>NC_137613.1:45771297-45911887 GCF_963280865.1 Gymnoscopelus braueri
GAACTGACTGAGCATTGGATAGACAGAATTGGATTTCATTTGTGGTAATTTATCATACAGCATGGATTGCTTATCATATATATACAAGCTCATAACGCGTCACATTGTAGATCGGCTGTATGTGGTTACTGTAGGTGTTGTATTAATAATTATAATTATAATTAAGTAACAATAACTAAAGCTGTCATATGCTGTAATTGTAGTAGAGTAGAAGTGACAAAAGTGGAAAGTAAAGTAAAAGTACCTCAAAATTGTACTGTGCGTTGTAAGCATTTGTATTGGTACTTGAGTAAATGTACATAGTTACTTTTCAGCACCATTGAGGAGCCAATGACTGACAGGCTAGGTATCACCAGGTGCACTGATTGCTAGAGTGCAGAGGGACATGGGTTGATATTAATGGTCTTAACTCAAAATGTATATATCACACAGCTTAAATGTTTGATTAAATCGGAGTGTGATGTAAAGAAAATCTGTAGTGTAAAGGTTGCAAGTTCATCAAATGTCAATGTATATTGTTTCTTGTAACGGGGTAGCTCAGTTGGAAGAGCTATTGACTTTGAACCGCAAGGTCATGGCTCGAATCCTGGCAAAAGCAACACAACATATGAGTAATCTGGTTCCTTGGTTTAAAGAGCATTGTTACAGGTGCTCTATAAATATACTATACAAATGAGTATTTTAGACTCATTTGTTTGTTAATGTTGCTACCCTTTAAATGGCCATGGCCAATAACGTGGCATTGGGCGCTTAAAGTTAAATATCGATGGCCAAAATGCAAAACGTCCTATCTGAAAAATTAACATTGTTGGGAAAATGAAAAAGAAAACTACAAAATGTTGTATCTTTTTTGCACAATGCTATTTTTTTTATGATACCCATCACATTCACCGTTTTTGGATTTCTGGATTATATTACAATATTATATTAAAAGGTCTTCGTGTTTTAGTCACACCCAGGGCCTTCGGGTCACTTTGACCCGAAGGCCCTGGGTGAAAATTTCCATTTTCATGAAAATGAAAAATTTCATTTTCATATCACATGTTTAGTACAGTAAATAAGGCAAATAGAAGAAGTTTCATAGAGAACAACATTTTTTTACATACTTTTAATTCATGTCGAAAATGTTAAACCGGGTTAAAAGGACCCGAGGACCCTATGAGGGTTAATTACACTGATCTCATATTGCAAATGCAGATAGGAGGTTTTTCCCCACTTTTCCTGGATAATTCTGCAGATAGGAGCTTTTGCACTGTGATGTTAAGTGATTGCATAACTAAATAATGATAAATAGTACAGGCTGTAAATACATACATTTACAGCTGCAAACAGTTGCATCAGTGGTGTGGTCTAGGTTTGTTTTCTGAGGTATACAATAATCATTCCCTGCACGAGATGCGCGTGGTCGTGGGTATACGCTAGCGCATTTTCAATGGATGAAATGGTTAGTAGACTGTATACGCTTTTTTCCAAAAACAACAACAATTAGGTGGACTACAAAACAACTGGCCCAGGCACCCCTCGACATAATCCCCCCTATACCCTCAACTCCACCACCTGAAATACCCCCCCACTCCCACAACCCCCATTCCCCCCAACCAGCACAACACCCCCCCCAAACCCCACCCACCCAAACGCTCATGCCCTCCAACTCCCCTAACTCATACAACTGGATCACCAACCTTGTGTCCGGTGTGGATAGTGGAATAGTATGTAAGATCATTGAGGAAATACAGATGCCTTGACCCTAGAATCACCACAGCCAGGGAGGAGATGAGAGCAGCACACAGGGACTTTGTCGCTGACCAAAAAGGAGAGGGTCTGAGGGAGGAATATAAGCGGAGGAAGGAGGAGCTATATCAAGTGTATGCAACTGAAACAACGGGAGCTGACCCAAAAGATCAGGGACATTAAAGAGGTGCATGTTAACCAGAAACATGGCAAGAGCTGGAAGCTCATCAATGACATTTCTGCAGAAGCTCTTCTCAGACTTCCAAGATCTGGGGAGAAAGCGCAGAGGAACTAGTTGAAACATGGTACCAGCACTTCAAAACACTCCTAGGAAATCCTCCTTCAACCGAAGAAGAGGATGATCCGATACTCCTGTCTTCCATGACCTTCCCAAACCAGACGGTTCACCATGGATGAGTACCAGAGGGCCAAGGCTACTATCAAGCGAGGCAAGAGCTGCGGGGAAGATGGAGTGACAGCAGAGGTTCTGATGTATGTGCCCATAGACGAGGTGGTGTTGGATTTGATCAAGCACACACGTCTAGCAAGCTGCCGAAGCTGTGGAGCAAAATGATCATCGATCAAGTACCAAAATCAGGCGAACTCACCAAGGCATTAGCCTGAGCTGTTGCCAAGACGGCTAACAGGAAGATCCTCAACCGTCTTAGACCCATATTAGACCCTGTAATGAGAAACTCGGGCAGATACTGGTGCTGAGGAGGATACTGGAAGGAGTAAGGAGCGGCATCTTTCAGTGGTGATCACCTTCATGACTTCCAAAAGGCTTTTGGCACCATCCACAGGGGGAATCTGATGAACATTCTCCGGGCCTATGGAGTTCCTGAGAAGATGGTTCAGATGATGGTGATGTATATTTCTGGTTTCAAGGCTGTACCAGTTTCCTGGAGAAAGGTTTAAGAAGGGAAGTCCAGTCCAAGGTTTTCAGTTAAGTATCATTTTATTCCACCCAACAGGCAAGCTGCCAGGTTAAGGTCAGATTAGCAGAGCGCAGCATTTTCATACAAACACAATACTTATACTGTATACCTTTTGCCACAAGAGGAGGAGGCTAGGTGGCTAAGCCCAGCCCCTAATCCCAGTGGGCCTATCACACATCGAATACATGAATATTGAGGGTCGTGGCCGAACCCCCTATTGAAATTAATTTGCATGTCTTCACACTGTACCAACTTTGTCTTGTCTCTATTTATCAAACTTTACTTTTGCACGAAACCTGGTTTAGTAATCCTTGTTCAACATCTCTTAAGCTTTAGAATAAGCCCACACACTATATACTTTCATGATTGCAAACAGCAGTTTAAGAATACAATGAGTCAAATAAAACCCAGCAGTCACTCTAAGACTGACCACTTCCCTTAACTGATGTTTCTCTTTGTTAACAGCACCAATCTTAGTTATCAAGACTTTACTCATTTTAACTACATACTGCAGACCTAAAAGAGAAGAATAATTAGTGGGTAAACATTTTAGCTGGTTACTCCTCCAACCACACAGAGATCCTTTTAGAGCTGGTAGAACAGACGCCTTCACCTCAGCCATCTCCCTTGCATAAAGACAATAGTACTGTAATCAGCTCAAACCAAAACAAAAGAATGGCTCTGTTGGACTCCAGCCAGCTTCAAACATTCTGTATACAATAGGACAATAGGTCTCCCTTTTAAGTGTAAACACAAGTTTCTTTGGTTAATCAAATCAAGGCGCTGTCTCTGTACCTTCACCTGCGAGTGTCAACACCGGAATTCTAAAGATTTACTTCTCTAAAACAAGACACAAAAGGTTGGCAGAGCAGCCTGTTCCATTTCTCACCTCACCTGGGCTTCTAACACAATGGCCAGAACTTTAGGGAATGCAAATTGATCGCATCTCAGCCTCAGCCTTCATGAACAACTGGAGAAAACCCCCGACCAACATTTAAATTCATCAGTGTGTCTTTACTTCAAGCAAGTTCTGCTGTCTTATAACCTTACTTATATTCAAATACCACGCTTATGTTTGACAAGTATACATCAATGGAGACAAGCTACTCGAGGCAGTCCAGGACTTCTAATAACCTGGGCCGGACTGCTTCAATGGAACAGGACCTGAAGGTCCGGGGGGTACTTGACTGGAATGCCTTGCATGGGATGAGGAGAGTGTGGAAATCAGACATGGGAGAAGACCTCAAGAGGCGGCTGTTCGTATAGCTACAGTGGAGTCAGTACTGCTGTATGGGGCTGAGACATGGACCGTCACAGCAAACAGGAAAGGGCCTTCAATTCAAACAACTTTATTTTCCTTTCGGAACTTCGTTTGTGCAGTGGTTAAAAAGACAAACATACATATAGTCAATACATATATACCTATGTCACTATAAAGACACAAAGTACATTTAAAACTACTACTTAAAAGCATGATAAAACTTAAAAGCATGATAAAAAATAATATATTATATTGCAACCTATGTGTTAGCGTGTACACTGCTAGTGTCCATCAGGTGGAATAGTCCAACGTGCTTGAGGGAGGGAGGAAGGGGGGGGGGGGGGCTCCACCGGACCTAGATGTTCAGCAGTCTGATGGAGGTAGGTACAAAGCTATCTGAGCCCCTTGGATGGAGTCTACACAAGAATGCTATGAATGGCACTAGGAGTCACATGGACGGACCACATCAGAAATGTGGTCCTCTACAGGAACCTACCATGGGTCACAGACAAAGTCAGATAGAGAAGGATGAGGCAGGGCACTGCGTCAGGGACCCATAACTAGTGGCAAGCAAACTAACACTATGAGAGCCAACCCAGGGCAAAGCCAGGAGAGACAAGAAGTGCACCACCTACGTAGATGCACTTCGGCGTAACAGCTTAGCCAACAATACTGTAGAGCTCAAGACCCTGATGCTAGATAGGAGAGTGTGGAGGGCAGCGATTCAGGAGTCCCAAGTTGGTGTTGGCTAGACCACACTCACACATCGCATCGCAAAGACCCTATTCTATATGATCCGGCCTAACTGACCCATGCCCCCCTCAACATAATCCCCCCCATACCCACTACCCCCAACTCCACCACCTGCAATACTCCCCCACTGCCAACCCACACCTCTCCACCTCCCTAACTCAAAACCCCATCCCACTTCAGGAGTCCTGAGTTGGTGTTGGCTAGACCACACTTTTGCGTCACAAAGACCCTATCCTGTATGATCCGGCCTAACTGGCCTATGCCCCCCTCAAAATAATCTCCCCCATACCCTCTACCCCCCAACTCCACCCTCTGCAATACTCCCCCACTCCCACAAACCCCATACCCCCCAACTGCCAGCCCACACCTCACAACCCCCACAACTCAAAACCCCATCCCACCCCATACCCTCATACCCCCAAATCCCACCCAACCCATTACCCCCACTCCCAGAACCCCCGGTCCCCATGCCCCCAACCAGCACACCACAACCCCCAAACTACACCCACCCAAACCCTCATGCACCCCCCACCCCATACCCCCCCAACCACCACCCACACCTCCCACACCCTATAACTCCAAACCCCATCCCACCCCCATACCCTCATACCCCCCAACCGACACACCACAATATTTTCACAGGGTTGTTGTCTGCCACGGTGTTCACGTGTGAATTTGATCTGCAATTAATAAAAAATCACGACAATGACGTTCACATTTAAGCAGCAATGACAACCTCTAACCACAAGTTAAAAATGTTCAATGCCAAAACCTCCTATCTATACCTAAAAATGACCTCCTATCTACATAGATGCACATAGGAGGTTTTTACCTAGAAATAGTTAGGCTTACAAACAAACATTATTTTTGTTAAATAATGCTTTTTTTATGCTCATTTTGAGATCAAGACATTCTACAGTACTGTATCAAGTATTACCATTAATTTTTTTTATCAACTCACACTCTTGGTGTGATAAAAGTGTCACCACCTGACACTAATCATTAACAATCAACAAGGCAATGCAATTAACTTGACAGAGTTACTAACAAATACTTAACTAGTAAGGGGAAGACACTTTTTTATTTTGAAAATAATAGATGACTACAAACTGAAAGACATTTAGACGGTCTACATAACATAGAATTCCCAAGTTTCAGCTCTGTCTGCTGCTCAACTAGTTCTGGTGCAGATAAGAGGTTTTGCGCTTCAACATTTTAGCACTAATTGGCACTGAACAAGATAGGCGGTTTTAGTCAAATGACTTTTTCTGACAAAATGAGGGGCGGGACTATCTTGCAGACAGACTGAGCATGTGCAGCATAGCCTATAGTCCTCATCCACAGTGAAATCCGAAAATCATGAAATTTGCACATAGGAGCTTTTGCATTTTGGCCATCGATATTTAGAAAACTACACATTATTTCAAAGAAAAAGCCACCAGGCCACTAATGAGTTATGACAGGTGTGATTGGTGATGAGTGAGAGCAGGTGAGAGGGGTGGATCCAATCCATGGGAATAGGGGGAAGGTTGCTGCCTAGCTGACTCTTAAAGCGCTTAAAGTTAAATATTAAAAAAACTACACATTATTGCAAAGAAAAAGCCACCAGGCCACTAATGAGTTGTGACAGGTGTGATTGGTGATGAGTGAGAGCAGGTGAGAGGGGTGGATCCAATCCATGGGAATAGGGGGAAGGTTGCTGACTAGCTGACTATTTTCTACACCCACCCTCACTAACCTTCACCTCAGTAAAACAACGACCTAACCTAAAGAAACACTATTTGTAAAACGAAGAATTCGCAATATAATGATGATCACTTCAACACATTGTTGGGGACAGGGATCGAACCAGAGACCTATGGATTCACAGGCTGCCTCTCTTCTCATTGAGCTAGAGATATGGCCTCCCTGATGGTGTCTGTTGATATCTATAGTTTCTTCCGTACGTTATGAACCGCGCCTCTGTTTCGCTAACTACTCTAGATCTCTGGTTCACAAAACATTTACCAATAAAGATATTTTTTTGTCTTCTCGGAATGGAAACTAGTGAAAATAGTCGATCCACAAGCTCACAACGCGTTGCTATCTGAAAAGTTGTGAGATTGTAGATCGGCTGTTTTCACAAGAAAGTATGTCATACATAAAAAACAACTACTCTCAAAAAAGCATTTCATGTTATTTAAAAAAAAATGCACATGTCTGAATTAACAGGGTAATGTTTTGTACAATGCAATTTAAATGTAAACTGTATTGAGTGGGATTTGAACCGATAAATCCATAGCCTCAGACAGTGCGAAAGGAGAACCCAACAAAACAAAACAAAAGGGCGAATGAAGTACGTCATACGTTACAGTCATGTTGTGTGCAATGCAATTATAATGAAGTCTACATGAGGTGGAATTCCAACCGGCGACCCTGTGGTTTCAAGGCAGATGATTAAGCGATCAAGCTATTGGACCAACAGACCTGAACCTGTGAAAAAGGTGCTCACACATTTGACACAGTTTCACGCAAATTGCTCATCAATCCTTGGTTTAAATGTTTTTCAAACTGCTCAATGTGGCGTAAAGTCTGAGGGTGGAGCTCACTGGTCAAAGTGATAGATGTGTTCCTCATGAGTCAAGGCACATGTGTAAGCAAGTTTCACGGCTGTCGGCCAAACGAGGCATGACTTTTGCCTGTTTAAAATGTGCATGTTCAAAAAATTGCTATAGTGCCCCCCTTTGACCAATTGGAGTAAGATTGGTTTCAGTGATACTTGGAATGACCCTCTACATTATTGCAAAGTTTCAAACAAATGTGAGTCTGCATGTATGTGTTAGGGGCAGACGAATAATTTTCATAAAACTGCAATATTCATTGGCTCTTAAAAGCTACATTTTTTTACTTTTCTTGAAGCTAGATTTTAGATATTGGTCCAAAGTTCAGGAGACGCATGTGTGTATCGAAGTTTCATGGCAGTAGGTCAAACAGGGCATGAGTTGTACCTGTTCAAAGTCAATTGAGTGAAATAGCGCCACCCTTTGGCCGATAGTTGTGAGTTTCGTTTCTTAGCCGTTTGGCATAGCCCTCTACCATATTGCCGAGTTTCGTAAAAAGCGAACACAAGGTTGGGCCAGAACTGAAAAAACGGCGGAAGAAGAACGCCTGATAGGCCTCGAAATCTTAATGACCACTTTTAATGCTATTTAGCACCACTTTTCTCTAGTGTTTAGAGACTGACCTCACATTCTATCACATCTTGTGTGTTCTCCTGTAGACCGGGCAGACAGGCCGGTCTACTTTTGTGTGACGCTGTAGTATGATGAAGTAGGGCATTCATTTATGAAAAAACACAACAAGATAAAACAAGGAGATAAGAGGTTTTTGCCCAACAGTGACAATATACTAATGTCAGTATAAGTGCAGTCACTTGGCCCCACAACTGAGCTATTTATGAATATTTATGATAGCAGTGACACACACACACACACACGCACACGCACACACGCACACACACACACACACACACACACACACACACACACACACACACACACACACACACACACCACCCTGTTAGGAGAAACACAGCGACCCATATAAGTTGCTTTTTACAATCCTACATGACCAAAGAAAAGTGAAAAGAAGTCTATCACTCATCTAGAAATTCAATATAGTCACACAGCTGATAATGAAAAATGATTGGGCATTTGATGTTTCACTGCAACAGTTACTTCCACAAACACAACAACAATAGGTCTATACCAGCGGGAAAATTCAAATGTATGTGTGTGTGTGTGTTGTAACTTTTTAGCGTCCCACAATATGAATACATTTTAATGTTCTGTTATATTGTGTCGCACAATCATGCAGGGCGACGACACTCGCTTCGTGTCGTGTCTAAACCACAGCACAGCCATGTCAATAACCACCATAGCACTTCCTCTCATGTCTAATTGCTTAAAGGTACATTACAACAGAGGTGGACAGAGTACTCGACCCCAGTACTTGAGTAAGAGTACAGATACTCCCTGGTTAAATTTACTCCACTACAAGTAAAAGTAGCTCAGTCAAAATGTTACTCGAGTAAGAGTAAAAAAGTACTTGCTTTTAAATGTACTTAAAGGAGAATTTTGGACTAAAGTTTTCTTACCTTTTCTATGACGTTATGATATCTTAGGATGAATGGTACAGTAGAAAAATTTCATAACTCCACCCCTGAGCCGCCACATCTTAAAAGGTGCGCGGATAGGCCTTAGGTTAGATCACATATTTTAATAGCTTTTTTTGAATATTTTTTTGGTGAGATCTGACGTTCATAGTGACAGAACACTGTCCCCCAAAAAAAAAAAAAAAAAAAAAAAACAGAAGTCTCGCTAGACGAGATTGAAATCTCGAGATTTCAATCTCGTCTAGCGAGACTTCTGTTTTTTTTTTTTGGTTGCATAGTGTTCTGTCACTATGAACGTCAGATCTCACAAAAAAAAAAAAAAAAAAAAGCTGTTAAAATATGTGATCTAACCTAAGGCCTATCCGCGCACCTTTTAAGCTGTGGCGGCTCAGGGGTGGAGTTATGAAATTTTTCTACTGTACCATTCATCCTAAGATATCATAACGTCATAGAAAAGGTAAGAAAACTTTAGTCCAAAATTCCCCTTTAAGTAATCAAGCGTACATGCTCTTAAAAACACTTAAGTAAAATACTTAAGTAAAAGTAAAAGTAAATTTCTTATTTTTCACATCAATGATTGCTGTAATTTTTTCACAATAAATGTATAAGACCTTGTAACTCTTGTTTCAGAGAAGTAACTCTGAAACCACCTGCACTGATGTGCTTGCTTGTAGAACCACTACGTTATACAAAGCCTGCAGAAATGCCTATAAGCACATATAATTGAAATTAATGGTATCGAAGTGGTTGTCATTGTCATTTTCATGTTTTATTAAACACCCCCCGCACAGTACACTCATTTTTAGAGCACATGTTCAAGAATATCAGGTAACAGCTGGAGTAGAGGAACACATTTTGTAATGCTTTTAGAAGGCTTTATATTGGAGGAAATGGGACTCATCACAAACAGTGAGTGCGATAGTAGAATGAGCTGTGACAAGCCTGCATGTACTGTATCTGCAGGTGGTCCCTTTACAGTGGAAATTAAAACAACTTTTAAAACATTGTTATAACAGTGTTCACACATACAGTAAATGGACACTGTAAAGCCATCATTTGCACCTACAGTAGGCTTTCAGTGGTGCACAGACATTAGGCAGGGCATTTTCTATCTCCCCTTCACTGAGAGGAGCAGTGAAAAAATTCCTAAACAAACTACATCTCTGCTTTCAAGAACTCAATGGTTGAAACCACTCCACAGGAAGAACATAGCATACAGTACAGTACCAACAACAATATTTGACCTGTCTGTCTCTAGTATGGAAAGGCATAACACCACACACTCGCACACCTTTGATGTAAAAAGACACAGTATAGCTTCAGTTAAAAATAGTTAACACAGATTAGCATCAAAAAGTTAACAGAAAATGGTAGGAGACTGCTTTAAAAATATATAAATAAATAATTGAACACATTTGAGAATTGTGTCACTTTCAGGATTTTACATTCCACCATTTTTATCCCCAAATCTATTATTTGATTTTTCAATTATTGTTGTATATACCATTGGTTGGTCCAGGGACCCCCAGGGATCCTTGCTAAATTAGTTTAAAAAAAGCATCTCAATCATTTTAACCACTTTAACCATTATTGTATACTTTGGCTATTCAAAAATAGCAGATCTACAAGCTCATAGCAGGGCACCGAGTGCCATGCTCTGAGCTTGTAGATCTGTTATTTTTGAAAAATCCCATGCACAAAATATTATTTTAGATGGGGGTCTGCAGCCAAATACATATCACTTCCATGTACTGTTTCCATGTCTTTCTAAATAAAGTATTCAATCAATCAATCATTGTGGGGGTCCTTGACATGAAAAGGTTTGAGAACCACTGGTATACTGTATGTTTATTGCTGCTACAACAATGACTTAGGAACCAGAAGTAAATATGTAATACTATACACCAGGGGTTCTCAAACGTTTTCATGTCAAGGAACCCTAAATTGACATGTATTTTGCCGTGGACCCCCATCTGAAAAGGTTTTGTGCCAGGGACCCTCCTCCAGAAGCAAAGATTTGAGTTAAAAATGTTCACTAAAATATATAGTAGGCTATATAGCTATTCACAAAATTTAAAAAAATAGCAGATCTACAAGCTCATAGCGTGGCATGAATGGACAGGCTATGAGCTTGTAGATATGCTATTTTCGAGTAGCCAAAAGTATGAAATAATATAAATAAAATTAACTTAATTTTTTTTCTGGGGACCCCCTGGAACCCCCAGGGGTGAGAACCACCGCTATACACCCATACAAGAACAATACACAAACCTTGAACTAGTATGATTACTAGATTAACATAATATATATTTATTTATTGCATACCAAGTGTAACAGAAAGGCTTAACAAGGGGGTAGAGCTTGCTTAAGCACCTCAGAGCTACCTTCCCTTTGGATCTGGTGCTATTTTAACAGCATTTCTCAGTAATATGGCAATGGATTAAAGGGATTGTAGGCGATTCAGAGATAAACAAAGGAAAAAAATCCAGCAGTTCGTTTCCCCGACCACCAGGGGGTGACGCACGGAGGACTTCCATAGAGTAAGCAGACTTCTAAACGGGCCATGCCGAATATAGGTTACTTTATTGGGATACAATTCGCGGAACTGCCCGCCCCTGCCGGTTCTCCGAATTTTTATTTTTAAATAGGCTCTTTCATGACAAATTGACCACATATATGAAGTTAAACAACTAAATTCTATCCAAACGCTTTTTGAAAAGTAAATTATGTGCCTAAAAAACGAAGTTTGAGAGCATTTTAAAACCGAAAGTAAAAAGTTCACACGGACACGGACGCGCACGGATGCGCACATGCGTGCGTGAATTTACGCACCGGATACCCGGATGTGTAACCTAAATAGTAGGGAAAATACGGATTTCAGAAAGAGGAGTGTTTTTCAATGCAGGAAAACACCCCAGCATCATTATATAGTGGCTGATAGAGGGGAAAAAATGCAAAATATATATATAGAGGTATTTTTCAAATATAGGCTTAATGTTGCCTACTATACCTTTAACTAAGGACATGTGTCAGTGTCCTAACAAAGCGGGGTCGACTGGAGAAGTGAAGTAAGTGACAAATATTTAGCTCAAATAACGTTATAAAAGGCATTTCATTCATCGGCCATCGCATAAAACCACAACCACACACGGCCACCTCCTGTAAATGCAGTTTGATCAACACACTCACATTCTCACAACAGTTGGCATTGAAATGTGACCCGAGACACATTAAAACATGGTGAAACTCATCCGTTACGTAAACGTGTTTCTTCAGGTTGGACGTCGAGTTGTTGAAAGCAGAGATGTAGTTTGTCTTTGGTAAACACAGTAAGCATTTGATGCTTTCTTGTCTGTGTCCGGGTTTTTCACCCCCGCATATTCAAACATATAGATAAGGCCATCGGTGTTCGGGTAGTTTCTCAGCCTCACGCAGCTGCTGATCATCATCAGAGTCGGAGACGGGGTTAACACTCTCGTCTACTCCTACTGC
The DNA here is from genome assembly GCF_963280865.1 of Gymnoscopelus braueri. Lineage (NCBI taxonomy): Eukaryota > Metazoa > Chordata > Actinopteri > Myctophiformes > Myctophidae > Gymnoscopelus > Gymnoscopelus braueri. The sequence continues at coordinate 45,783,626 of NC_137613.1, forward strand.
CGCCGTCTTGTTCATATGATAAACAACACAGCGTGGGTAACCGGCGTTATCCTTATATGGATGCTGGGCGGGCCTGGATGACGTATTTCCGCTTTTACGTAGATCCCAGTGGAGAACGTGTACTGTGATAGGTATCCTTCTTTGACGAACACAGCTTGTGGCCAATTGCATTTTAGGGGGAAAAGTGTTCTTTTTTTTCCTTCAGCGAGCCCAAAGTAACGAGTACTTTTTACCCTTTGTAGACATTTACTCGAGTAAGAGTAAAATATTTTTCTTAGAAATGTACTCGAGTAAGAGTAATAAGTATCAAATAAATATAATACTCAAGTAAAGTACAGATCCTCAGAATATGTACATAAGTAAAGTACTCAAGTAAATTTACTCTGTTACTGTCCACCTCTGCATTACAACATGTATATTACATTATCACAGTGTCTGAGTGTAGAAAACATGTATAAAGATAGAAGCATTTAGAATGAATGATGTATTACCTGATCTGTGGGTTGTCTCTTATATATCAAATATACTGTCCAGGTCCATCTTCTATAAACTGTCCAGGCTGATGTCTGGAGCTTGTATATTATTTTCCCTCAACCTTTGATCAAACAAAAACAAGAATACTTTAGCTCAAAGGCTAAATCTGTTCTCTATAACAAAGGGACACTGAAGTGGGAAATTACAACTGTTCTTACGAACAACGATCAAACAGGAACTGAAACTTTCAGATCACAGGATCTTCGCTTCTAGTGTAGGTGTGTGTGTGTGTGTGTGTGTGTGTGTGTGTGTGTGTGTGTGTGTGTGTGTGTGTGTGTGTGTGTGTGTGTGTGTGTGTGTGTGTGTGCGTGCGTGCGTGCGGGCGTGTGGGTGTGTGTGTGTCTCAGAGATTAGTCTTGCCTTTTAGTTGTTGATATTTATACATTTAGTGTCCAATTACCTCTTCTAATTCAGTCCTCATATGGTTGAGTCCACTGCTGTCACTCTGAGGATGGTGGTGAAATGAATGTGGAATTAATGCAGACATTTTGGCCAAGTGTTTTCAACACGCTGTGTTAGTACTTACTTCAGGCATGAAGGCTCCCATTGTTCACTTAAAGGGATATTTCACTTAAAAATAATAAGTGGGTCATTTTATCATCTACTCAGGCTTTTGTGAACACCCAAGTTTTTAAGTTGCTCAATTCAGTATTTAGATAGTTGATATTCATTTTATCAGACACGCCCCCCCCCCAACCCCCCCCTCCCCCGCATCATGGTTAACAATGGGTTTGTATAGGAAGGGGACGTGTCTGATAAAATACATTTTACTTTGCCAGTGCTTCAGCTTGCATATAATACAAAGAGAGAAAGAGAGGGGAGGCAGCTTTTGCATTAACATATTGATTCATAGAGGAGCTGTCCGCGACGTCACTGTAAGAGACACGTTGGATAATATTCCAGCATATTCATACACAAGACGTAATTACTTCACAAATCATATAAAATATAATTTGTGACTCAATTACCATATCTCAACACAGGCACACATTTGTATGTGTACATGTATCGCTATATGAAACTTACGTTACGTTTGTGTAACGTGAGTTCTTGACTGGTTAATATAAATGTCATAAAACAACAAGAAATACACTCACAACTGGTTGGACAAATGACACCAAAAATACTTATTTTCACGTTATAATAAAGCGGGTTTATTCAGCTTACAGAGTTTACAGGCAATTTATGAAGTTATGAGCCCTAAAAATGGGATAGTTACTTCAATCCTCTCGCATGAGCGAAAAGTTGAAATACTATGTGTTTGGCTTAAGGTAAATTGTCCCGGTTGATCACGGCCGTGAAACAACAGAGAACAATTTCCCTACTTCTCAAAAGCAGGAGATTTATCACTGGAAAGCATTCTGGCGCCTAGCTCATTTGGGGGGGCGTTTCTGAACCCATGACCCATATGTGGTTTTACAACATAGTTAAACACATTTGTTCATTTATTGTTCATAGTTCATATGTCGTCTTCATAGGTCACGTGAAAAATGTCTTTGTGCGACAACAAGGTTGTTTCCAATATGTCCCTTAAAAGAGGAAGAGAGAGAGAGGGAGGGAGAGAGAGAGAGAGAGAGAGGGAGAGCGAGAGGCAAAAACATATGTTCCTGCGTGTGTGTGTGTGTGTGTGTGTGTGTGGGGGGGGGGGGGGGGCGTCGAGGTTACACAGGGGGCAGTGTGAACTTTTGGACTGCCCCAGCAGGAGACAGCTTGACCCTTTGTTGAGTGATCGTTGGGTCTGTTTTCTTATCACTCCTGTCTTGTTCCTGTGTCCGTATCAGGGGCTGGTGTGGGCCAACCTCATAGGCATTGGTGTAGCCTTTGATGTTATAATGGTTTGAAGCCAGACGCGTATCCAGCATCTCACTACAAACCCCCACTTAGGCCATTAGAGGATCGGACCGCAGGTTCGGGTCGTCTTATGGCGTACAGGAATCTCAGCAGCTGGATAACAGGAAGACAACACACAACAAGGCATACATTCCATCTGGCCGTCTAGGGCGGCCACCATTAGATTTGGCAATAACCCTAAGGCGACATTGCTATAGTCTAGTGGCCTTCATAAAGGCACAGAGGTAAAGAGATAGATAGAGAGAGGGACAGAAAAGTAGATGTTCTTTCTCTCTGGGATTGTTAGTCCGCCGGGCTTGGCTGTGGGCTAAGAGAGTTTCTTAATGGAGCCCAAAAAGGAAAGAAATCAATAAAACCCTGCTTGTATCAGGACCGTCGGTGTCCTAGAACCGGGGAAGTTAACCCTGGTTAAGGCGAGTGTTGACAAGGTATGACATGGGGTTCTTAACTTTATGGGGGCCCAGTAGGAGAGCAAACAAAGAAAGAATAAAAACAAAAACATAATGTAAACGAGGCATTTAGCCCAACATCTAAGGAAACCTACATGGTTCTCTTTTAAATCTTAACAGGGGTTTTTGAGTAGGAGGAAACTCAGTATGCGCTAAAAGTTTTAGTTGGCTTGCCTTTACTGAGAAAGGGGAAAGATCGCATGCTGGGGATTTTCTCACAATAAAACAAAGACCCGTTTGGGCGGATATTTCCCCCCAAAATTACTTTTGGATTTAAGGTAAGATAAAAAGGTCAAAGAGAAAAACAAAATGTATATAACAGTGTAAGGAAATAAAATGCCAAAGTAAAAACAATGTATAAAAAGGGTTTTTTTTTTCTTCAAAATACAAAACGTACGGCGGTCATCCCGCCTTGCGGTAGGGAGGTAGTTTATACTTCCAACAGCCTTGGGCTTGGTTGGTGTCAAGGGTATCACTAGATTTATGTCATTAAGGTTCTGAGGTACGGCGGGAGCTCAGCATGGTTCCGCTGTCACCTTCGAACGGGGCTGTCAGACTAATGATTTCAGGAGCTTCTACATCTCCAGAGGTAGGGGTAAGGCATCTTGCCCTGAAGTTGGTGGCGCATTTGTCTTTTAGTAGATAACGCTTGGCCATAAAGAAAGTGATAGCTGCCGTGAGAATGTAACCTAACAAGACTAAGGTAAACAACAGAGTGTCAGAGGCAGACCAAGAGCCGGTCAAGGTGAAATGGTCATCGCTTAGCGTCGAGGATGTTGTCTAACACGGTTAATTCGATGGTTTGGGTACCTTCATCTGTCATCTGTCTAATGGTGGCTGGGTCAAATTCGATCTTATGTTTGTCAAAAAATCCGGACACCTCAAGCACGGCATGGTACTGCTCCTCTGGCAAGTGGTACAAAGCCATTTCGTCTACGTGAATGGACCCTTTTGGTACTGTGACCCAGAAGGTCTGGGGTGGTAGTGCAACACGGTTTGAAGTGTCATGTACGTCATAGCGAATGATGCCGAAATCTACAGGGGTATTCACAAGCCATCTGTTACCTATAATCTCAGCCTGGGTAAGAGTAACTTGGGACCTATGAGTGGATTGGGCCAAACACCTGGCGTCATCTGTCATGGGCTTAAGGCCACAGATGCCATTGGTGTTGTCTCTGACAAAAGGTTTGCTAGGGCACAGGTAATGAATGTCTTTTATCAACGTACACATTTTCAGATTTGGGGCCAGATAGAGGTCGGGGGTGCTGTCGTGGTAGGCTACCACGTTTGGTGTGGTAACCTTGACGTAGGTGTCGCCATGCCACCCCCCAAGATTGACTACGTCCTTTAAACGGTATATGTTATGGTTGTCAATGACAGGTAGAGTGAGCAGGAAGGAGAGTTCTCTACTATCCGGGTCCACCGTAAGGGGGAGTGCATTACCTAATGAATAGGCCAGGTGAGCTTGGGTAAGGCTAATGGCCTCGCCGGTTGCTGAAACCAGGATTTCTTGGACTAGAGACAGGGGAACAAGGTAAGCGGGAATTCTTCCAATAGAGAGTGCGTCCACTGAGGAGCTAATCTCTCTCAACATGTCCTCCATTAACATCTCTACTACTTGGCGGTGAGCGGCTTGCATGTCTACTACTTTGAGCAAATTTTTCATGGCTACTCAAGTGTTATTTATCAGTTCACTTTGTGTATTCACTACTACAATGGTGTCACGGAGAGTTTTTCCAATGGCCACTAAATTTAGTGCTTGGTGTTTGATTGCTGCCTGGATTTGGGGTCGGTCCTCCTGGAGTTCAAGTATCTGCTGTCTCAAGGTGTGAATGCTGACCGCATTGACTCCGGATGTGCATAAGCTAAAAAGAGAGCCCACGGCCGCTGCTGCGGTCAATAGGACACTGAGGAAACGTTTGACTCGGTGAGAAGCGAGACCTGCTAGGTCCTCTGGGGACAGTGTGTACTTTTCTAGCTGTCTTAATATGTTAGAGACCCCCCATTCGGCGTGTTCTATAGAATCTTGGGCGTACCATTGAGTGTCGGGGCCGAAAAGGACATCTCTGGATACAGTTTTGAGATGACTCTGGTAGAGGGACCGAGGACTGAGATGGACATATACCTTACGGGTGTAGGTCTTACAATCAGTGATCAGGAGGCCGGTGTGGTCTCTTAACACCACTCCGGTGGCACTGGCTATCGTTATGAGCTCCGGTTGGGTCCGAGTCCCCACGCACAGCAACAACAGTATGAATTTGTGTAGGGCTTTCATGCTGAAATAACAAAAACAATGCGAACATACGGTTAGGATCAGGATGCACATGCATATGGTGAGGTATGTTTCGTAACATACTCCAGGTATCTTGTTTATACATGCCATATTACGTTCTTTTAAAAAAAAAATAGTTTGTGGTTTTTAGTGGGTTTTCCACTGGGTTAATACATGTCACATTCGTAGTAATCAATAGTTTTAGTAGTGTTGTGGGGATATTCAGGTACGACTGCCTAAGGCCTTTTGGAGGTCCTATCTAGGGGAGCCTTTGTTTTCCCTTCCTATTCCCGTTTTGATCTATGAGCCTGGCGGAGTGCCGGGCGTGGCTGCGCTGGGGACCTTTTGGGGTGTGTGCAGCTTGATCTGATTTCTGTGGACCCATTTGAGTTCTGGATCGCCCCGAGTTTTGGGGATCTTAATCTTGTACGCTACTGGAGATAGTTTATCTACCACAAGGTAGGGGCCTTTCCATCTAGGGAGAAATTTCTTAGTGAGTTTCTTTGAGGTTCCCCGGCTGATCCCAGCTGGGTGAGCAAAGATAAAATACCAGATTTGGTCCCCTATCTCGAACTGTTCCTGTGAGCACTTTTGATCATAGTAGGCTTTTCTGGCCTCTACACTTTTCATCAAATGTTCTTGGGCAAAAGCAAACGTGGTCTTTAAGTGTTCATGCAGGTCAGTGAGGTACTGATGCGTGGAGTAGGCTGTGGCTAAGTTGGCATCACCAGGGTGATATAGCAGGTGTAGAGGCAGAGTCATCTTTCGACCTGTCATCATTTCAAATGGTGATACCCCCGTCGTGGTGTGTGGGCTTGCTCTAATAGCCATTAGTACAAGTGGTAGTTTAATATCCCAATCTTTTTGATTGGTTGCGACATATTTCTTGAGTATGCCTAACACAGTCCGATTACAGCGTTCAACCTGACCAGACGATTTTGGATGGTAGCTGATGTGCAGCTGGTTTTTAATAACTTCTGTCATAACTTCTGCTGTGAAATGGGTACCACGGTCTGAGTTTACCAGGCGCGTGGGTAGGCCGAAACGGGCAAAAACATGGTTTAACAGCAGTAGGGCTGTGGTTTCTGCGGTGTCGTTTGGTGCTGGTAAGCACTCAATCCATTTGGTGAATGCGCAAGTGATTGCTAGGAAATACTTGTTACCCCGGCTTGATTTAGTCATCGGTCCCACCCAATCTATTTGTAGATCTGATCATGGGAATGTGACTCCTCGCATCTGCAGAGGGGCCCTATGGGTTGGGTTAGTAGGCTGAAACTGGCAGCAAATGAGACACCCTTTTACATAGTCTGTCACGTCTTTGTGCATTTTTGGCCAATATGCCACCTGGCACAGCTCATCACAAGTTGCTTTGATACCTCTGTGTCCAGCAGCTGGTGAGTCGTGTGCGAATGCTAGTATGACCCCCCTGTGGTGCTGAGGAATGACCAAACGAGGTGAGGTATATTCATCAGCAGCATATATTAATAGGCCATCTGAGACTGACAGGCGACATTTAATTAGCATGAGTTGCGCCAGGTATTCAATCGAGGCTTCATCCATATCTGGCAGAGGAAGTGGAGTACCCCCATCTAAAAGGGTGATCATGTGGGCCACAGCCGGATCGCTAGTCTGTAATGACTTCAAGTCAGCGTCCCCAATGGGAGGTGTAACTGAAATGGCGTCATGACAGGGCGGGGCTTGTGGGGCCCGCGCTGAAGCGCGAGTGACCACGCAGACAGAATGGGTGGTTACAGGAGGTAGCCACTCGGGGAGGAATTCCCATGGCGTACCTTCAATTGCGCCCGCTTTTGCCAGGGCGTCTGTCTTATCGTTAAATACTTTATCGGTGCCAAGGAGGCGAGAGTGGCCCCTTACTTTTTTCCAATAAATCTGCATGCTGTTTGTGTTAACAACGTGGTCACATGCGAGAATCAAATCTTTGTGTTTGACTGGCTTGCGTGCGGCCGTCAGAAAGTTGTTTTGTCGCCATGTTGGCAGGTGACATGTGAAGCTAAGTCGAGCATAGTTTGAGTCTGTGCATAGGACTAGTTCTCGGATGTCATTATTGGCTGCGCAACGCAGTGCAATAAGGACTCCCGAAATGTCAGCATATTGTGACGTTTGAGCCCCTAGTTGGAAACTTTGAGGTGACGTGGGTGTGTCGTTTAACCACACCATGCCTACCCCCGCTTGTCGCGGTGTGAGTTTGCTGTATGAGCAACCATCTACGTAGACAGTGGACATGGTCTGGCATGTGTTTTCGTCGAAGTAATGGTGTCGAGTGGGCAGAGGAGGTGTAATGTCGTGAAAAATTGTGTCGGGATCCGTGGGATCCTGTGTGCATTTTTGACATATTGCCAATCCCGAGCCCAAGGGCATTTTGTGGTTTTGGGCATATTTTACCTCCACATCGTGACTTTGAAAAGTCATTAGCCATTTGGCAATGCGTGAGTTAGTGACTGCGCCTTCGCGCAGGCGTTGGCTGTTCAGAAAAGTGACGGGCTGGTGGCACGTCTCGATAATGACCTTTTGGCCCCCCACGTAATTTGCAAAATGGCTTACTGCCCAGACCGTTGCTAGTAGTGCTTTCTCGCAATCAGAGAATTTTCTCTCTACATCGCTTAACCCTTTACTGGCGTAGGCTACCACACGTCTATCTTTGTCATGCATTTGGTAGAGGCCAGCAGATACGCTGACGGGGGAGAACCCGGCTTCTAAGTGAAATGCCTTTTCTGAATCGGGGTAGGCTAGACAGGGTGCAGAGCACAGTTGCTTTTGTAGCGTGGACATTGCACTGGCGTGAGCTTCTTCCCATACGAACGCCACCTCCTTTTTCAGGAGTTGAGTGAGCGGTCGTGCAATTTCGGCATAGCCTTCTATGAATTGGCGACTGTAGTTACATACGCCAAGGAAGCTACGTAGCTCGGAGATGTTGGTAGGTGTTTTGAGATTTAGTATCCCTTGGATGCGGCTAGCTTGTGGCTCCACCCCCATTGGTCCCACTAGAAGTCCTACGTAGTTTACTTTTTTGCGAAACCATTGTGCTTTTAGCAGTACAATTTTGGCTCCCGCGGCGGATAGTTGGCCCAACACATGATCGATTTCTGTTAGATGAGATTTGAGATCCTTACTACGGATTAGGATATCATCTACGTAAATCAAGTTACCCCTAGCTGTGGCGTCTGGGCATGCTTTGTTCAAAAAGATATTGAACTCAGCGGGTGAGTTTGCATAGTCAAATGGTAGACGATTGAACGTGTACTGTCGGGCACCGAACGTGAATGCTAGTTTGTGCTGGTCGTCCGAATGGACAGGCAACGTCCAGAACCCGGAAGCCACGTCTAGGGTCGTAAATACCGTAGCGTCCCTCACTTTGGGAAGCTCTTGCTCCAATTGGGTCATGGGCCAACGTGACAACGGAATTTGTTTGTTCAATTGCCGGTAGTCTACTGTTGGTCTCCACTTTCCATTGGGTTTCAGAACTGGCCAAAGGGGGGCGTTGTAAGTACTGTTGCATGGTCGAATTATTTGGTTGTCTAACATTACATCAATGGTTTGTTGGACTTGTTCGTATGAGGCAAGGGGGATTTTATATTGCCGCACATATGTCGGAGGCGCTTCCGGTCGCATAGGGATACGTACTGTGTGTATGTTTGTAAGACCGCAGTCTAGTGAGTCTTTGGCGAACACTGACCCATGTTTATACAGTATCTGTTGGAACTCTTTTTTGAATACAGGGTCATTGGTTGCGTCCCCCATGGCCAGAACCTGTTGCAGCTTGGCATTGAACCCTTCATACGGTTCTTCTTGATTCGGATGCGTGGGCATGGATTGGCGTGGGGCCCCCTGCGTGCTTGTACTTAGTGGTACAACCGCCTTATCTACTGAGATGCTGTAGACGACCATGTGGTCATTTTCATCTAGCTCTATCCTACCTACTGACTCCTGGTCTATGGGTAGTTGAGATACAATGGATATTGACCCCCTGGGTAGGGTGGTGGCGAGATCTGGGTCTGCTCGATTGGGTTGGAGGAGTGCAGGCACTCTGCCAATTACAGGGATTGTCAGGCTGAAATCATAGAAATCAGAGCTAATGAGCAGGCCCAGAGTGGTCCCTTTACGCAATACTATTTTTGACTCCAATCGGTTAGTCACTAGTAGGTACGTAGCCCTGCCTTCTACATTTAACATGGGTGTCCCTTGAAAGGACAAACTCTTGTTGATGAAGGTGGTGTCGGGTTGGAAGAAAGCCAATGGTTGTCTGATCTCGTGCCCGCTTTTAACATTTAGTCGGATGGCTACGTCGGCCATGCGGGGTGGAATGGTGACTTCGTGTTCATTAATGACGGCGCATACATGCGGTATGGTTTGGCCGGCCACTAACTGATTAGCGTGGAGGATGGTTGCATCCTCCGCCATGGGTGCCAACGCCCAAAGTACATTGTTTATGGTGTCCACGGTCACTGCTAATCGAACTGCTAGGTCTGCTCCTAGTAGTGTCCCTTGTGGGAGGTTGGGGACTACTAAGAATGCATGATTCAATTTTCGCCCCCCCCATTGCAAGGCCAAAGCACATATTCCTTCCGCAATCAGTGTTGACGGTGTGGGTGTGCCTAGTGGGAATCGCATGGTGGTGTTTAGCAGTGTTAGTGTGGGATTTGCCGTTTGAAGCTGGGTAAAGGTGTCCCTGCTGATGGCAGACCATTCAGACCATAATGCCAGCGCTACGTCGGTCAGTAAGGAATCCTTTAGGGTGATCCCATTCAGGACCTGAGGACAGTATTGACCGGGGCATTGGGAGGAACCCAGGGGACACAGAAAAGCCTGTTGTTGCTGGAGGAGGTTTCTTTTATTCCCACAGGTTTTGGGGAAATTGTCTAGCTGTCCTCTCGGTATCACTGTCAGGCTCTGGACTTCCGGGAAGTCAGAGTCCGCCAGTGGTACCGGCTCACAGAGTTCCGTGGAAATCGTGAGGTCAGCATAGTCAATTCGAGGCTGCAAGCGCTCTAATAAGTCCCTACCCAGCAACAAGGGAATGTGGTCTAATGTTGACACATAAATGGGGTGTATCATGGACATGGGTCCGATTTGGACCTTGCACAAGGCTACTTTGTCTAGCGTTGTGCTTGATTCAGAGTAGGGTACAATGAGAATAGGGTGGTGACATAGTTTGATGTCACGGTTGCACTGGCGAGCCCTGTCCTGTAGGACTTTGAATAGGCCGTGTGACATCAGAGTGATGTCGGCTGCCGTGTCTAATAAGGCCTCATGGGTGAGCGTGTTTTCTAACGTTAGGGTTAGATATAACTTTCGACGTTGCCCCCGCTGGATGAGTTTTGCTAACACTTGTCTGAATCCCTTTTTTTGTGTGGGATGGGTGTGCAAGTGTTTGGTTTGACCCCTGTAGGGTTTGGCGTGACCCCTGTAGGGTTTGGCGTTGAATGGTGAATACTGTGCTGCCTTTGTCCTCCACTGAGGGAGGTGTAGTGGCCTCGTAAGGAGCAAACGTCGCTATGGTTTCAGGGAGTGCAGCGGCACTGATACGCCTCGTGTCATCCGGAAGGGGTGACTTGATGCGTATGGTGCTTGCTTCCGAGCCAGCGGTGCTCATTTGAGACGGACTACACGGCCTATTCGGGAGGGAGTTGATATCTAGTTCAACTATGGGTGGCACAGATATGCAAAGAACGTCTTTTCCTGGTTTTGGGTCCGTTTCGGCGGGCTTAGTTTCAGTACGTTTTTTTGGAGGTCTCCTTCTCGAGGGTTCTCGGTCGGAGGCCTGTTTAGCAAGTTTCTTAGATTCAACTTTATCGTAGACTGCTTCTATAAGTTGAGTTAACGTTTCGTTTGTGACGGACGTGTATTGACTCTTTTTATTGCGGTCTTGAGGTTCGCGACCTGCGGGCCGAGGCGAGAATTCCCGGGTGCGCAGTGGTTTGGGTTCGTCGGACGTTTCGTCGTCAAATCGCAATTTCCTGAACGGGCTGGGGCTACGATTTTGGAAGGAGGGTTGGTCGCGATTTTGGAACGAGGGGCGGTCGCGGTCTTGGAACGAGGGGCGGCCGCGGTCAAATGAGGAGGAGCGAGGCCCTCTCCACGAGGAGGATTGGCGGTCGCTTCTCCTATATTGATCGCGGTCGTCCTGCCTCTTATAGTGATCGCGGTCGTCCTGCCTTTTATATTGATCCCGATCGTTTTGCCGTTGCTGCGGAGGCTGGTCACCCAGTCCATTGTTGGGCGCGTCGGCGCGAGGGTGCCCCCCCTCCAGTTCTAGGCTTTCTATTGGGTACATTGCATGCTCTCGGGGCTTTGTGCGATCTCTCTCGAATGCTTCACGGGCCAAATTGCGTAGCTGGTTAGCTCTCGTTTGTTTTGGTTCGACTCCCAAGGGGATCTGCCTTTTAATTGAAGGATGCAAATTACTCAAGAACAAGGCCTTAAAGTTTTCGTTTTCTTCCATATTGGGTAGGTTTTGATCGCCGAAAAATGCCCTACGTAGTTTTGCGTAGTATGCATTAATAGGTTTGTCTTTTGAATGACGGACACCTACGGCAGCGGTAATACCCCCCATGCTCCGGTGGTCTGCAAATTCCTCAATAATTGCATTACGAATAGCCTGCCAGTCTTGACAGGTGGTGTCCGTTTGCCGTCTAACAAAACTGCTGACCTCACGGTTGGAGGTTAGCGTAATGAGTCTTAGTTTTGTGTCAGATGTGACAGGGGCATACTCTTGTAAATGGTAGTCAATGTCTTCCAAATAGGTGTAGGTATCCACTGCCCCATCTGTTGTGGGGTTAAAGCGTGGGATAAATTTAGCAAGCTTTTTTAGATCGTCAGTGGTTAGGTGTCGACCGGCTGGGTTAGCGCGAGGTGACACCGTTCCGTTTCCTGACCTTAAGTGAATACCTGTACCGTTTTGCCCTGGCTGGGTTTGCCCTGGCAGGCTCATGCCTGCTTGCCATTGGGCGGAAGAAGCCCCATACCCTGGGACAGTTGGTGTCACAAAGGGCGGGGTTTGGCTTCCTGCATTTGGGAAGGTTTGACTACCATTCAGGAGAGGCTGACTTGGGCTAGTGTACACAGGGTGGGTCCCCAGTAGGGGAGGCAGGGCTCCGCTTGACGGGGTACTCACTGCTCTCCCCGGCGGGGGAACCGTATCCCTACGTGCCAGCCTAGTCAAGTCATAGCTGGCAATTTGGTGTTCCACTTTTAGGTTAGTGAGTTGATGTGTAGCGACTTCCAGCTCACGATTCAACTTTGCCACATGAGTTGTCGTTTCTAAGATGTATTTGTCCCATGCTTGTTTTTCCTGTGTAAAACCATCTATTTCGGCCCTTAAAGACCCGATGAAGCGGTCTCTGATAGCTAACGTACCCTGGGAGACATCTACGTCTTTCCGCAGGTTGCTCATTTTAGCTTGAAAGTCATTGTTATCAGCCTGAACAGCCAGGAGATTTTTGGTTAGTTTAGTTTTTTCTGTTTGACCTTCAGAGATGCGGTCTTGAAGGTCGAGCGCCTCTGTTTCTAGCTGATTTATCCGTGCGCTAGCGTGACCTGACTGCTTAGGGCTGGTACTTAGGGGAGGTGGAGGGATTTGTGCCGCAGGTAGTTGCATTGTGGCAATTTGGTTTTTTAGCTTTAGTATTTCCTGTTCCGCTGCTGTCAGCAAAGCAGCTTTAATTTCCAAATTTTTCACCTCGTCCTCGAGCTCATCGCACCTCTTCTCAGAGTCTAACAGTAATCTGTCGGTATTTTGCAGTTTGTGTAACTGACCGGCCATGGTTACGTTTTGGTCCTCTGAGGCTGTCAGTCTATCCTGAAGCTTGTTACTTCGGTCTGTGAGGCTTTCCCACTCGCCAGTTAGGGCTGTGTGTCTGTTTAGACTATATACCCCTAATTGAACCAAGTTACCCAGGAGGTGTCCTGTACACTGGAGCATCTCCGTCTTGCTATATGCCCTAATGTCGTGAAAGGTCCTGTTCACTTCTTTTAGGTTGGCCTCTATTTCCAGGTCGCCAATGTTTTTTTTACACGGCTCATCCTCATAGGGTAGGCTCATTGTTGAAGCTATGACTTTAACCAGGTTGAGGCAGGAGCTGGAGGCCATCTTACTGGCTAGGGCGAAAGGAATGAGTACTAGGGTTCGGTATTCGGTCCAAATATGTTCAGCTAGTGTTAGCTACTATCTTGGACAAAACTAGGAGAAATGGTACATGCAGCAATACTGGTGAAGTAACAGTGGAATTGTACTTGGTAGGCCGTGTGGAAATGAGACAATGTTTCCCTGATATGTATCCTGAGGTGTCCTAGCTTTGTTAGAGGTGTAGAAAAATTAATCCAATAGGGATTACTAGTCCTAGGTCCCTTTGTTTAGTTTATAATTATTTTTATTTTTTTTAAGCAAACGTTTATTTGATTCGGATAGTAAAGTATCTTTGATAAAGGGGAAAGTCTTAGAAGGTTCCCTTGGGTTTTCCCAAAAATAACCGAGATTAAAAAGAGGAAACAATTATTTATTTATTTTTAAATTTGGAAAAACTAATTAGAGAGAAGTGAAAAAAAAGTATGCGAAAAAAAAAAATTAAGTCAAGTCAAGTCATAGCTGGCAATTTGGTGTTCCACTTTTAGGTTAGTGAGTTGATGTGTAGCGACTTCCAGCTCACGATTCAACTTTGCCACATGAGTTGTCGTTTCTAAGATGTATTTGTCCCATGCTTGTTTTTCCTGTGTAAAACCATCTATTTCGGCCCTTAAAGACCCGATGAAGCGGTCTCTGATAGCTAACGTACCCTGGGAGACATCTACGTCTTTCCGCAGGTTGCTCATTTTAGCTTGAAAGTCATTGTTATCAGCCTGAACAGCCAGGAGATTTTTGGTTAGTTTAGTTTTTTCTGTTTGACCTTCAGAGATGCGGTCTTGAAGGTCGAGCGCCTCTGTTTCTAGCTGATTTATCCGTGCGCTAGCGTGACCTGACTGCTTAGGGCTGGTACTTAGGGGAGGTGGAGGGATTTGTGCCGCAGGTAGTTGCATTGTGGCAATTTGGTTTTTTAGCTTTAGTATTTCCTGTTCCGCTGCTGTCAGCAAAGCAGCTTTAATTTCCAAATTTTTCACCTCGTCCTCGAGCTCATCGCACCTCTTCTCAGAGTCTAACAGTAATCTGTCGGTATTTTGCAGTTTGTGTAACTGACCGGCCATGGTTACGTTTTGGTCCTCTGAGGCTTTCCCACTCGCCAGTTAGGGCTGTGTGTCTGTTTAGACTATATACCCCTAATTGAACCAAGTTACCCAGGAGGTGTCCTGTACACTGGAGCATCTCCGTCTTGCTATATGCCCTAATGTCGTGAAAGGTCCTGTTCACTTCTTTTAGGTTGGCCTCTATTTCCAGGTCGCCAATGTTTTTTTTACACGGCTCATCCTCATAGGGTAGGCTCATTGTTGAAGCTATGACTTTAACCAGGTTGAGGCAGGAGCTGGAGGCCATCTTACTGGCTAGGGCGAAAGGAATGAGTACTAGGGTTCGGTATTCGGTCCAAATATGTTCAGCTAGTGTTAGCTACTATCTTGGACAAAACTAGGAGAAATGGTACATGCAGCAATACTGGTGAAGTAACAGTGGAATTGTACTTGGTAGGCCGTGTGGAAATGAGACAATGTTTCCCTGATATGTATCCTGAGGTGTCCTAGCTTTGTTAGAGGTGTAGAAAAATTAATCCAATAATTTTTTTTTTAAGCAAACGTTTATTTGATTCGGATAGTAAAGTATCTTTGATAAAGGGGAAAGTCTTAGAAGGTTCCCTTGGGTTTTCCCAAAAATAACCGAGATTAAAAAGAGGAAACAAATTTTTTTTTTTTTTTTTATTTGGAAAAACTAATTAGAGAGAAGTGAAAAAAAAGTATGCAAAAAAAAAAAATTAATTTGAAAAATTATTATTATTATTTATTTTTTTTAAACTTTAACTAAATTCAATCTCTAAAAATTAATCCAAAAAAAAAATTTTAATAAAAAAAAAAATTTATGCGAGAGAAAAAAAATTATTTGAAAAATGAATTCCAATTTTTTTTTTTTTTAACTTTAAATAATTGTATCCATTTATAGAAATTCCAGAATAAACGTGAACAATCTGCAGAGTATCTTTAGAAACCGGAACATTAAAACATTTCCGGGAATTATAACCGAAAATACTCTGCAACCGTCAGACTTATTGTGTTTCCTCTTACAAAGGAAAAAAAATAATAATAATCTGTTTCCAAATTTGAACTAAGGTTAACTTTCCGAATTAAGCAGTTAACTTATTAACCCTTTACTTTAAAACGAGCTCAAACAAAAATTTGCTAAAAACCTTTAAGTACAATCCTGGATCCTAGTCTGTCTCCACACAACTCGCCATTTACAGTACAATTACCACTTTCACTTTTCAACCTTTGGGTTTGAGGTCTCTTTCTAAGAGAGGCTGATAGCCTATTAGCTTGTCGTGTAGCGACGTGAGTAGTTAATATACACACACACACACGCAGAGTATTAAGTCAACGAGTCAGCGCTCATTCACTCGTTCATGCATTAGTAATAAACGGTCTGTGTCAGTGTTTAGCTCACAGACCCTTTATCTCACGTGACCCTTTCCCTGGAGCTCAGCTGTAGCTGGGGGAGGAGTTCTAGAGTACCCAAAGTCACTGCACGTGCTGTGACGTCATCAACGGGAGGGGCGTGTTGACGTAATTCAAAATGGCGCTAACTGAAATGTCACGACAGGATCAACCGCAGTAACCAGGCTGTATGAGCCGGGAGGGGCGTGTTGACGTAATTCAAAATGGCGCTAACTGAAATGTCACAAAAGGATGCAGTAGCCAGGCTGTATGAGCCTGCTGGGTTCGTGTTGGCAACACGGCTTTCCTTTCAAGCAGTAATTTCGGCACTCAAGTGAGATTACGGGTCAGTTTGAAAAGGAGGAGAATATGCCTGGCTATTCTATTTCTTTTCGTCTGATCTGTAAGCTTTTACTGGGAGTCCAAGTGAAAATTACACTATAGTAGTGGTTTTACTCGAATTTCCCCTTCTCTTTTAGACGGTATTAAGACTGTCTCAGAGGATTCCAGGATTAATAACTGCTTACTTAGTTATTAATTCAGTTCAGTTTTGACGGAATCTTACAATTGGTTTAGCTTAGATTTTTGTTATCTAACAACTATCTTGCTTTCTCTTTCTATTATAATTACCGGCTCGAGTTACTTACAATCGAGGGTCGGTGTCTTATTAATAAATTGGCCACGGTAAGAACTTGTCATTATTTAAGAAGGGAAATGTCCTTTTTTAAGTAGCTAATTTAAAAAAAAGTTATTCGACCTGCCTGTGTGCTGAACTCACATTAAAACAAATACTTGTTTTATTATCTCCCGGGGGACATAATAAATTCTCTTTTTTTTTTTCCACTATGGTCTCATACGCGGCTGACCAGCAGCGGCGATTTAGATCCAATAGAGGGTGGGGAGAAAAAAAGGGTATTGACGTCTGTTTTGGACGTAGAATTTTTTTGATATCATTTGTCAACTCAGTACAGTATTCTCTCGCTGCTTAATGACAATAACCAGCCTCGCTATCGGGGCACCACTTCTGTAAGAGACACGTTGGATAATATTCCAGCATATTCATACACAAGACGTAATTACTTCACAAATCATATAAAATATAATTTGTGACTCAATTACCATATCTCAACACAGGCACACATTGATGTGTACATGTATCGCTATATGAAACTTACGTTACGTTTGTGTAACGTGAGTTCTTGACTGGTTAATATAAATGTCATAAAACAACAAGAAATACACTCACAACTGGTTGGACAAATGACACCAAAAATACTTATTTTCACGTTATAATAAAGCGGGTTTATTCAGCTTACAGAGTTTACAGGCAATTTATGAAGTTATGAGCCCTAAAAATGGGATAGTTACTTCAATCCTCTCGCATGAGCGAAAAGTTGAAATACTATGTGTTTGGCTTAAGGTAAATTGTCCCGGTTGATCACGGCCGTGAAACAACAGAGAACAATTTCCCTACTTCTCAAAAGCAGGAGATTTATCACTGGAAAGCTTTAGTCAATAGCCAAAGGCTTCAGTGATAATCCCTTTTTAGCCTCAATCCCATTTTACTAAACATTTGATACACACATGTATAACGCTTTGGATATAAAGAAAAAAGGGGAGTTTGGTGAAATAGAAGTTTCATGTGGTGTGTGTGCGTTTAAATGGGGGAGATAAAAAAAACGCGGGGAGGAAGAAAAGAAAGAGGAAGAGGAGAAGGAACATATTATGGATACTATACTGTAATACTTGAGTTTTACTCAAATGATTACAGTTTAGATATTCAATGTTTACACATATAACAATGTCGCTTATGGCAATATGCACAGATCAAACGGTAACACACCTTGTATTTGGCTTCAAACTGGTTTCTGAAAAAGGTGAACAGGCACGCTGTCTGGAGCCCGACTTTGGCTTGGTAGCTAGTGTCCACAGGTTTCCGTGACTCAGTGTAGAGGCGGACTGAGATAGTTCGTTAGCGAATTGTTCGGTAAGGCAGGGTGTTCCGTGTAAAGGCAGACGGAATTGGCATCGATGGTGGCGGGGGTCTTCTCTGGTCAGGGCGCACTTCACGGCTCGGGTGCGTGTGCGGTGGCGATGTGGGTAGAGAGGAGATCTTCAGCTGGAACTGGAAGCACCCACAGCTTTGGTGAGTGTCCGGCGGAGACGAGAGAGACGAGGAGGCCTCTGGTCGGCCTCTGCTGCGGAGCGGCTTCCCCGTGGACGTCTCCTCGTCGGAGAGCTGCGAAACGGGTCAACAGAGGGTGTTTCACCTCCTACCTCCGTTTGCTAGTTGTGGCTTGAGCGATTGACTGTGGTTTCCTAGGGGTCTTTATGCCCCGAAACCCTTTGATGTGGTTGAAAAGTTATTACTATGCTAATTTCTTATCTGGTGAGGATGTCACGATTCTTTGGACAGACGAAGTCAGGCATTCTGGCGCCTAGCTCATTTGGGGGGGCGTTTCTGAACCCACGACCCATATGTGGTTTTACAACATAGTTAAACACATTTGTTCATTTATTGTTCATAGTTCATATGTCGTCTTCATAGGTCACGTGAAAAATGTCTTTGTGCGACAACAAGGTTGTTTCCAATATGTCCCTTAAAAGAGGAAGAGAGAGAGAGGGAGGGAGAGAGAGAGAGGGAGAGAGAGAGGCAAAAACATATGTTCCTGCGTGTGTGTGTGTGTGTGTGGGGGGGGGGCGTCGAGGTTACACAGGGGGCAGTGTGAACTTTTGGACTGCCCCAGCAGGAGACAGCTTGACCCTTTGTTGAGTGATCGTTGGGTCTGTTTTCTTATCACTCCTGTCTTGTTCCTGTGTCCGTATCAGGGGCTGGTGTGGGCCAACCTCATAGGCATTGGTGTAGCCTTTGATGTTATAATGGTTTGAAGCCAGACGCGTATCCAGCATCTCACTACATCACTCCCATCAATAACTGCACCCGCCATCTATGCAGGTGACTTCAACTATCAGCACACAGACTGCGGTTACAACCACACAACACCTAATGGAGTGGCGCTGAGTGAATAGGCCTCCAACACTGATGCTCTGCTGCTGTACGACCCCAAGGAGCCTCCAACCTTCTTCTCTGCACGCTGGAACACCTCCACCAACCCGGACCTGGCCTTCGCCATCTGCCACAGTAACGACCCGAAACCGGAGAGACGCGTCCTGGACAGGTTTCCCCGCTCACATCACCGACCGTATGCTGAGGAGACTGAAAAAAGGTCAGCTGGCCTGCCAGTCCCAGATACAGCCGACCTGGATGCAGCCTATGCAGCCTACTACCAGGTCCTCCTGGGTGCGGCAAAGAAGACCATCCCACGTGGCTATAACAGGAATTACATCCCAGGTTGGGACGAGGAATGCAGCCGCCTTCTGTGTGACCACCAGAGGGCTAGCTCCAGAGAAGAGGTGGACGTGACTGCAGCAGCACTGCTCCAGAAGCTGGATATCACCCACAGGGCCAGATGGACAGAAGTCGTTGAATCAATCGACTTCACCCATTCTAGTCGCAAGGCGTGGCAGACCATCAATCAGCTCACAGGCAGAAATACCACAGCTGCCCAGTCACAGCAAACGCCATCGCATCCCAACTCCTGAAGAACGGCCGCTTCCCGGATGCTGACAAAGACTTTGCCCGACTGACATTGCGTGAGGTGTCTTGCATCTCGGGAGCGGCCAGTGTCGATTCCAACCTCTCGGGAGAATTCACAACAGAGGAACTCAGTGAGGCCATGAGCAAGCTCAAGCCAGGCAAATCCCCTGGCTGTGACAACATCCACCCGGAGTTCGTCATCCACCAGAGCACAACAACATCTGGCTGGCTCTGTGCTTTCTATAGATCATGCTACCGGAGATTAAAGCTCCCAAAGACTTGGCGCTGTGCCTCTGTCATAGCTCTGCCGAAGCCAAATAAACCTGCAGAAGACCCCAAGTCATACAGACCAATCTCGTTGCTCTGTGTCCCATTTAAGATCTTGGAGAGGATGATCTATAGCCCAAATTAGGCAATTTATGTTACAGCAGATAGTAAGAAAGTAAGAAACTCCAACACACAGTAAACATACATACACAAGACACACATAGACATAGACATAATCACAAGATCGAGATAATAATAGCTACTCATAGCTACCTCCTCCTGCTGCTATTATTGATGGCACGAATGGAAGTAGGTACAAATGAGAATTTGTACCTATTGTTTTTAGCTGCAGGGGTCTTTAACCTTTGGCCGGAAGGCAAGTATTCATATTCAGGATTTAGGGGGTGAGAGCTGTCTGCCATAATAGAAGATGCTTTCTTAAGCACCTGCTGGTCATATATATGACTCAGACAGCTAAATTGTACCCCCACAATCTTGCTGGCCCCCCTCACAACCCTGTTAAGGGCATTTTTCTGTTTAATGCCAAGGTTTCCATACCAACAAATGGCAGCAAATGAAATAACAGACTCTATGAAAGCTCTGTAGAATAAAATCATCAGTGACTTGTCCACCTGAAATTTGGCTAGCTTCCTTAAACAGAAGAGGCGCTGCTGACCTTTCTTACACACCATTTCAGTATTGAAGTCAAATTTCAGACGATAGTCAATAATGGAACCGAGATATTTATAAGTGGTTACCAAATCCACTGTCTGGCCATTTATGACACTACTCTGAGGAGCTGGTGGAGATCGTCTAAAATCAATACACATGTCTTTAGTCTTTGTGACATTCAGTTGTAGGAATGCATCTTCACACCAAGAAATAAAGTCATCTACAACTGGGCTATGACTGGCTTCAGTATCACTCAAAAGACTAACAATCACAGAATCATCTGCAAATTTAACAATGTGTCTGTTGTCATGTTGACTCCTACAATCATTAGTATACAGGATATACTCGAGGACAGCTTCCAGGACAATGAGAAAGCTGGGGTAGTGTACCTGGATCTGACTGCTGCATATGACACCGTTTGGCACCGGGGACTCCACCTGAAGCTGAGGACAATACCGGACTGCTACATGGTGAAGTTCATCATGGAGATACTTTCCAACCGCAGCTTCATCCTCCAGACCAGCAGTGGCCAGTGCAGTAGGCTCAGAAGACTGAGGAACGGGGTACCGCAGGGGTCTGTTCTCTCGCCGATA
This sequence comes from Gymnoscopelus braueri, assembly GCF_963280865.1. Classification (NCBI taxonomy): domain Eukaryota; kingdom Metazoa; phylum Chordata; class Actinopteri; order Myctophiformes; family Myctophidae; genus Gymnoscopelus; species Gymnoscopelus braueri. The sequence goes on from NC_137613.1 coordinate 45,804,446, forward strand.
CTGTTCAATGTTTACATCCACGACCTACCTGATACAGCATCCAGAAAGTATGGCTACGCAGACGATCTTGCCATCATGCTGAGCCGACCAACGTGGAAGGCGATGGAAGAGGGTCTTAACGAAGACATGGGCACAATGGTAGCATACCTTTGAAGGTGGCGTCTACAGCTAAGCGTCGGAAAGACAGACAGAGGTGCGCATCAACAACAAATGTCTGGAGGTCCAGCAAGCCCCGAAGTATCTTGGAGTGCGTCTTGATCGGACTATATCCTTCAAACAACACCTGGAAGAAGTCAAGGCCAAGGTGACATCCAGGGCCGCGCTGATCCGCCGCCTCGCTGGAACAACCTGGGGAGCCTCCGCTAAGACGCTGCGAATATCCACCCAAGCCCTGGTCTTCTCTGCAGCGGAATACTGCGCCCCAGTCTGGAGCAGAAGCCCAGGTCGACGTGGCTATCAATACCTCCCTCCGAATAATAACTGGATGCTTAAAGCCTACCCCTGTGTCTCTCTTGCCAGTCCTCGCGGGAATAGCAACGGCCGGCCTCCGACGGGAGGCTGCCACCCTCGCCCTGGCCAGGAGGGCACAAAAGTATGACTGGCACATCCTGCAAAACACCACAATAACACCAGCACCTCCAAGCAGACTCAAGTCCCGCCACCCCTACAACAAGGAAGCACAAGAGATGCTCAACTCCACCTCTGAGGACATCTCCAAGGTTCAAGGTTCAAGGTTAGCTTTATTGTCCCTTGCGGGAAATTGGTTTGCAGCCAGATCATAGTAAAAAATACACATAACAACAACATTCTATACAAAACTAAGATCTAAGAACAGGGCACTACAGACAGAGAATTCATGACATCCAAAGTAGCAAAGTCAGTAAAAGTACATTAGTGGGTATTATGTACAAAGAGGCAAAAATAAAGTGCTATCTGTTGTTCAGCAGTTTAATAACAGCCGGGACAAAGGATAGTTTGAACCGATTATTCTTTGTGGTGGGCACCCTCAGCCGACGACCTGAGGGCAACAGTTCAAACTCAGACCGAAGTGGGTGATCCGATACCTCCAGGAGTGAATGAACATGAACACTGAAGTGACTATTTTCAGTCTTTTTTTTTTTTTTTACTATATGATAAAATAAATAATCATTCCAAGTTCAACATCAATAAATGGTGCAATTAGTGCAAAAATAAATAAATACAAATAAAATCTTTGCCTGTGTGTGTGTGTGTGTGTGTGTGTGTGTGTGTGTGTGTGTGTGTGTGTGTGTGTGTGTGTCTCAAGACTTGGCATTATATGTGCCAAATGTTTGAGTTTGTTTACACACCATTATCATTTTTCACACACACACACACACACACACAGGGAGAGGTTTTGGCTGACTCATCTTTCAAGATGGAACAGTTTTAGGAGATGTAAGGATTTAATTTGACCACCAGAGGGGGACCCTCCTAACCTCCTAAATGACTTCTTCTTATATGAATAAATGAAGTCCTCTTATAATTTAGGTTAGGTGGATCCCTCTGGTGGTCAAATTAAATCCTTACATCTGTATTGGATTCATCTAATCCAGTAGACATTGATGACCCCTGATAGAAACCATATATAGACATATAGACTGTATGAACGGTAAGTGAGGCCTCCCTCAATACACACCGTGCTTTCTGTGAATCCCATGCATACAGCACTGAGATCCAGATAGCATCTATGACATAAAACAATCAAATTAGAAAATGTTTGACTTTTTAGAGTGAAACAGTCTTACAGTATATACAGCCTTATTTTGACTAAATGGACCCGTAGGGTCCATTTGGTTTCCTTCAGATTAGGACAGTGATTTCACTGGTTCCATTTGTACACACAAGAGTACATACCTGCAAGTTTGCAATTGTATATCTATGATAAAAAGTGAGTTCCTAGCATGCTCTGTTCTTTAGCTATTGGTAGTTGAATATAGCTTGCTTTCACCAACAGTCTTTTATACAGCCTTATTTTGACCACAACACCCAGTCCCCCATAACTCTTGAGTGTGTGCAAATGGAACCAAATGGACCTGTATTGTCCATTTGGTTCCATTTGTACTGTAATTCTAATTTAGGGCTAGCTATTTATGTGTATGTCTATGTCCAGGTTTTCTTCAGATTAGGACAATGTTTTCACTGGTTCCATTTGTACACACAAGAGTTACATACCTGGTAGTTTGCAATTGTATTTCTATGATATAAAACCAACAGTCTACCGTCTACAGAAAATGTTTGAAACGACTCAGGCAGACACATTTGAACACACTTTATATGGCTTTCACATTTTCAAGTACAACTTTTTCAAGTACCTTTCAATTTTATATACAAAATGACAATAAATCATCATTGTGTGTTTTGCCTGGCCAGCACATCGATGTCTCCTCAGAGGCAGAGGTGGTCCCCGTGAGGGTTCTGAGAACGTGAAGGCATAGATGTCTTGTACCGACAGAGATGGCTCCACGTCCTCAGATCCCTCTGGGGCAGTGAGAGACATTAGCAGCACATTTACTGCCAACTGTTGGCTGGCTCAGAGCATAATAAATCATAAATCAAAGTCAAAATAAATACAAAATGAAAATAAAACAAAAGTGCATTTTAGCATAAGCATAATCGATATAAGACGTGAAGGCATAGATGTCTTTCACCGACAGAGATGGCTTCACGTACTAATCAAAATAAATGTGCCAACTGTTGGCTGGCTCAGAGCATAATCGATATAAGACGTGAAGGCATAGATGTCTTTCACGTCGTAAATCAGAGTAAAAATAAATACAAAATAAAACTAAAACAAAAGTGCATTTTAGTAAGTAAAACAAACAAATACAATCAAAATGATTCAAAAATACTTCTCCATAGTGTGGTAATCATGGAAGCATTTAGCATGGAGGGGTACCAAACAGCTTTTGCACTGTAACCTTGACTCACTCCGAGTCCCTCTCCTCTTACAAACTCTGCACCATTTTGTTGGGCCCTCTTTTTTGGCGGTGGGGGGGGCATCGACAAGCTTATGGACTTTCATATTGCCACTCAATCGGTCACGAGGTTCGCGCGATCTTGGTGCATAAGGACGCAGGCGGGGGGCAGGGGGGGGCGGAGGGGGCCCCTGACGGCGGGTGCGGGCAGGGGGGGGCGGGGGGGGGGCGGAGGGGGCCCCTGACGGCGGGTGCGGGCAGGGGGGGGCGGGGGGGGCAGGGGGGGTGCAGGATGAGGCTGCTGGTGAGGCTGCTGGCGAGGTTGCTGCTGGCGAGGTTGCTGCTGGTGAGGTTGATGCTGACAGGCGGCCGGGGGGGGGACAGGCGGGTCTGCTGGGACATCTTGTGGGGGGGTATAATCTGCTTCCACTGGGGCATATCTCACAGCGGTCCAAGATTTGACAACACTGAGGATGAAGTCGAACATGCATTTACAGTTGCTACCTGGATTCCTTGCCTTGTGGAGTATGAATGCGTTATACATGCTGATCTGGAATAGGTAGACCACAAACTTGTTGCTCCACTTGGCTGTCTTCCTGATGAAGGGATAGTAGCTTAGGTTTTGGTCTAGCCGATCAACAGCGTTCATGCTCTTATTGTATGCCAGGACACAAACTGGTTTCTCCTGTGGCACTTTGTCTCTGTGGTGTTTCTGCCTCACAAGCTGGGTCCCCATCTCATCCTTGTGCTGGGTTGTGATCAATCGAACGATGCGTTTGTCTCGCCAGGCCAATAACATCACTTTGCCATTGTGAAGCATCTTCCGTTCTCCCACTCTCAGGCTGGACATCGTCACATCCTTCATGGCTTGTGGTTCACCTCTGTTGAGCCTCATAGTACCACAGGCATGCGTGTTGTTCTGAAGGAGGAGTTCATACAGGGCCACTGAGTTATAGTAGTTGTCCATAAACAAAGAAAACCCGTACCCTGTAAGACCCTGCAACAGAAAAGTGACTGTGTCTGTTAGTGAGGAGTACTGTCCAGAATATGGCTTCATTGCGTAGCAGTACCCCGTTCCAGAATCACACAGAATGTATGACTTTATTCCATACTTGGTGGGCTTCTGTGGGTTGTACACTCGGAATGCTAGGCGTCCCCTCCACAGAAGCATCCCCTCATCGATGCTGATGTTGAGACCTGGAACAAACATCTCCTTGAATTTGTCCGTTAGGTACAGCAAGACCGGGTTGATTTTACAAAGCCTGTCAACAACAGCAACCTCGCCAGCAGCTTCCGCAGCAGCAGCAGCAGCGGCAGCAGCAGCAGCGTCAGCCTCATTGTTTGTGAAGTGAAGAAACCGCCAGATAATCTGGAACCTGTTGCGTGGCATGTTTTGGCCGAAGAACGGTGTGAGTAGAGGGTCATCGGTCGACCAATAGTGCGCTAGATCAGGCTTTCGCACAAGGCCAGTGAGGAACAACAGGGCGAAAAAGTTTTTCAGTTCTCCCACTGAAACCGGTTTCCAGAGCTTCACTCTGCTATGTGGATGCTGCGCCACTTCTTCATCAGACCTGGCCTGGATGAACGCTAGAGCATAAATGTTAGTTTGCTCAACGATCATCCCTAGCAGCTCATCAGTGAGGAAAAGCGCCAGAAAGTCCACAGGAATGGTCGACTGCAACTCAGCTGCAGCATTTCGAGGACCTGGACTAGCGGTGAAGGGGATTCTGCCCTAGGTTCCCAATCGGTGTCCTTCCACACAGTCGCTACAGCTGGGGGCCTACCACCACGTCCTGTGAATTACAGAAATACACAATTACCATAAAATACATCTTTTTTATTTGTGTGGCTATAGGATCATGTAGAATACAGAGGGACAGTGTAGTGTCCCAGTAAACTAGGATCATAATGATCATAGATATACAATTGCAAACGTATGTAACTCTTGTGTGTACAAATGGAACCAGTGAAATCAGTGTCCTAATCTGAAGAAAACCTAGACATACACATAAATAGCTAGCCCTAAGTTACCATTACAGTACAAATGGAACCAAATGGACCCTACGGGTCCATTTGGTTCCATTTGCACACACACTCAAGAGTTATGGGGGACTGGGTGTTGTGGTCAAAATAAGATCTTCCAATCCAAAACAGGATTTAGCGGGATGGAACACAACGCCAAGTCAACCCCCAGAAAGGCTGATCATCAAATCATACATATCAATAATATTGTTGTCAAATGGAAGCCTATGTCAAAAACAGTTACTTTTGAATACATGTGTAGTGTCTCAGTAAACTATAGAATCATTGAAGAATACAGAGAGACAGTGTAGTGTCTCTGTGAACTATAGGATCATAGAATAAAGAGAGACTGTATAGTGTCTCTGTAAACTATAGGATCATAGAATACAGAGAGACAGCCATAGGATATATTTATATGAAAATATGACTAAAACTAAATGGAATTTTATTCAACAGACTATGACTAAAACTGAATCAAAATGTGTTGTCAAAATCATGTGTGGTACAGCTGTGAAAACGGTCTTACCTCTTTTACGGCCGACAGGTGGTACTGCGGTTGAACGCGATGACCCTGCTTCCTCCAAATCCATCATGTCTGAAATCAAAGTAAAACATCAAATAGTTTGGTAAATACGATGTACAATGATCTTCACTGCCATTCACTGTAGCCATTTTGTATTACTGTGGTAAATCTGAATGCAAATAAGTACTACATGGCACAACATATCATTGTGTGTGTGACATTACTGGCAGAAATAACATTGTACTGTAATGGTCATTTAGAATGGAACCAAATGGACCCGTTATGAAGAAAATGCCATCTATAAAAACCAACAGTCAACAGAAAATGTTTGAAACAAAATGTGTTGTCAAAATCATGTTGTGTGGTACCAGCTGTGAAAACGGTCTTACCTCTTTCACGGCCGACAGGTGGTACTGCGGTTGAACGCGATGGCCCTGCTTCCTCCAAATCCATCATGTCTGAAATCAAAGTAAAACATCAAATAGTTTGGTAAATACGATGTACAATGATCTTCACTGCCAGCATGTGGTGGTGCATTACTTTGTGGAACTTAGAATGAATGACATTTATCATTGCAGAGTGGGGTTGTAGCCATTTTGTATTACTGTGGTAAATCTGAATGCAAATAAGTACAACATGGCACAACATATCATTGTGTGTGTGACATTACTGGCAGAAATAACATTGTACTGTAATGGTCATTTAGAATGGAACCAAATGGACCCGTTATGAAGAAAATGCCATCTATAAAAATCAACGAACCAAGAAGTTAGACACTGATTTCACTGGTTCCATTTGTACACACAAGAGTTACATACCGAAAATGTTTGAAACAGACTCAAGTCTTACCTCTCCTACAACTAGCAGACTGTCTATGGTGAGATGACGACTCTGCACCATCCGACACATATTCGTCGTCTGAAAGTAAACAAGATCAAACACTGTTGATGTTGATGGACATAAGGTGACCTTTGTCCCCTTTGATGAATTTTATTATGATGGTGGGGGCCTCGGTGCACCTGGCCTCAACCCCAAAAACTAAAGCCATCAAAGGGATTTGAAAATCATTGTTGACATGTCCTCATGTCGACCCACAACAGCATCAAAACATTTGTTGACCATGTCTCTTCCCTTTGAAGTATGCCTCCCCCCCAAAAAAAAACTGATCTACAAAAATCTTTGTTGACATGGCCTCATGTCGACCCATAACTGTATCAAAACATTTGTCATGAAATGACCACCCCCCCCCAAAACCCCCCCCCCCCAGATCTACAAGTCAACAAATTCATAGGCTACATCGTCAACATAATCAAATAAATCACATGCATATAGATAGATACAGAATAAAATAAATACATATTTTATAACTGGCTGACCCAGAGTGCAATATCCTAGAAATCCACACCGGGCTACATTGTGTGTGTGTGTGTGTGCGGGATAGCGACGCTAAAAACGAGTCGTTTTTAGGCGAACATTCAATGATCATACCGGTGGTGGTCCCGAGGGAGTAGTTTAGGACATGGTCTCCAATAGGCATATTCGCCTAAAAACGAGTCGTTTTTAGGCGAACATTCAATGATAATACCGGTGGTGGTCCCGAGGGAGTAGTTTAGGACATGGTCTCCAATAGGCATATTCGCCTAAAAACAAGTCGTTTTTAGGCGAACATTCAATGATCATACCGGTGGTGGTCCCGAGGGAGTAGTTTAGGACATGGTCTCCAATAGGCATATTCGCCTAAAAACGAGTCGTTTTTAGGCGAACATTCAATGATCATACCGGTGGTGGTCCCGAGGGAGTAGTTTAGGACATGGTCTCCAATAGGCATATTCGCCTAAAAACAAGTCGTTTTTAGGCGAACATTCAATGATCATACCGGTGGTGGTCCCGAGGGAGTAGTTTAGGACATGGTCTCCAATAGGCATATTCGCCTAAAAACGAGTCGTTTTTAGGCGAACATTCAATGATCATACCGGTGGTGGTCCCGAGGGAGTAGTTTAGGACATGGTCTCCAATAGGCATATTCGCCTAAAAACGAGTCGTTTTTAGGCGAACATTCAATGATCATACCGGTGGTGGTCCCGAGGGAGTAGTTTAGGACATGGTCTCCAATAGGCATATTCGCCTAAAAACGTGTCGTTTTTAGGCGAACATTCAATGATCATACCGATGGTGGTCCCGAGGGAGTAGTTTAGGACATGGTCTCCAATAGGCATATTCGCCTAAAAACGAGTCGTTTGGTACCATTTTATATGTCGATATAAGGTTGATAAGTAGTGCCCCACAGACTTTATACAAATATCAGGTACAAAAAATTGCCGATTTACAAGCTCCCAACGCGTCGCAGCGCGAGGCGTTGTGAGCTTGTAGATCTGCTATTTTCAGAGTGCAACCAAAAGGTAAAATATGATAAAAAAAATAATATATATATATATATATATTCTTACCACTGGTAAACGGATCAAGACATCTTTTCCTTGGGCTTGGCTCCCAGCTGCCAGAGCAGTCCGAATCGGAGCTCTCTTCACCGTCAGTAGTATCTGGGTCTGGGCGATACGACGCGGTTCTCTGTCTGCCGCTACGACGCAACCCGTGCCCGGGATCGATGTCTGGTACCGGTGGGTTCGTGTCCTCAGGCTCAGCCTCAGATACCGCCACAGGTGGTGGGGGAGGTGGTAGGGGTGGAGGTGGTCGCCACGAGGGTTCTGTGGTCGTGAAGGCATAATTGTCTTTCACCGACAGAGATGGCTTCACGACCGCAGATCCCTCGGGTTCCGGTGGTGGCGGAGGTGGTTGCTTTGTAGCCCTCAGTGCCGGTGCCGGTCGCCGACAGCGCCGGGGGACGGTCGAAGACACCGATGTCTCCTCAGATCCCTCGGGGACAGTCTTCGCCTCCTCGGATCCCTCCGATGGCGGAGGTGGTCACGACGAGGGTTCTGTGGTCGTGAAGGCATAAATGTCTTTCGCCGACAGAGATGGCTGCACGACCACAGATCCCTCGGGGATATTGGGAGCCTTCATCTCCGCCTTTATCACCGCGGATCCCCCAGGTGGTGAAGGTGGTCGCGGGGGAGCGGTGAAAGACGCCACCGCCGACGGCTTCTCGTCCTCCATGGGTCGTGGTGGTTCCTCCACAGGTCGTGGTGGTGGTGGTCCCGAGGGAGCCGTGAAGGACATGGTCTCCAAAATTGTTCGTTGGGTCGGGTCCCTCCGAAGCCGTTTGGCCTTGCATTTCTTTCCCACAGCCGGCATATTCGCCTAAAAACGAGCGACTCGTTTTAGTCCCTAAAAACGAGCGACTCGTTTTAGTCCCGACTCCCACCTATAACAAATGTACGCCTACTACTATACTATATAAATATATATATATAGGTATATATATGTATATATATATATATATCTTACTCTCTCCTCTCACACTTTCTCTCTCTCTCTCTCTCTCTCGATCGCTCCTCGTTCTCTGTCTGTCTCGCTCCTTCTTTGTCTCAGTCACCGTCTCTCGCTCTCTTTCTCTGTCTGTCTCTGCTGGTTGTTTGTTTAGAATGCCACAAGGAATGCGTCTCTGCACCCGCATTTGTAGTGTTTTGCTCAGATCACGTGACTTTTACGATCATGTGACTTTTCTTTTGTCGTAGAAGCTTAATATTAATACACAAGTTGTGGAATATTGCAATCTACCTTATACCAATGAAAAGACCTAAAAACGAGTTAACTCGATCTAGGCAATCAAGCGATGGATTCTAAAAACGAGTTAACTCGATCTAGGCAATCAATGTGTTAAGCATCTGCCTCTTGTACAGTTCTATGAGTTGGGCTTGGGTTCTCACAGAAATCTTGCTGGCCACTTTGACGAGGCTGCTGAGCCTGTTCTTGTTTGCCAGGGTCAGATTACCGTACCAGGCAACCATTCAAAACATGAGAACAGATTCAATAAAACTTCTATAGAAAAGAGTCATCATCACAGATGAGACATTAAAAGAACGCATTTTCCTCAGAAAAAAAAGACGCTGCTGGACTTTTTTAGATGTAGAGGCAACATGAGTGTCAAAAGAGAGTTTGTTGTCAAGAATGACACCCAAGTATTTATAGCTCTCTACAACTTCAATTTCTGTGCCCTTAATGATTGTAGGAGCCGGACTGGGAGGAGTCCTTCTAAAGCTGATGATCATGTCTTTTGTTTTGGTCAAATTTAACTGTAAGAAAGACTTGTCACACCACGATATGAAGTCATTGACAACTGGCCCATGTTGTACCTCATTGTCCTCAAGAAGGCTAACAATCACAGAATCATCAGCAAATTTGACAATATACCTGTTAGGGTGATTGCTACAGCAGTCGTTGGTATACAAAATATACAGTAGTGAGGAGAGACAACAGCCTTGGGGAGAACCAGTGGAGGAGAGCAACAGAGAAGACAGGACCTCATTTACCCTCACGCACTGACACCTAACAGTTAAGAAGTCTATGATCCATTCCAGGGATGCATGGTTGGCAGCAGCTTGGAAGCAGGAGTCAGTCGGGCCCTCCCGAATCCACCGTTACATCTGGGACCCAGGAGATGGCGCCATTGGAGGAGACGATCTACCACGCCGGCAATGGACCACACTGAACCGTCTACGAACTGGGGTCGGTCGCTTTAAAACATCAATGAAGACGTGGGGCTTGGTGGACAGTGCGGCATGCGAGTGCGGTGACCCTGAGCAGACCGCCGACCATATAATCACCATCTGCCCCTTATATAGACCACCCTCGGAAGCCAGCCTCTTCGACCTAGGACCAGAGATGCGTGCATGGCTACACGACACCGAGTTGGACCTCTGACGTTACACGAAAGAAGAAGAAGATTCATAGAGTATGACACTCAAAAGCATTCAGTTAAACAACAATAGATTTCAGTTATTGACAATTAGTGTGTTACAGATTATCTTAAAGAGGATTGCGTCATGAACCCTGGAGTTCTACTAGTTTTGGTCTCTGTCATCGTCTCCAGGAGATGATATCAATACACAAGACTTGAAAAGTGCACTCCTCTGAGGGCAGGTCTCCCCCAGAACGGGTTGCCTACCAAGGGCCCGCAAAAGTTGGAAGGCAGTCATAGACAATTGGAATGGAATGTGAGAAATTGGACGGATTCATCTTCTTTTTTTATTTTAATTTTTATTTAGAGTAGCCAATTATTTGTTTTACCCCTTTTCTCCCCAATGTAGTCGTTATGCCAATTAATTCATCTCCACACACTTTTCTGTGTTGTCACTGCTGTCGTATCCTACTGACTCACCTGCCAGTGAGGAGCCCCCACCAGGAGGATGTAGAAACTTCGTCCTACTCCTCCAGCCCAACACTCCCCAGCCCGGGGAAATGACAATCAACCTCAATATCAATATATATATATATATAATATATAGCATATGTAGCAACTTCCTGTTGGAGACGGAGACGCGCGTTTGCGTGTGCTCCAAACAAATTCAGAGAACAAACTAAGATAAACGGAGACAAACAAATTGAAATGACATATAAGTGTTATCAAATTGAAGAGTATTAAATATGAGTGACGGAGGTGATAAGATATCGCTCAGAAGTGCTAAGAAAGACACGGCTCTAAACGATATGTCGGTCATGGAAGAGCTGAAGAATCTAAATGAGAAAATGGACGAGACACGCTGCTCGCTGGAGAACACATTTAAAGACAAAATTGAACAAATGGGTTCCTCTCTGGAGAAACAACTTGATGGTAAAATCAACAGTCTGCGTGACTCGATGGTTACACTGGTAAAGCAGAACCAAGACGACATGAGAGCAGAACTGCAAAAAAAACAAAGCGAGATTCAAGCCAATGTGGATGTGGAAATCGGGCACGTAATTGGTAACTGGTGAAAGTAGCCGATCTACAAGAAAAAAAAAACTGCTATCTGAAAAGTTGTGTGATTGTAGATCGGCTATTTTCACAATGAAGTATGTCACACATTGTAAAAACGTATTCTCAAATAAGCATTTCATGTTATCTTTAATAATTGCACATGCATTATTTGATGCAGTCATGTTTTGTGCGGTGCAATTGAAAAGTGGAATGACCCACAGACAGACAGACAGACAGACAGACAGACAGACAGACAGAGTGAGAGAGACAGACAGACAGACAGAGTGAGAGAGAGAGAGAGAGAGAGAGACAGACAGACAGACAGACAGACAGACAGACAGACAGACAGACAGACAGACAGAGAAGCAAGTGCAATAATAGCACAATACGACATGGAAACGGAAAAGATTGAAATTGAGACAAAGCAAATGATTGCAACAGGTGAAACTACTTTTCAGCTCAACCCAGCTGAGGTGGACACACATAGGATGCAGGGGGGTAATCCCAGGTAAAGAACCTCACTCATGGACAACTCAACCTATTGCCATTGACAGGAATCGAACTCTCGTTCTTCGGACTCACAGGCTGAGACACGACCTGTAGTGCTATAGCTTTGTCCAGGCTGAAGTTGTCTGTTGAAGACCATACATTTTTGCCTTCTGTCATAAACCAACCCCCTGTTTCACTAACACTAAGATCACTCATTCAAAAAACATTTACCAATGAAGAAATTGTACGTCTCCTCGGAACCAAAACTAGTGAAAGTAGCCGATCTACAAGCTCACAAAACATGAAAAGTTGTGAGATTGTAGATCGGCTATTTTCACAATGAAGTATGTCATACATTGAAAAAACATACTATCTCAAATAAGCATTTCAGGTTATCTTTAACAATTGCACATGTATTAATTGACACAATCATATATTTTGTAAGTCTGCATCATAAGTCTGCATCAAGTGAGGCTTGAACTGGTGATTTTCAGGTTGTGAGGCACACGTTTAAGCGAGAAGCCATTGGACCAACAGACAAGAAACTGTGAAAAAGGAGGTCACACAGATGATACAGTTTCACGCAAATAGCTGAAAAATCCTGGGTTTAAGTATTTTTCAAACTGCTCGAAATTGCGGACAATCTAAGGGCGGAGCTTACTGGTCAACGTGATAGATGTGTTCCTCATGAGTCAAGGCACATGACTGTGTAAGCAGGTTTAATGGCTGTCGGCCAAACGAGGCATGAGTTTTGCCTGTTTAAAGTTTGAATTTTCCAAAAATTGCTATAGCGCCCCCGTTTGACCAATTGGAGTAAGATTGGTTTCAGTGATATTTGGAATGACCCTCTACATTATTGCATTTTTTCAAAGAAATGTGAGTCTGCATGTATGTGTTAGGGGCAGATGAATAATTGTCATAAAACTGCAATATTCATTGGCTCATTAAAGCTTCATTTTTTCACTTAGGAAAAACCCTATTTTATGTCAGCATAGGTCCAAAGCTCATGTGTAAAAAGTTTCGTGCAAATTGCTCAAAAATCCCAGGATTCCATCGATTTTAACTGTTTTTCATATAATTCAAAATGGTGGCAGATCTAAAGGTCAGAGGTCAAAAGTCAGAGTGTGAAAGTTGTTCATCATGAGTAGACGCATGTGTGTATGGAAGTTTCATGGCTGTAGGTCAAACAGGGCATGAGTTGTACCTGTTCAAAGTTGGCATTTTCAATTGAGTGCTATAGCGCCACCTTTTGACGAAAGATTTTGAGATTTATTTCTTGATAGTTTTTCATGACCATCTACCATATGGCCGAGTTTCGTAAAAAGCGTATGCACGGTTCAGCCAGAACTGCGAAAAGTGGCAGAAGAAGAAAAAATAATGCCAATATCAAAACGGAGCCATGCTGGAAGCCTGGCCCCGTAATAAAATAGATGTCCTCCATATTGTCCTGTTTACAGACATATTATTGATTAGTGCAGTAATATACAGTATAATTGTTACATTATAGAGTCAAGCCGCATTTAAGCAAGTAGATAAAAGACAAAGACACGTATCTGTTCTGGATGGCTGTGGCCATTGCGAGGAGTATTGGCTCATCAGCATTAACCAATCAGCTAATTTCCCAGGTGGCAGTTAGTGCTAGATTGGATAGGTTGGAGAGAGGGCGAGTCTCTCAAGCCTCTCCTGAAAAGGTGATATTCTCTATAGAGCGTCGCAGTTCCCGCCCACTTCCTGTTTTTTTTGGTGCCGGAAGAAAAAACTCAATGCATTTTTCCATTGACATTTCCAAAAATATTTATATCTATTAATTTAAGCCTCGAATCAAGCCATCACGAGATGACATGAATCATGACCATAAAACGTTTTTTTCTGTGATTTTTTTTTATTTTATATTTAATTATATGATATACTATATTTAATAAATACCCTTTGTTTTGCCGTTTTCAACAAAAAAAAATCACAGAAAAAACGTTTATGGTCATGATTCATGTCATGTCATGATGGCTTGATTCGAGGCTTAAATTAATAGATATAAATATTTTTGGAAATGTCAATGGAAAAATGCATTGAGTTTTTTCTTCCGGCACCAAAAAAAACAGGAAGTGGGCGGGAACTGCGACGCTCTATTCCTTCAAGGCAAGGGAAGGCAAGGTGTGTATAGCACATTGCAACAATGCAATTAAATGTGCTTTACAAAAAAACATTAAGCAAAAGAAACGCATAATAGAACTAGAAAAAGTGCTCCTCGGAGCACAGGTCTCCGCCAGGTCAGGTAGGTTATTGTGGGCCAGCAATGTTCAGAATTTGCCAATCAGGATGGAATATGAAAAATCGGACGGAACCATCTTGATCACTTGACTATAGAGACATTGGCCCTCATTTATCAATGGAGCGTAAAAAACGGATTATATTTTTCCATAAATTCGGCCGTACACCAACGTCAAAGTCACACAAAGTCACATTTATGAAGCGATCCTATACAGCCAATCCTAGCGTACATTTGGTCGGAGCTTTGATAAATCTCACGTCTGAAAACGACCGTCATTTAAATAACACGGCCTTAAATATTCTCAAAAGGCCCTGATTTTACGACATGAAGAACCAGAATACGACCAAACAAAGCATGAAGTTTCCCTTGCTCGCCTCGCTCCCTTTCATGTACGCGTCTGACGCATACACACACGCACGCACGCACGCACGCGCACACGCACCCACACACCCACACACACACACACACACACGCACCTACTTGCAAGCCCAAGACAAGTGTAGCATTGGCACTCTGTGGAAACAGCAGTCTTGTCAGCAGGCATGTATTCCATGATGGTACAATCTTTGTCAAGTAGCCTACATGAATGACACCAATCTCATCGTCATAAATCATATCATACATACGTATATTAATTTACAGTAACCCATTACGAGCAGTACGCGGTGCGCGTTCTAGTTACACTAAAATAAAACAATGAATTCCCTCTTGAGTCACACGGGCTGCCGTGACGCCACGTTAAATGAGAGATAGCAGACAAGGCAGTGAATAACCTGAACGTTTATGGAGTGATCATTGATGAATGAATTATAAACATTAATGGATGAAGGCTGGTGTGTGTTTGGAGGGTTAAATGTCTGATCTCCCGCGGTGGCCCAAATGAATCCACAGCATGAAGAATAACCTACACTGGTCAAAGGGTCGGGTTTATATTCTCAACCCAGCCCAGGTTGTATAACTCCATATAGGACACGCTACTGTAAGTTTGGAGACCACGCTGTCCATGAAAAGATTACAGCGGCGCGGCTGTGCCAGTCCCGAAAATGTTCACGCATAAGTGCTTGTATATTTTGAAAATACCAGATCTACAAGCTCACAACGCGTCGTGATGCGACCCGTTGTGAGCTTGTAGATCTGCTACTTTTCAAATAGCCAATGCAGCCAGATCTGCAAGCTTAACCGAATAACTGTTAAAGCAGTTTGTTTAAATGAGTTTATAAAATGTTATCTTTTAACAGGGATTATTTATTAGTGTGATATATATATACATTTTGGAGTGGATACATGTGTCCAGATGCCTGTCAGATGGTGAGACAATGCTGCTCCGCAGGTCTACAATGGAACAAACGGGTGTAGCCAAAGTCTACAACCGCTCCCGACCAGACGTGAGATTTGAGTGGGCCGTACGCTGAAGCCAAAGTCTGGATATATTGATAAATGCTGAAAGTTGGGGTGATCTCGCCGTACGCCCATTGTTTGGTCTAATTTGGTCTACTTTGATAAATGAGGGCCAGTGTGTACCGATTTACATGATGTGTTTGTCAAAATTGCCGTAATGTCAAATAAATGTTCTACGTTATCACCACTTGATTATTTCAGTGATGTTGCTAACTGTATGACCACCCAGAACACGGGGAAAATGAACCTGCTGCCCCCAGAGTCAGAGAGACATCTCAGGGCAGCGGCCCAGGATCTTGCTGCTTGAGATCTGGTGCACGACGGCTCGCACCATCTCCTATCTGGCGCCCCTGACAGTCATCCTGTCCTTCCTACAGGACCTGATGGATAGAGGACGGGCGTTCGCTACCCAAAAGGTTTATTTGGCGGCCATTTCAGCGTTTCACGTTGGCATAGGTGATGACACTGTGGGCCAACACCGACTGATTAGCCGGTTCATGAAAGGGGCGAGACATCTTTTTCCAGGCGCCTTTTGAGCCACTGGCCAGGATTAGCATGAAGCAACTGGTGCTCAAAACTGTATTGCTGCTCGCTTTGGCTTCGCCCAAAAGGGTCAGTGATCTGCATGCCCTATCCACTCAGGGTGAGTGTATGCGGTTCAGTGTGGGCAACAGTCAGGTGGTACTTAAGACCATACTTGGTTTTGTTCCCAAGAACCCACACGAAGCCTTGTCAACGGAGGAGAAGAGACTACACTGCCTCTGCCCAGTAAGGGCACTGTGGACCTATGTCGACAGGTCCAATTGTACTCAGCTTGCGAGATGTAATGTTTGGGGCTTTTTGTGCAGCAGTGAGGGTGGAGCAAGGAGGAAAACAGAATTTGTTTAAATGACGAAATTTAGCAGGAAATTACATTGCTGTACTTTGGGCTGTTGAAAGCAGATTACCACACATCTTATGGTAAATCCCAGCCCAGGGCAGGTGATATGAGGTCTCCATTAGGCCTACTAACTAAACAATGGTCAAAGAAGAGAAGAATTAATAGGAAAGAGCAGGGCTCATAAACCTTGCTTATAAGCTTACAATAATGAAGAATGAATCAAATTACTTTACCGCATATTGCTGTGTGTAAAGCTTGTATTGCTAAAATGACACATCTTGGGCACAGGATGTTGCTGCAATACATACACACCTAAAGTTACTGGTTACTGGACCTGCATTGGGTCATGATAACCTCATATGACACAGGAGATGTCGACAGGACTGCTCACTCAGAAGTGGCAAACAGGATGAAGAAATGAAGAAATAGATAAGAATATGATCTGAATCTAATCTGTAATTATTGTTGATTTAATTCAATTTTATCCTTTTTATACTTTGAGACTATGAGTCAGTCCTTCCTTAATAACACTTTTTTGATCCTCAAATCAAGAATGTGATTATATTATTATTTGTTTTATGACCATACTGTATTATGTCTAATCATGTGTCTGAAGTGTACTCAGCTTGCGAGATGTAATGTTTGGGGCTTTTTGTGCAGCAGTGAGAGTGGAGCAAGGAGGAAAACAGAAGTTGGTTAAATGACAAAATTTAGCAGGAGAGTATACATTGCTGTACTTCGGGCTGTTGAAAGCAGATTAGCACACACACACAGGCACACACACACACGTAGATTGCTTAGGATGTGGGGGCACGGCACGCTGCTGCAATACACACAGGCACACACACACACAGATTAGGCACATGTGTAAGCAGGTTTAATGGCTGTCGGCCAAACGAGGCATGACTTTTGCTTGTTTAAAGTTTGCATTTTCAAAAAAATTCTATAGCGCCAATTGGACCAATTGGAGTAAGATTGGTTTCAGTGATATTTGGAATGACCCTATCGAGGTTTGGGTCAAAAAGGGCATGAGTTGTACCTGTTTAAAGTTTGCACTTTCAATTGAGTGCTCTAGCGCCACCTTTTGACGAAAGATTGTGAGATTAATTTCTTTATCATCTACCATATGGCCGAATTTCGTAAAAAGCGTATGCACGGTTAAGCCAGAATTGCCAAAAACGGCAGAAGAAGGAGAAGAAACAGAATAATGCCAATATCAAAACGGAGCCATGCTTGAAGCCTGGCCCCATAAATAGTGAATAATGCCAATAACAAAACGGAGCATTGATCTGCAGAGCCTGGCCCCATAATAAAGCAGGTGTGTGGATGGCACAACGAGGACAGTGTAGTTGAGGACAAGAGGAGATCAGGTTTGACCAGATGTGTGTTTGTCACGGTAGCTTTAATAGCTGTGGTTTCCATTCATGTGAACAGGTATTCTGTGTTGATGAGAGAGTCTTAAAGCATGCGTGGGTGAGATGTAAGGTGTGCTAAAAGGAACAATGGGAACAGATACTGAACCTGATAACACATTAATGAAGGTATGAGACCTTTTAAAGGGATGCAGTGTCAGCGGTTTGATGCCAGGGCTCCTAACTGCCATCAGATTATTATTATTGTCTCCTCCAAGCCGAAGGCGTGACCGAGACTATGTTTTGCACTGTGTGTGTGTGTGTGTGTGTGTGTGTGTGTGTGTGCGTGCGTGCGTGCGTGCGTGCGTGTGTGCGTGTGTGTGTGTGTGTGTGTGTGTGTGTGTGTGTGTGTGTCCTCACAAGAAATATGTTTGTTTTATGGTTAAGAAAGATTTTTAGAGACACGTTTACAATTATGAAAATATTCAGGTTAGGGTTAGACATTTAGAGGTTTGGTTTAGTGATTAGAGATAGAGTAATGGCTCATTTACACTTTATTGCAAGTCGGTGTTGTGCACCGAAAAATAGCTGACCTACAAGCCCTTGTAGATCAGCTATTTTTAGGCTCTTGGCTTATATAACAAAAATGGAATAAAATAAAATAAAGAAATGAGGCAGGTGTTTGGATAATAATAAATAATAATAAAGCAGGTGTGTGGATAATGATAAATAATAATAATAAAGCAGGTGTGTGGATAATAATAAATCGTCATAGTAAAGCAGGTGTGTGGATAATAATAAATAATAATAATAAAGCAGGTGTGTGGATAATAATAAATAATAATAATAAAGCAGGTGTGTGGATAATAATAAATAATAATAATATAGCAGGTGTGTGGATAATAATACATCATAATAAAGCAGGTTTGTGGATAATAATAAATAATAATAATAATAAATAATCATAATAAAGCAGGTGTGTGGGTAATAATAAATAATATTAATAAAGCAGGTGTGTGGATAATAATAAATAATATTAATAAAGCAGGTTTGTGGATAATAATAAATAATAACAATAAACAATAATAATAAAGCAGGTGTGTGGATAATAATAAACAATAATAATAAAGCAGGTGTGTGGATAATAATAAATCATAATAAAGCAGGTTTGTGGATAATAATAAATAATCATAATAAAGCAGGTGTGTGGATAATAATAAATCATAATAAAGCAGGTGTGTGGATGCCACATCGTGAGGACAGTGTTAGTTGAGGACAAGAGGAGATCAGGTTTGACCAGATGTGTGTTTGTCACGGTAGCTTTAATAGCTGTGGTTCTTCTTCGTTTTGGTCGTGAGACACTCACTATGGGAAACAGCGCCATCTGGCGATGAGTACAGAGCTACACAATACGCTCCCGGGGCCCATTCATTGGGCTAGAGGGTATGTCACGTGACCGGTCAAGTCCTCCCCTCCAGCAGAGGGCATAAGAGGCGCCGGCCGTGACATCAACTTCCTCTTTCAGTTCCTCTGTTCGCAGATGATAACACGGCTACACGCTTGTTAAAAACTTAATTAAACTTATCACCGATTAATCTACTCTTCAAGGACCCAAAGTGAGAAACCAGCTTTAGCCCTAAAAGCGGAGGCTAGGATCAGTCACCCACGGGTTTTCTCGTTCGACCAAGACCAAGTAAACTAACCTTTTTCCACCTCGTGGTGAACCGGCGTTAGCCTTTCGCTGTTTTTCATTAGCTTAGCCGCTAGCTGCACTAGCTTAGCTGTTGTTGCTACCTCCACAGCGCTACCGCCTGTTGTTTTGCTTTGCTAACCCCCCGAATAGAGCCGTTAGCCTAGCCTTTCTGTGAGCCGGTGTTAGCCCTTAGCTGTTCCTTAGCCTAGCCGCTAGCTGTACTAGCTTAGCTGTTCGGCTACTTCCACAGCGCTAACCCCCCTTTCCCGCTTAGCTAACTCCCCGCATAGAGTTGTTAGCCTAGCTTTATTGCTCCCTTTTGTCCCACGATGTCAGCTCCGTTGAAAGCCCCCAGGGCCCTCTGCCGGCTAGACAGTGCGGCCTACCCGACTGCTCTGCCGATATCGACGGAGACGACACACACGACATATGTGTGAGATGCCTCGGTGTCGCGCACGCTTTTTACGCGCTCTCCGACCCCGAGTTCTTCTGCGAAGCTTGCGCCCGGTACTCGGTGAGGCTGCTTCGCTATAGATATGGCCAGGCCACGGCCGGGGCCAGTGGGTTAGGAGACACTGGCAC
Source organism: Gymnoscopelus braueri (assembly GCF_963280865.1). Classification (NCBI taxonomy): domain Eukaryota; kingdom Metazoa; phylum Chordata; class Actinopteri; order Myctophiformes; family Myctophidae; genus Gymnoscopelus; species Gymnoscopelus braueri. The sequence continues at coordinate 45,824,447 of NC_137613.1, forward strand.
TAGTCGCTCAGCTCCCCCAAAACCCTTCCGCATCCCGAAACCGCACTCGGCTGCTGCTGCTAGCGGGGGCGCTCCCCGTTCGCAGCACTCAGCGGGGTCCACGGTACTCCCTCAAACCACACCAGGCCCTGTAGCAGGCAGCACTGGCCTTATACAGGGCCATGGTGATCACGCAGCGGCTGCCGCTGTCCTCGTAGCTGGAACTCAGCTCCCACAGCACCAGGCTAGCCCACCTCTTCCCTCCAACCCCCCTTCGACTCAGCCACCTCCACCCAGCGGCCTACTCCAGCTGGAAGACGGGGAGCAGTCCATGGATGGGGACTTCTCCGCCGCCGAGGAGGACGACGGCGAGTACGAGGATGTTGAGTATGAGGAGGAGGAAGAGGACGAGTTCGGCAAGGAGGACCTTCCCAACGCTCAGGGGCCCTCCGACGTTCTCATGACGAGCCCGGGGAGGGACCACGAAGGACAGGCCGTGTCCTCCGGCACTTCCACCCCTCACCCCTCTGCTCCAACAGGTCAGGCATCTCCCCAGCACTCCGTGACCCTGCCTGACGGGGCCCCACAGCGCCCCAAGCTCTCTGTCTCCACGGTTTTCGAGAGAGCAGTGGGAAACTGTGGCCAAAGGCTCCAGGCGGAGGAGCCCCAGGCCTCCACCTCCACTGCAGCACCCTTCCCAGGCATGGCTGCCCAGGAGCCTCGCCGCCCCCGCTTCAGGAAACTACCAGTGGCCAGCGGCTTCAGAGAGGCACTCCAGTCGTCCTGGGAGAGCCACAGCAATCCCTCGAAGCTGCCCTTCGACATCAGCGTGGCAGGAGCAGAAGGACTGGGCCTCGAGGTTCCCCCCATGGATTCGGTCCTAGCCACCAGCCTGGCGAACATGAGCACGGACCGGGTCTCCCTCGCATCCAAGCCCACCTTCGCTCAGAAGAGAGACAAGGATGCGTCCACGGCCACTGGGAAGGTCTACTTTGCTTCTTGCCAGGTAGCCAAGTCTCTCAATGCCAGCACCTTCCTGCAGGGCTCTCTCAGCACGCTGCTCAAGGGAATGCTGCCAGCGCTGGGCGAGCTGGCCGAGGAGGTAGAGCTGTTGATGCAGCTGATCATTCAGCTGAATCAGTTCGCCACCAACTGGACCGACGGTCCATGGACCTCGCTGCTCTACAGGAGAGAACCAGATGGCTGGACCTCGTCCATTTCCCAGGTGAGCAGGGCCAGGAGCCCAGAAAACAACTGCTGGCCCTCGCCCTGGTCCCTGAAAATCTCTTCAAGGACGGGGCCAAGTATCTAAAATCCTTCACGGATGAGAGGAGAGCGACTCAGGAGGCGGCATCTGACGTCTTCCAGCCGCTCGCCTCCACCTCCACCAGCACCAGAGGCCGAGGAAGACCGGTTAGCAGGGGAGGGCGCTCCTCCTCTCGCCAGTCCAGACCGAGGCGTGCTCATGAGGCAACCCCATCAAGCAGCTCCAGAGAGAGGGCTCACGACACGAACGGTCCTCGGCCCCGTCCCTCTCGCCCTGCTTCCACTACCCGGGCTCCTCGTCGCGGTCCCTCCCGCCCTCGTCGCGGGAAGGAGTTTTGACATTTTGCCCTTTGTTCCTCCCGATGCGAGGCAGACACAGGAGGACATGCAGCCTTGCCAGCCGCTCCACCCAGAGCTGCTCGGTCAGCCTGGACGATCGCGGACCCCCCCTTTTAGGTTGGGGAAGAGACAGGGACCCTGTTTAATTCTAGAGGACAGAGTCATGGACCACTCCTCCACAGCCAAACTGAGCAAAATGTCGCACATTTCTGCAAGGTCTGTAAAGAATTACCCTGTAAATATGGCAATAAATGCAATGAAAAGTACAAAACCGTGTCTTATTTAAACTCTGCCTATGTACCAGGGAGAACGAGGACCGCCTACATGGCGGCCCCCCGTTCTCGACGGTCCCCCTATGATTCCACAGCATTTGGCAAACCCGTTTTTCGGTTTTCCGAATGCGTGTGGGACAAAGATACTGAATGTATTAAATCCTCTGAAGGTAATAAAATCAGGTGTAAAACCAGTGCCATCCCTGTCCGCCAGAGGGCGCCTTTGCCCCTCGGCACAGGGGCCACGCTCGTTTTACCAGCTGATTCTCCCGGCCAGGAGAGGGCGCCAAAACGCTTCTGCCTTTCAGGTCCCTCTCAAGATGGCCGCTCGGGCCCCTCTCAAGATGGCCGAACGGAAGGTAAGCTTGCTAACCGCTTCCGTTTCCGACCGGACGCGGAGAGGGGGCGTTTCCAAGCGGATATCGACACCGGGGAGGCACCGCGTGCAGGGTCACGTGACTTCCTCGAGTCCTTTTGTCAGTCAGGTAACGTCCGTGCTGCCTCTAGCGAGCGTCACACGTATGGCACCGCCAGAGCATGTGAGCACGACACTAGTTTCCATGGCAACGCTCAGACAGTCAGTGCAGCGAGCAACTTTAGTAGCTCGCCCCAACCCCCTAGCTCACTGTCTAACGCAATGGAAAGCTTGCCACCCGTCTCCTTGGGTACTACGCACCATACAGAAGGGTTACAAGTTGCAATTTTGCGCGAAGCCCCCTATGTCAGACAAAGTAGTATTCTCCAGCGCAAAGGGCGCAGCGGCGATCACGTTAAGGGAAGAGGTTTTCTCTCTCCTAAACAAGGGCGCCATAAGAGAGTTATCCCCAGATCAGAAACGCCTGGGTTTTTTACTCGAAATATTTTCTGGTCAAGAAAAAGGTGGGGGGGTGTACGTCCCATACTGGATCTGAGAGGTCTCAACAGATTTCTAACGAAATTCAAGTTTCGCATGCTGACGAACGAGATGCTTTTACGCACGGTGCGTCAGGGCGAATGGTGGACCAGTATAGACCTGAAGGATGCGTATTTCCACATCCCCATCTACCCACCGCACAGGAAATTTCTGCACTTCGGGTTCGAGGGGCGAGTGTACGAATACACGGTTCTCCCGTTCGGGATGTCCCTGAGCCCCCGTGTTTTCGTGAAATGCACTCAGGCGGCTATAGCCCCCCTGAGGAAATGGGGAATACGCTTGTCGACTTACATCGACGACTGGCTCCTGGCAGGAGACTCCAGCCAGGAGGTGGTGCGTCACACGGAGATAGCCATCTCCCATCTGACGTCACTGGGTTTCACCGTGAATCTTCAGAAGAGCGTGCTGGTCCCATGCCAACAAACCTCTTTCATAGGGATTGCTTTGGACTCGGACAAAATAGTGGCACGCCTATCCAGGGACAGGATAGACAGTTTCCTAGCCTGTGTGAGGTCTTTTCAAGTAGGAAAGAAAGTCACGTACAGGCTGTGTTTGCAGGCGGCGGGTCTCATGGCCTCAGCCATACACCTGATCCGCCTGGGCAGACTGTTCATGAGACCTTTTCAGCGGTGGGTGCGGGATCTCCACATTCCACCTACCAGGGGGTCTCGGCGAGTTCTAGTGTCTCCACGGTGTATGGAGGCACTCGTACCCTGGTCACGAGCACCCTTTCTGTCAGAGGGTGTCAGACTAGGTGTGGTGCTCTCAAGGAGGGTAGTCACGACGGACGCCAGCATGACGGGCTGGGGCGCCGTTTACGAGGGTCGTTCGGCCAGGGGAGTGTGGGGCCCCGATTTACGAGTGGCACACATAAACTACCTGGAGCTGATGGCGTTTTTTCTCACACTGAAGCAGTTCGAGGCGCACATCAGCGGTTGTCATGTCCTGGTGAGGACAGACAACACCACGACCATGTGCTACATCAACAAACAGGGAGGCTTAGGCTCCCGTGTGTTGGACGACCTGGCCCGAGAGTTGACGATGTGGTGTGATTCACGTCTACTGTCGGTTCGGGCGGTCCATGTTCCGGGCCTCCAGAACGGCGGAGCGGATCTACTGTCCAGGGGCAGGCTTTGGTATTCGAATTGGTCACTCAATCCGAAAACAGTGCGCGAGATCTGGTCTAGGTTCGGTCGACCCCAGGTCGACTTGTTTGCTTCAGCAGAGAACGCAAAGTGCTCTCGCTTTTTCTCGATGAAGGCAACGGATCTCTCGTTGGGGCTGGATGCGATGGCTCACAGGTGGCCGAGGGAACTGCTTTATGCATTCCCGCCGCTGGAGCTGATCCGCCCAACGTTGGAGAGGGTCAGGCTCCAGGGCCTGACTGTGCTGCTGTTTGCTCCAGGATGGGGCGTGTGGAGATCAGAGATAACTCCTCTGCTCTACGCCGAGCCCTGGTCCCTTCCTCCGATAACGGACCTGCTGACGCAGGTGAGGACCGAGATCAACCACCCCAGCCCCCGGGACCTAGACCTGTGGGTCTGGCCCGTGAGAGGGCAAATCTAGATGCTTACGGCCTGCCCCCTGATGTGGTAGCTACTATTCAGGGGGCCAGGGCTGGATCCACTAGGGCTGCCTATGACATAAAATGGAATATTTTTGTGTCATGGTGCCAGGAACAGTCACCACCGGTGGTGGCTTTTCAGGCGCCGGTACGCAACATTTTGATTTTCCTGCAGAGCAGGTTGAATCAGGGCTTGACCTTCTCGACGGTCAAGGTGTACTTGGGAGCCATCTCCGCCTGCCACGAAGGTTTCGAGGTCGGGACGGTTGGCAAGCATCACATGGTACGGCGGTTCATGGGCGGGGCCAGACGGGCCAGGCCGACTAACAGGCCTCTGTTTCCGACCTGAGATCTAGCGGTGGTGCTGAATGCACTCTGCCTTCCCCCCTTTGAACCCCTCGAGACTGTGAGCAGTGAGCCTCGAGGTGTTGAGTTTGAAGACTATCCTCTTGGTGGCCCTGGCTACGGCCAAGAGGGTTGGTGACCTGCAGGCACTCTCGGTGAGTTCGGAGTGCTTGAGGTTCTCTGGGGATGGCAGACGGGTTCTGCTGAAACCAAACTTGGCGTTCGTTACCAAGACCGGAGTGGTTGCACCGGCTCCGGTTGAATTGGTTGCTTTTCATCCTCCTCCTTTCGCTTCGGCGGAGGATGAGCGGTTGCACTGTCTCTGTCCAGTAAGGGCGTTGAGGCTCTACTGTCAGAGGACGGCGTCCAGTAGGTCGTCAACACAGTTGTTTGTCTCCTACGGACGGGGTAACCAGCGGAAGGCCAACGCTTTCCAGATGGATTGTTGAAGCCATAAAGCTCGCCTATACTAGTAGTGGGGCCCCAGTACCTGTTGGACTGAAGGCGCACTCGACTAGGGGAGTGGCTACCTCTTTTTTCTGGGGTAGGATGTTTTTAACGCTTCCGGGGGGTTTATAGATCCCATAGTGAGTGTCTCACGACCAAAACGAAGAAGAACTAGAGGTTACGTAGGTAACCCCGGTTCTTTTAGTTTAGGAGTGAGACACTCACCAAACACCCCTTTTGTTTCGCCACTGCGAACAGAGGACCTGTGTGAAAGAGGAAGTTGATGTCACGGCCGGCGCCTCTTATGCCCTCTGCTGGAGGGGAGGACTTGACCGGACACGTGACATACCCTCTAGCCCAATGAATGGGCCCCGGGAGCGTATTGTGTAGCTCTGTACTCATCGCCAGATGGCGCTGTTTCCCATAGTGAGTGTCTCACTCCTAAACTAAAAGAACCGGGGTTACCTATGTAACCTGTGGTCTCCATTCATGTGAACAGGTATTCTGTGTTGATGAGAGAGTCTTAAAGCATGCGTGGGTGAGATGTAAGGTGTGCTAAAAGAAACAATGGGAACAGATACTGAACCTGATAACACATTAATGAAGAGAGCTTTTAAAGGAATGCAGTGTCAGTGGTTTGATGCCAGGGCTCCTAACTGCCATCAGATTATTATTGTTGTGTCCTCCAAGCCGAAGGCGTGACCGAGACTATGTTTTGCTGTGTGTGTGTGTGTGTGTGTGTGTGTGTGTGTGTAACAGGAATCGAACCCTCAACCTTCGGATTGACAGGCTGCAACACTACCTATAGTGCTATAGCTTTGACCAGGCTGAGGTTGTCTGTTGAAGATAAAAGTGAACCAGTGAAAGCAGCCGATCTAGCCGAGCTCAGAAACACGTTGCTATCTGAAAAGTTTTGAGATTGTAGATTGGCTATTTTCAGAATGAAGTATGTCATACATTGCAAAAACATACCTTCTCAGATAAGCATTTAATGTTATCTTTATCAATTGCATATGTATTCATTAATACAGTCTTGTTGTTTGCAATGCACTTTAAATGAAGTCTGCACCAAGTGAGGCTTGAACCGCCAACCTTGATGTTACGAAACATTCACTTAAGCGGGAAGCCATTGGACCAACAGACCTGATCCAGTGAAAATGGAGGTCAGACCGATGATACCATTTCACGCAAATAACTGAAAAATCCTGGGTTTAAGTGTTTTTCAAACTGCTCAAAATTGCGGACAATCTAAGGGCGGAGAGAGAGACATGGAAACGGAATAGATTGAAGAGAGAGAGACATGGAAACAATAGATTGAAGAGAGAGAAAGATGGAAGCAGAATGGATTGATTGGACGTCTCAACCTATTGCCATTAACAGGAATCGAACCCTCAACCTTTGGATTGACAGGCTGCAACACTACCTATAGTGCTATAGCTTTGACCAGGCTGAGGTTGTCTGTTGAAGATAAAACTGAACCAGTGAAAGCAGCCGATCTACAAGCTCAGAAACACGTTGCTATCTGAAAAGTTTTGAGATTGTAGATCGGCTATTTTCAGAATGAAGTATGTCATACATTGCAAAAACAGACCTTCTCAGATAAGCATTTCATGTTATCTTTATCAATTGCATATGTATTCATTAATACAGTCTTGTAGTTTGCAATGCACTTTAAATGAAGTCTCCACCAAGTGAGGCTTGAAACGGCAACCTTGATGTTGTGAAACATTCACTTATGCGGTAAGCCATTGGACCAACAGACCTGATACAGTGAAAACGGAGGTCAGACAGATGATACCATTTCACGCAAATAACTGAAAAATCCTGGGTTTAAGTGTTTTTCAAACTGCTCAAAATTGCGGACAATCTAAGGGCGGAGAGAGAGACATGGAAAAGGAATAGATTGAAGAGAGAGAGACATGGAAACATAATAGATTGAAGAGAGAGACAGATGGAAGCAGAATGGATTGATTGGACGTCTCAACCTATTGCCATTAACAGGAATCAATCCCTCAACCTTCGAATTGACAGGCTGCAACACTACCTATAGTGCTATAGCTTTGTCTAGGCTGAGGTTGTCTGTTGAAGATAAAATTGAACCAGTGAAAGCAGCCGATCTACAAGCTCAGAAACACGTTGCTATCTGAAAAGTTTTGAGATTGTAGATCGGCTATTTTCAGAATTAAGTATGTCATACATTGAAAAGACATACTCTCAAATAAGCATTTCAGGTTATCTTTAACAATTGCACTTGCATTAATTGACACAAGTAAGATGCGCGAACGCTGGAAGCGAACGCAGATTGACTGAGGCTGCTATATTTCAACCACACCGTAGTAGTGCACTCTGGCGCACTCTGCCGGCTGTATACAGGCAGTGCAGCTGCTGGCATTTCAGCACGGAGTTTCGAGTCACATGGGGGCGCGAGCCAATGAGAGCGTGAACACACGCTGTATACAGGCAGTGCAGCTGCTGGCATTTCAGCACGGAGTTTCGAGTCACATGGGGGCGCGAGCCAATGAGAGCGTGAATACACACGGAAAGACCATAAATAAGGGACAGACACACACACACAACCCAAGCACGGTGATATAGTAAGCTCCACTTGGTCGGAGGCCTCCTTCCGCTTTCGCAACAATCATGTTGTGTGCAATGCAACTTAAATGAAGTCTGCATCAAGTGAGGCTTGAACTGGCAACCTTGATGTTTTAAGGCACACACTTAAGCGAGAAGCCATTGGAACAACAGACCTGACCTGGTGAATGAGAGAGAGAGAGAGAGAGAGAGAGAGAGAGAGAGAGAGAGAGAGAGAGAGAGAGAGAGAGAGAGAGAGAGAGAGAGAGAGAGAGAGAGAGAGAGAGAGAGAGAGAGAGAGAGAGAGAGAGAGAGAGAGAGAGAGAGATGGAAACTGAATAGATTGAAGAGAGAGAGAGACAGACACGGAAACGGAATAGATTGAAGAGAGAGAGAGAGACAGACACGGAAACATAATAGATTGAAGAGAGAGAGAGATGGAAGCAGAATGGATTGATTGGACATCTCAACCTATTGCCATTAACAGGAATCGAACCATCAACCTTCGAAATGACAGGCAACACTACCTATAGTGCTATAGCTTTGTCCAGGCTGAGGTTGTCTGTTGAAGATAAAAGTGAACCAGTGAAATCAGCCGATCTACAAGCTCAGAAAGAAAGTTGCTATCTGAAAGGTTTTGAGATTGTAGATCGGCTATTTTCAGAATGAAGTATGTCATACATTGCAAAAACAGACCTTCTCAGATAAGCATTTCATGTTATCTTTATCAATTGCATGTGTATTCATTAATACAGTGTTGTTGTTTGCAATGCACTTTAAATGAAGTCTCCACCAAGTGAGGCTTGAACCGGCAACCTTGATGTTGTGAAACATTCACTTAAGCAGGAAGCCATTGGACCAACAGACCTGATACAGTGAAGACGGAGGTCAGACAGATGATACCATTTCACGCAAATAACTGAAAAATCCTGGGTTTAAGTGTTTTTCAAACTGCTCAAAATTGCGGACAATCTAAGGGCGGAGAGAGAGACATGGAAACGGAATAGATTGAAGAGAGAAAGACATGGAAACAATAGATTGAAGAGAGAGAAGGATGGAAGCAGAATGGATTGATTGGACGTGTCAACCTATTGCCATTAACAGGAACCGAACCCTCAACCTTCGGATTGACGGGCTGCAACATTACCTATAGTGCTATAGCTTTGTCCAGGCTGAGGTTGTCAGTTGAAGATAAAAGTGAACCAGTGAAAGCAGCCGATCTACAAGCTCAGAAACACGTTGCTATCTGAAAAGTTTTGAGATTGTAGATCGGCTATTTTCAGAATGAAGTATGTCATACATTGAAAAAACATACTCTCAAATAAGCATTTCATGTTATTTTTACCGTTTGCACATGTATTCATTGATACAGTCATGTTTTTTGCAATTCAACTTAAATGAGTCTGCAACAAGTGAGGCTTGAACCGGCAACCTTGCGGTCGTGAGGCACACGTTTAAGGGAGAAGCCATTGGAGCAACAGACAAGAACTTGTGAAAAAGGAGATCACACAAATGATACAGTTTCACGCAAATAGCTGGAAAATCCTGGGTTTAAGTGTTTTTCAAACTGATCAAAATTGCGGACAATCTAAGGGCAGAGCTTACTGGTCAACGTGATACATGTGTTCCTCATGAGTCAAGGCACATGTGTAAGCAGGTTTAATGGCTGTCGGCCAAACGAGGCATGACTTTTGCCTGTTTAAAGTTTGCACTTTAAAAAAATCGCTATAGCGCCCCCCTTTGACCAATTGGAGTAAGATTGGTTTCAGTAATATTTGGAATGACCCTCAACATTAACGCAAAGTTTCAAAGAAATGTGAGTCTGCATGTATGTGTTAGGGGCAGATGAATAATTGTCATAAAACTGCAATATTCATTGGCTCATTAAAGCTTCATTTTTTCACTTATGGAAAATCTTTGCTGCTTGTTTGTCGGCATAGGTCCAAAGTTCATGTGTAAAACGTTTCGTGCAGATTACTCCAAAATCCCAGGAGGAGATAGGTTTTAACTGCTTTTCATATAATTCAAAATGGTGGGAGATCTAAAGGTCAGAGGTCAAAAGTCAGAGGGTTAAAGTTCATCATGAGTAGACGCATGTGTGTATTGAAGAAGGTCAGAGGTCAAAAGTCAGAGGGTTAAAGTTGTTCATCATGAGTAGACGCATGTGTGTATTGAAGTTTTATGGCTGTAGGTCAAACAGGGCATGAGTTGTACCTGTTCAAAGTTTGCATTTTCAATTGAGTGCTATAGCGCCACCTTTTGACGAAAGATTGTGAGATTTATTTCTTGATAGTTTTTCATGACCATCTACCATATGGCCGAGTTTCGTAAAAAGCGACAGCACGGTTCACCCAGAACTGCGAAAAGTGGCGGAAACAGAATACCTACAATATTAAAACAGGTCCAGAGCTGAGCTCTGGCCCCGTAATTAAGCAAAGCAAACCATACTGGAATAAAGAGTTGCAGGATCTGTGGTACTCTATGCATAGTTCAGAACGATTGTTTTTAAGGTGTAAAGGAGCTATAGGGGACAGGCAGAAACTGTTAGATAATTTCAGACAATGTCAGCATGCATTTGATAAGAGATACCGTTTCTTTAAACGGAGATACCAAAGAGGTCAGCTATTGTATCTGGAAGAAATCCAATCATCAAGCCCTCAGCACTTCTGGAGTGAAATTAATAAGTTAGGACCAAGACGTAAAAAAATAATTCCAATGGAAGTATGGGGAGAAGGGGGAAATCTGATAAGAGAGACTTCACAAGTGTTGTCTAAATGGGAAAAAGATTTTGCCACGCTATTTGAAAATGATGCAATAGGCTTTGATGATGATTTCTTTCAGGAAATGTGTCGATTAAAAAACAACTGGGAAAAAGAAATGCAATAAGTAACATTTCAAAGTAATGGGGACCTTAATAGGGAGATTTCTATGGGGGAAGTGCTAAAGGTTATTGATAAAGCTAAAATAGGAAAAGCTACAGGTATAGAAGACCTACCAAATGAAATTCTAAAATCACCTAAGCTTGCCCAAATTTTGTTTAATTTGTTTTACAATTGTTTTGAACACAGTAGAATACCATCAATATGGTCTAAGTCCATCATAAGCCCCATACCAAAATCACAGAAAAATGATCCTAGAGTTCCCCTTAATTATAGGGGAATTAGTTTGATGAGCACAGTTTATAAATTGTATTCATCTTTACTTAATGAGAGACTGATGGAATTTTTAGAGAAAGAACAGCTTCTGGTAGAGGAGCAGAATGGCTTTCGTAAAGCCAGGGCTTGTATTGACCACATTTATACAGTATGTGCCATAGTAAGAAATAGACTGAAGGTAAACAAATCAACATACGCGTGCTTTATTGACTTCCAAAAAGCCTTTGATTTTGTCAATAGAGACCTTCTTGCCTATAGATTGATTAAGACTGGTCTAGATGGAAAGTTTTATCAGGCAAATAGCTCACTTTATAGTGCACCACAAGCATGTGTAAAGGTAAATGATGCTTGAACCAACTGGTTTCCCACACCATCAGGAGTGAAACAGGGGGACGCTTTGTCCCCTACCTTGTTCGCTGTATTTATTAATGATTTAGCTAATCAAATCAAACCACTAAATTGTGGAGTCAAATATGGAAGTGAATATGTCAGCATTTTAATGTATGCTGACGACATTATCTTAATAGCAGAGACAGAAGTTGACTTACAAAGAATGCTAACATGTGCAAGTAACTGGTGTAAAAAATTGAGACTTTTGATAAATGAAAAGAAAACTGAAATCATGCATTTTAAAAACCCTGCCATGCGCACAAGTGACTTCCAATTCCAATTTGGGGGATCAAAGTTGAATTATACAAAGTTCTATAAATATCTGGGCTTTTATTTGGATGAGCATATGCATTTTATAAAAGGAACCACTTTATTGACAGAATCAGCAAATAGAGCACTAGGAGGAGTCATAGCTAAAACAAAGACCCTGAGGCATATGGGTTTCTCTACCTACTCCAAACTATACCAGGCTTGTGTGTGTCCAGTGTTGGATTACGTAGCAGGAGTGTGGGGATTTAAACAATATCCTAAAAGTGAGGCTGTCCACAATAGAGCAATGCGGTACTTCTTGGGAGTACACAAATTTACGCCAACCCTGGCCATCATGGGAGATATGGGGTGGGAACCCAATGAGGTACGGTGGAGTGAGCACATGGTACGTTTGTGGAATAGAATACTGGGGCTGAACACCAATAGAATTGTAAGAAAGGTCTTCGAGTGGGACATTTTGATCAAGGGCGCATGGGCTACGGACATGTATGACATTCTTTTGAGAGCAGGGTATGAAGACCATTTTTATAATAAAGAAAAAGTAGAGACTATGGTAATAAAATAAACTATTTTTCAACATATAAAGGACAGATGGGCTCTGGATATATGGTGTAAACCAAAGCTCCGTGCTTATTGTGAGATAAAGCATGTCTATTGTCCAGAAAATTATGTATTGTATCATTTGTCAAAAAAGAAACAAAGCCTATGTGCTCAAATCAGGGCTGGCATACTTGGTCTTCATATTGAGACGGGTAGATATGTAGGCACGGTTGAGGAGGATAGATTATGTGGTTTGTGTGATCTTAATGAAATTGAAAATGAAATGCATTTTGTGTTGTATTGTCCATTCTACAACTCTATCAGGCAGAGACTTTTTAATAAGGTAGATCCTAAGTATGAACTTGTGTGGTTGGAGGATTCAGAGAAACTGAAATGTCTCTTTCAACATGACATTTTTTCATTTGCTTCATTTCTTGACAAGGCCTGGTCAATGAGGAGGAGGGCCATTTATATGTAAAATGGCATTGTCTTTTTTTGTTCTTATTTTGTTCATATAAGTACTATACGCATGTTTTATTTAAGTGGTATGTTATAAGGAAGGACGTAATATGAACAGGAAGGACTGTTAATGGACTGTTAATGTCTTCTTTTTGTGTAATGTGTCATATAATCCCATATGGGATGGGCCAAAATGGTGGCATGACACGAAAATACAAATTTCATTCATTCATCCATTCATTCATTCATTCATTCATTCATTCATAAAACCTCCCCGCCCGGCTTCCCTCCCCCGAACACGGGCCAATTGTGTTTGTGTGTAGACGCTCGACAAAGCCAGATGCACCACGATAGATTTTAACCCACACCCTCTGTGGTGGTGGGCAGTGACTTTACCATTGCGCCACCCGAGCACCGGACAGATACATTTTGATCACATGACTTAAGAAAGAATGTGTACCAATTGCGTCTTCCTTGGCTTGCTGAGAGTGAGCGTGTAAAGTTTCACTCCAATCAGTCCAGAGGTGCTGTAGATCAGGGGTTCCCTGTTGGGGTCGCGACCCCACTTGGGGTCGCGGGAGACTGACGGTGGGGTCGCGAAATTATTTTAGGTAGTTAAAAAAATAAATAATAATAATAATAATAATAATAATTCAACAGAATGGATGAAATACAACCTAAAATGATTACAAATAGTACATTTGACCATTTTAATACATTTCGAATGCGCAGCGAACGTGCAAGTTTATGTGCATAAATTACCTCCAGGTTTAGGTGGGGTCACGAGTCAATGGCCGCCTTATTTTGGGGTCGCGGGCTGAAAAGTTTGGGAACCCATGCTGTAGATGAGCTGTTCACAGACACACACATGTACATAAACAGACGGACAGACAAGAGCAAAACACTAATGCTGTCAAAATGATCACGTTAACGGCGGTAATTCATTTTTTGGATTCATTGCGTTAAAATATTTAACGCATGCGCAGAGTGGCCCGCCCCATACATCCCATAATTCCACCAACACACGTCGCTCACTCTCTCTAGTGTTCCAGCGGGCGGATGAATGACATGTAAACAACATGGAGCAAGAACAGGTTGGCCCATCTGGATGGGGAATTTGAGTACAAAAAGAACGTAGATGGAACAATAAACTAGACGCGTCGCAATTCTGGGAAATTGCTAAGTGTGGTTGCGCCGACGCCGGTCGCGGGTCGCCGACGCCGGGACTCGAGTGATACGCCGGGAGGAATACCCTCGGAGGCCGCGCGAAGTGCGATTTGAATTCTGTGCCGATCGGATCCCGCGTTCGTGATACGTGCCGTTTCGATTTTAAAGGGTCTACACCATGAAAATCACTTTTTTCTTGGTTTTTTTGGGGTCCCCAGTGTCTCTTGTACCCAAAAAAATTCCTTCTCATTTCATGGATTTCCAGAATGGGCGTGTCTGAACAGGCGATCTCAGAATGGAAATGTTTATGATGTCACAAACATTATTGATGGCAAACCCAATGTTAAATGAAAAGTGCCCGAATCGCTCCGAAACCTTTTCTACCCCCCCTAAGTGGGGGTCTACGAACAAATACTTCGGTTTTGGCTCCGCCCCCCGGAAGTGGGTGAAACAGGCACCTCAAACACTTGGTGGAAATGTTCAAAAATGTTCAAAGTGTTTTTTTTTCGATTTTGTATTTTTCTTAGATGCTTCTTTTTATGCAGAATCTTTCCATTTTTTTCCTTTTTTTTAATATTTTTTTTAAATATTTTTTTGTATTAATAGACAGAATTGCTCAGTAGCCCCCCCCTGCCCAAGAGGACGTTTTGGTATTGCAGCTGAAAGCGCTGTATAAGCCAGAGACAATTGACTTGGGATGAGTATATCTGAGTGATGATTTAGGCTCAAACCTTTTGAAAAAGGTTTGAGGGACATACACCATATGATATTAAATATCACATTTTTTTTTTTAATTCATGGTGTAGCTCCTTTAAGAAATAGGCCCTTCCCACTAAAGAAATAGGCTCCTCCCACAAATGTAACGGGCCAATTGTATTGTCACGTCACTCCTGAGATCACTTGCGTTTCATTTTGAGAGGACTGATCCCCCCAAAAATCATGTTTTTGCATCGAACGGTTACGTTTTGCGCATTTGTGGCGCCCCCTATGGATCAAAGTGTAAATGCTTTTGGGGATTTGTTGAGTAAACCACCCTTGACATGAGATTCAAATTTGGGATTGATTGGACGTTTCGTTCGTGATTTTTGGCATTTTTGGTAAAACGGGCCCCTCCCACTATGGAAGCCAATTACGGACGAAAGGTAAGGACTATCAAAATGCCGTTTGGATAAGTTTATCGCATGGGTCCATCGATTACGTGTACCGATTTTTGTGAGATTTGGAAAAAATCTGTAGGAAAATTTGCAAAAAGTGTGTTTTGAAGAAAATTCAAAATGGCAGAAAATCTGACGCAAATGGCCCAAGGAACCCAGGTAAAAATTTTGAATTTTTAAATAATTTTGATTTTACGACCTACGGTTCAAGAGTTATAGCCCAAAACGTAAAGGGGCCTGTTATAGCGCTACCAAGAGGCCAACTGGTGTAAAATTGTGTATAATAATTTCGCACTAAATTATGAACCTCCCCTGCAAGTCTTGTAACTCTAGCCCTTACAGTTTCTGAGAAAAAAATACTTGAATGGGCGTTTTTTAATGTTCCCATTGAAGTGGATGGGGAAATTTAATGCACTAATAATTCAATATCAATTAAACTATGTAACCAATGTCTTAGCAAAGTTCAAGCGCACGATTCCCGGTGAAGCCGGTCATTTTGACATATAGCACAAAATTGGGGAAAAAAACTGTGGGAGGAGATCTATTCCAAAATAAAGTTTATCTATAATAAATAAAGAAAGAAATAAAGTAGGTAGAGTACTATAGTCTGGTTGCCCTGTTAGGGCAACCACACAAATTAAGCCTATAGATCATACAGAACACAACAGATCTGGACTCGACCCATTGGTATCATCAGAATTTGGCAGGAACTTTCTTTCTTTTTTTGGGGGAAAAAAGATCCTGTGTCTAGGTGAGACGTGACCTTTGACACGATCTAAGTGTCTCAATAGAACAGTGGTTCTCAATCTGTGGGTGGGGGTCTCCAGATGACAGTGAAGTGACAATTTAAGGACTCTTAAGACTTTTTTAATACCTAAAAAAAAAAGTGCATCAAAACTAATCAACAAACTATACAATAAACCTGGTCAAACATTGGCCAAATTGTCACATAATATAAGAAAGAGGCAAAAATTGTGTATTTATCTGTGGAACGAGTCAAACAACTCCTACATTCCAAGTGCTTATCAGGGTGGGCGGTCCCCATGCAGTTCAAATATGATTATTTTGGGGGGTCACAGCCTGAAAAGGTTGAGAACCACTGCAATAGAAGAGCAGGGAGACAAACCACCCCAAGTGCTTTTATGAGCGATCCAGTTTAGAGGACCTTGTATTGTGAATTGTACTTCCATGTACTTTTACCATGTCTTTCTAAATAAAGTATTCAATCAATCAATCAATCAATCAATTGTATAAGTTATATTATATTAGCATACTCAACCATACAGATTGGACCAAATTAAAATGTATTCATAAAAAAGTGTTACATAATGCCGCTTTAACACTATAGCTATATATATATATATATATATATATATATATATATATATATGTTATATCCTGGTTCTCGAGGGGGGCTACCCGCACCTGGAACCCTAAAATAGCCTGTCTCTTCCAAGTAACCAAATGTCAGATGCATCTCAAGCGGTCATCGGTGGTACTGCAGGTATGCGGCGACCATCGGTTTGTTCGTTTATGGGTGTGGTGTAACAACAGAGTATGGGCAAATTGGTGAAAGGGAGAGGGGGACTAGTGGTCATCAGTGGTATTGCAGACATACATAAGCTTGTCATAATTTAAATCACTAAGGGTGTAAATATAAAATACCTTGATTGTTTCATTTGTCATATTATAGTCTTATTAATTTTTTTAAATAACATGGGTACACTATTTTTCATGTTTTTCATAGGGATACAGTGTCTGGTGCTCCTTTCACAAGGGCTTTTTGCACGTGGGTGTTAGAGCATTTGTTTCCTCGGGGGCCCACAGCTGCAACCAGGGGGACACAGTGTATTTGTTTGATCATTATCTGTATTATGTATGTAACACATTTATTCCTTTAACAAGCTCTGATAGCCTTTGAAACCTAGTTATAAGGGTTCTAATGAAAATGTGGCACAGACACACTTTTTGCAAAAAAATATCCGAAAATAGCAGATCTACATGCTCAGATGAGACAAGGGACTGTAATATAACTATGAGAGGGGGACCCCCGCTAGCCCCATCCCTCCTCATAGGATACAATAAATCATACCTACTGTACTCCCCATCATTGTTCTCATCCCCTCAAGTGGTTTTCACACCTATATTGATGTGTTTTATCTTGTTATAATTTGTAATATTGTAACTCATACGTTACTGAACTCTGACAAAAAAATAAACTCTAACATTACTGTAACTCTAACATAACTTTAACTCTAGTATTACTGTAACTCTGCCAATATTGTAACTCTAACACTACTGTAACGCTAACATTACTCTAACTCTTACATGACTCTAATTCTTACATGACTTTAACTCTAACATTACTCTAACTCTGACATTACTTTAACTGTACCATTACTGAACTCTGACAAAAACTCTAACAATACTGTAACTCTAACATATTGTGCCTCTAACATAACTTTAACTCTAACATTACTGTAACTCTGTCATAACTTTAACTCTAACATCACTGTAACTCTGCCGATATTGTAACTCTTACAATACTGAACTCTGACAAAAACTCTAACAATACTGCAACTCTAACATATTGTGACTCTAACATAACTTTAACTCTTACATTACTATAACTCTGCCATATCTTTAACTCTAACATTACCGTTACTCTGCCAATATTGTAACTCTAACATTACTGACCTCTAGCATAACTTCAATTCTACCATAACTTTAACTCTAACAAATACTGTAACTCTGCCATTACTGTAACTCAGCCAATATTGTAACTCTTACATTACTGAACTCTGACAAAAACTCTAACAATACTGTAACTCTAACATACTGTGACTCTTACATAACTTTAACTCTAACATTACCGTAACTCTGCCAATATTGTAACTCTAACATTACTGACCTCTAGCATAACTTCAATTCTACCATAACTTTAACTCTAACATTACTGTAACTCTGCCGATATCGTAACTCTAACATTACTGACCTCTAACATAACTTTAACTCTAACATTACTGTAAGTCTGCCAATATTTTAACTCTAACATTACT
Source organism: Gymnoscopelus braueri (assembly GCF_963280865.1). Classification (NCBI taxonomy): domain Eukaryota; kingdom Metazoa; phylum Chordata; class Actinopteri; order Myctophiformes; family Myctophidae; genus Gymnoscopelus; species Gymnoscopelus braueri. The sequence goes on from NC_137613.1 coordinate 45,842,340, forward strand.
GACATCTAGCATAACTTGGCCATTATTTTACCTCTAACATAACTTTACCTCTAACATTACTTCAACTCTACCATTACTTCAACTCTAACATTACTGAACTCTAACAAAACTCAACAAAACGTATCATTACTCTAACTCTTACATTACTTTAACTCTGACATTACTTTAACTCTGACATTACTGTAACTCTACCTGATAGGTTCTTGATCGTTATCTTAAACCCCCTTGCTGTTAATCACACACAGATAAAGAATTTTACACGTGACACATGAGATCTCTTTTACTCGACGAGGATTGTGACCACCATGTAAATCACTTCACAAGGTCCAAAATCACAATGGCGCACTCCCCTCTGTCCAAGCACTTTATTAGAAAAGGGGAGGGGACAGAGGAGTACAGAGGAGTGGAATTCTACTAGCTGATAAGGACTGTCAGACATATTACACATTGGATTAATACATTGCAGGAATTCAATTAAATGAATACAAATCAAAGAAAGAACTTATATACACACATTATAATATATATCTCTGTACACAGATATTATAAACTGGTCCTAACATTCCCTCCTGTTGTTCATTTAATTAATACTTCTGAACATCAATCACATTTTTCTTGCCTTCACATTTCAAAATGAACATCATAACAGGATTTTTATTAATCAACCCAACAACTCAAACATTTGCCTCTTCGCTTCCAGTGGCCTTGGGACTAACTTTCTATGTCACTCTCAAATAGGGCTTGAAAGGAAAACACACTCTCGTGTGGAGTGGAGCATCAGTCTGAGACAACGCCGCATGTCTGCACGACCTTTTCATTGACCATACACTAATGGTTTTGCTTTGCGTCACTTACATTCTTGGAATTAATGTCATCTGAAATAAAAAACACCACATGTCCTTATTATCAGAAACGCAGACCCCTCCACTCGCAGCAGTCAAAAGGTCAAGAGTCCATCTATTCTGGACGGCCATTAACGACGCTGACTCAAACTCACGGTTTTGGGCCTCTTTAATTGTCATTGTAGCATTGAGGAACAGGCTACGTCTATAGTTAATTGTCTCTACACGTAACATAAGCTTTCCCACTCCAAGATGGGGAAAGAGACAAACCAACCTTATTGGCACGGGATTACCAGTGAGATTGTATTTTTCTTACAACCTCCAATTCTTAGTTGATCTAAACAAACACGGGGGAGTCAGCATTAATGTCTGTTGACAATTGTGTTCGTTGATCTGACCCTTCTTCACAGAGCCAGCGTGGACATAACAAAGGTTAGGCTTCCGAGTGACATACAGGCTTAACAGTGCTATTTAGGGCGTATTTCAACTGATGGTACGGTTTACACGGCAAATAGCTGCTGTTAGTTCAAAGTCATTTTCTCCCAAGGCTCACCAGCGATATTGGATTTCGAGGCATGTCACTTCTCATGACCAGTTGTGTGAAGCAGATATATTTATATGTGTGCAAACATAAACATTCACATTTTAGTCTTAGCGATTTGATTAGCGTAAAAATATACCCAGCATTTAGATTTAGACGGTGAGAAACATTTTCGTCAACACTCCTCGATTTACGAGTAACTTTAATAATACAAATATATAATACACTCATAGAAATTATAAAACTCACAAAAATACCAGGGATGCAATTCTAAGTGTAATAGGAATGGGGATGGGGAATATTCTAATGGGAGTCTTCTCCAGGTTTGGGTCTGACCTGAGCTCTATCCGCTCGGCCCCACCCGCTGCTGGCTTTTTCACTCCTATTACTTAAATATCTGATAATGTTCGCACCAATTTACAGTGGCCTTTTGTGGATCCAAATAACACGTTTCACAGCAATTGTGTTGGTGACCAGGACTCGGAACGGACCCTCTCAGCGCAGAGTTGGTCCTGGTCCTTTCGCTTGATGATCTTTATCACGGCATGCAGATCACCAGTGCTTCAGTCCCTGTAGGGAGAGAGAAAAGACTAGACAGATAATTTGCACTTTGGACTATTTTCATGTATGGCTCCACTAATGTGATGCATTATGGCTATGGCCGTTTTGACACATCTGTACTTCAATCTAGTTTTACAGTATCATCACTTTTCAAGAAGTGGAAATAATAGTCTTACATATGGCCTTTCGTTACCTTTTCATTGTCTAACAACATGTACAAAACTGTTTAGCATAATTTTGAAAATTATAAGTGTGAAAATGCTGCTTAATTATATATTATATGTGTACCATCCCTCCTGTTTGAGATATGACCTATGGTCATGACTCAACTTCAGATCCTAAGTGTGAAATGGTCTGTGTCACTGGTGGCAGACATAACAAATAAAAACTCCCAATGTGAAGCGCGACTAGGTTCCTTTGCTATCTTATCTACATAAACGTTTCCCAGGCGTAAAAGTGCCTCTGCTAGTCTACTGTGCAGCAAAAAATAAACAAAGTAGAAAATGCATCTTGGCAACGAACTTTAGTGAGATGAGGTTTAGTACATATCAAAAATTTACACAGGTTCCAGGTCTTAATGGGTTAAGAGACATTTGGAGTAAAACCTAGAGGCCTTAACTTAGCACCTTACTCTTTCAACAAGACATAAATCATTAAAAAAAACTTCTTTAACTTCAGCAGTTTGGATAAAGGACTTAGTATAATCAGGAAGGGCCAACACAGAGACCAAAATGTGCATCATCTGTCTTAACTTAACAAAAACGTCTGCTGCCAACGCAATTCAAACTATATGGGGCATACTGCAAGGAGCTCTCTCTTATTCTTGTGTTTTTGGTGCTTGTATCTAAGCTGCTCTTCTATCTGAATGTAAACAGTGGCCTGCTACTCTTCCCCCACACTTTCACATGTGGGAGCTTCTACTACTAAATCAACACAAGAGATAACGTGAGACTTGAACCTGAGACCGTGGCCTAAACATTTAGCTATTTCCCTTGAGAAAATGGCTGGACTATTAACAAACTCTTGCTGATACTTAAATGAGTAGAAATACTTAAACAATGAGTACAGATACTTTAAAGTTCCCAAACTGAGTAAAAATACTTTAAATGAGTAGTTTGCCTCTGGCTTTCTCCTTTTTCTCTCTTTCTTGGCTTGACTTCACTGACACACACACGCACACGCGCACACACACACACACACGCATACACACACACACACTCTCACGCACAGGCAGGCTCACTGGAGCGCACACATACATTCTCCAGTATGGCGTCTCTGTCTCTCTGTCTCTCTCTCTCTCACGCACACATGTGAACACACACACACATGCAGACAGTCAGACAGACACACATACAATCTGCACATTACAGATTTGGTTCAGACTCATGCATCACTTCTATAATATTTCTCACTCCTCTCACACACACAGTACCTGACACTCTCCAACGTAAGTGACGTCATTCCACATGCTTCAAACACACACAGTCTTTTCGGTACATGAAACTACACACATGCACGTATACAAGCACACACGCACGTCATATCCCATTTGTTCACACTACTGTTGCTACCCTTCACACTTTACATATAGTACATATGTATTACACCCAAACACCACATTCACTTACAATTCATGTACACTAACACCTGAACACACATGCACACTCTCTCTCTTCCTCCTTTCATGCAGAAAAATAACTTCTAGGTGGACTGTATATGCCATGTACTGTGATTCTCATGTTGTTACTAAAAAAAATACATTCATCCACACACATACATACACTCTTACTCTCATTTAAACATCATTCCTTCCATGTACTGTTGTGCTTGATATACAATCAGCCACAAAATGGCCTAAACGACCACACCTAAAACATGATCTGGGGGCCCTTGTTTGGCCTTTCTTCTTGCCCTGCTTTGGCTTATCTCCTTCGTTGGTAACATCGACTACAATCACTTGTTTCACAGGATCTTCTTTTTCCTTCTCCATATTAGCAGTCAATTACTATTATGTGGGTGAAAACTTAAATATGTGTGGTTATTATAATGTTCTGTTCAATGTGTAGAAATTATTTTAATCACTGTAAATATCATGTTCTTATCCTAACTAAGTGTATTTCAAAGTTTATCTAGGCACTGCTGTATACTGGTCAAAAACTGCATCACACCCTTATATTCACCAATGTTTACCACGTGTGGACTAGCCCAGGGGATCTGCTAACTTATCACATTCAAACCACACACCGTACACCCCTGAGAATGTGATCGGGGTTATACAAGATATATAGACTAAACATAGACAAAAGGATCTGCCCTGGAGGGTCCACTACGTGTCGACTTGCCCCAAAGGATAATTCACTAAATCCTCCGGAGGGAGCTATCAGACTCTTTATCTTTTAACTACCGTGACTCTCTCTTGCACTCACACAAAACTCGTTTCTCAGTATACAATTGCAGATAATAAAATGCAGTGGCCCTCGCCACTACAACACAACTAGAATGTAGTGGCTTATCTATGCACAACTACAACACACTTGTCAATATTACACCTTCGTAATAACAACAATATGTCCACACTAGGACCACTTACGTGTTTCTTATAGGCGTGTGATCACGTTCAGATTTCGGCAGTCGTTCGTCGAAGAGAAGATTTCGGACTTGCTTGGGACACCGGCCTGGTGCGAATTTACACCCCAGGGCTTTGCAGGACCCTCATGGATCTCTGGCTATCGATAGACTTGCGGTGCATCCTCTTCCCCTCTCCCAGAAACGACGTAGAAATCCGACACGAAGGACCAGTGAAATGATAGGTTCTTGATCGTTATCTTAAACCCCCTTGCTGTTAATCACACACAGATAAAGAATTTTACACGTGACACATGAGATCTCTTTTACTCGACGAGGATTGTGACCACCATGTAAATCACTTCACAAGGTCCAAAATCACAATGGCGCACTCCCCTCTGTCCAAGCACTTTATTAGAAAAGGGGAGGGGACAGAGGAGTACAGAGGAGTGGAATTCTACTAGCTGATAAGGACTGTCAGACATATTACACATTGGATTAATACATTGCAGGAATTCAATTAAATGAATACAAATCAAAGAAAGAACTTATATACACACATTATAATATATATCTCTGTACACAGATATTATAAACTGGTCCTAACACTACCATTACTGAACTCTAACAAAAACTCATTACTGTGACTCTAGCATAACTTTAACTCTAACATTACTGTACCTCTAATAATATTGTAACTCTAACATTACTGAACTCTGACAACACTTTGACTCTAACAATACTGTACTACATGACTTTAACTCTGACATGACTTTAACTCTAACAATACTGTAACTCTGACATTACTGTAACTCTACCATTACTGAACTCTAACAAAAACTCTAACATATATCTAACATTACTGTAACTCTGACATTACTGTAACTTGGCCATTATTTTAACTCTAGCACAACTTCAACTCTAACATTACTTCAACTCTAAAATCACTGACCTCTAACAAAACTCTAACATAACTTCACCTCTAACATAATTTTAACTCTGCCAATATTGTAGCTCTACACTACTGTAACTCTACCATTACTGACCTCTGACAAAACTCTAACAAACATTGTAACTCTGACATTACTGTAACTCTACCATTACTGAACTCTGACAACAATTCTAACATAACTTTAACCCTAACATTACTGTAACTCTGCCAATATTGTGATTCTAACATCACTTTAACTCTAACATTACTGTAACTCTACCATTACTGTAACTATGCCATAACTTTAACTCTAACATTGCTGTAACTCTAAAAAAAACTCTAACATATCTATAACATTATCGTAACTCTGACCTTACTGTAACTCTGATATTACTGTAACTTGGCCATTATTGTAACTCTAACATTACTGAACTCTGACACAACTCTAACAAACACTGTAACTCTACCATACTGTGACTCTAACATAACTTTAACTCTAACATTACTGTAACTCTAACATGCTTTATCTAACTACTTTTGTATACATACCTACACATGATCAGGGAGTAACGATACACTCAATGAAAAAGCAATTCAAAAACACAATCTAGGATGCTCTGTAAAACACATGACATATTATAAGACACAAATTATAACAAGATAAAACACATCAATATAGGTGTGAAAACCACTTGAGGGGATGAGAACAATGATGGGGAGTACAGTAGGTATGATTTATTGTATCCTATGAGGAGGGATGGGGCTAGCGGGGGTCCCCCTCTCATAGTTATATTACAGTCCCTTGTCTCATCTGAGCATGTAGATCTGCTATTTTCGGATATTTTTTTGCAAAAAGTGTGTCTGTGCCACATTTTCATTAGAACCCTTATAACTAGGTTTCAAAGGCTATCAGAGCTTGTTAAAGGAATAAATGTGTTACATACATACAGATAATGATCAAACAAATACACTGTGTCCCCCTGGTTGCAGCTGTGAGCCCCCGAGGAAACAAATGCTCTAACACCCACATGCAAAAAGCCCTTGTGTAAGGAGCACCAGACACTGTATCCCTATGAAAAACATGAAAAATAGTGTACCCATGTTATTTAAAAAAAAATTAAGACTATAATATGACAAATGAAACAATCAAGGTATTTTATATTTACACCCTTAGTGATTTAAATTCTGATAGGCTTATGTATGTCTGCAATACCACTGATGACCACTAGTCCCCCTCTCCCTTTCACCAATTTGCCCATACTCTGTTGTTACACCACACCCATAAACGAACAAACCGATGGTCGCCGCATACCTGCAGTACCACCGATGACCACTTGAGATGCATCTGACATTTGGTTACTTGGAAGAGACAGGCTATTTTAGGGTTCCAGGTGCGGGTAGCCCCCCTCGAGAACCAGGATATAACATATAGGTGTGAAGACAGCTGTTCCCCACGAGAACAAAGCACACCCCCCACATTTACAACCCTCCCTCTCAACCTGGGATCATAAAGTAATAAAGTCCTGCACGAGATCACCACTCACACAGCACAAAGAGAAAGAGGAAATTAGTATGATAAATAGGTCTTATTGTGACATCATTTTAATTAAATTGACTAATGAAATAATTAATCTGAAATAATTAATTATGGCTGAATAAATGCTTTAATCATGTATGCAGGGGATGTCAAACATGTCAAGAATGTCAAGAATGTGAGGAATTTCAGAAATTTCAGGAATGTCAATAGGGGCAGGTTTTGGTACTGCACTGTGCCCTGTGACATCATGTTTTGTGACGTCATGCTAACACAATTAGCACGTTAGCATTTTAGCATCTTAGCATATAAGCATATAAGCATATTAGCATATTAGCCCCATGGGCAGGTTTTGGTACTGCACTGTGCCCTGTGATGTCATGCTAACTTTATTAGCATATTAGCATATTAGCATTTTAGCATATTCGCATATTAGCATAATAACATTTTAGCCCCATGGGCAGGCTTTGGTATTGCACTGTGACGTCATGCTAACGCTATTATTTTTGCATATTAGCATATTAGCATATTAGCTTAGCATGTTAGCCCCTATGGGTAGGTTTTGGTATTGCACTGTGCATTGTGACATTATGCTAACGCTATTAACATATTAGCATATTAGCATATTAGCTTAGCATGTTAGCCCCTAGGGGTATGTTTTGGTGCCGCACGGTGCCCTCTGGGGAGTGGGGACCATGAAATCTATATCTGTCTACAGTCACCGCACCTGGGGACCATAAAAATCTATTTCTGTCTTCACAGCCCCCCATCACCACTCACAGAGTCACACACACACACACACACACACACACACACACACACACACACACACACACACACACACACACACACACACACACACACACACACACACATACACACACACACACACACACACACACACAACGCAGCACAGAGAGAAAGAGGAAATTAGAATGATAAATACTGGGGACCCCACACCCTGACAAGCACTTGGAATTGTAGGCATTACATTTAGTCTGACTCTGTTCCACAGATAAATATTATGAAAATAGCAGAACTACAAGCTCACAACGCCTCGCAGTGCGAGGTGAGCTTGTAGTTCAGCTATTTTCACAATGTTTGCCACTTTCTTATGTAATATTTGACAATTTGGCCAACTTGGTATTAAAAAGGTCTTAAAAGTCCTTAAATTGTCAATTTAGAAATGTGCAGATACCCTGTATACACTTATATGTTTGTTTGTTTTTTTCGTTAAAATTACATTTTAATAAATAAAATGTAATTTTGTCCAATCTGTATGGTAGAGTATGTAAATACAATATAACTTATACAATTGGGCTGGTTGTATTTTGTCTCCCTGCTCTTCTATTGAGACATTTAGATTGTGTCAAAGGTCATGTCTCGCCCAGGTGCAGGATCTGACATGAATTTTGACCTGATGGTAAAGATTAAATGTATCCCTTGAGCAAGCAGGCAGCCTCTATTAGCTCAATGGTAAAAATGTCAGCACTTGCGCAGGAAACCGGGTTAAAATCCGGGGTAGAAGAGGAAACTTTGAGCACTTTGAGCTGCATTTCATGTCATGAAAGGTGCTATACAAATAAAGTTTATTATTATTATTATTACATAGTGCAGCTTTAATGCTTAAGCCTTAAACATACAAGATTTGCACACTGCTTACTTCACAAAAGTGCCCAGTTCTCTTGCATTTTCCACCCATGATACGGATACATCTCAGAGTATTGTCATATTTGCTTTATTATACAATTTGTAGCGAAATATTTAAGAAGTACCAACATATAAAACACAACAACAAAATAGAAAAATATGTTCATATAGTACATTCAAACTGGGAAAGCCTTTCTTAAGACATTCACACTTAAAAAAATAGAAAATACTGGGTGGAGCCTCCCCACTTAAACATTAGGCTACATCTTGACATGAAAGAGCAAAAATGTCGACGGTCAAAGGAAAGTGCAATAACAATGACGATATGCTAAACTTTATGGCTTCATTATCTTTTATTTGCCTACTGGTCCATATCACCACTCTGAATAGTGGTGGGGTCCTCAATTCAGCGATAAGCTATGGCTGTGGTAACAAAAAATGTCTGAGTAGAAAACATCGGAATGAGCAGCCACTGTATAGCGAAAGAAGCCTTAGTCACAGATCGTGAATTATAACATAATTACTTGCAGTAAAGAGCCATAAGTGATCATATGTCACTTATTTTGTTCAACAGCCAAAACCATGTAATTCAAATCTACAGGTATGCAGATGTCATGAATGGGATTATTTTGGCAGAGAAGAGAAAGTGCTCATAAGAAGAAAGAACCTTGATCATACCAGACTCTCTCATAGCCTTTCTTGGTTCATATCCCTCAAAGAATAATGAGGATTAAGGAAAATTGTTCACTTTAAACATTCAGCATATTGACAATGCTCCCATTGTTTTTCTTTTTTTTCCTTTTGTTTTGTTTTTATAGATAAAATACAGCATGAACTGTTGTCAGTGTTAAAAACACATGAACAGAGCATTGCACCAAAATACTTCCTTTTCTTATACATAATGTGTGCTTTTAGAAATAAATATATCTAAAGTACTTTTGCTTTATTTCTTTTCTTAACTCCCTGAATAAACATGCTTATCTTATTATGACAATGATCACATACTGTACATTTGAGCAGACATCTCCCTACATCAGATTAGACACCAGCAAAACGGGGTTCCAACAATCAAGTACTTTGGATTGATAACGGTGGACGGAGAGGTAGAATTCTTCATATTTTAGATTCTCCTGTGTGCTGAGCGCTCCGATTCCCCTAAAAGACACAAAGTAGAGATAGTCAAGCTAAAATATGTGGTTGCATATGTGCAGTGGTGGAAAGTAACTAAGTACATTTACTCAAGTACTGTACTTAAGTACAATTGTGAGGTACTTTTACTTTACTGGAGTATTTCCAATTGTCTATACTTTTACTTCTACTCCACTACATCTCAGAGGCAAATATTGTACTTTTACTCCACTACAATTATTTGAAAACTTTAGTTACTAGTTACTTTGCAGATATAAATTATAATATTATAAAACATACATTAACCACTTTAGCCCTATCTTACACCTAGGCCATTTGAAAATAGCCAATCTACAAGCTCACAACGCGTCGCATAGCGACGCGTTGTGAGTACTTATACTTTTGGTACTTTAAGTACATTTTGATACCAATACTTTTGTACTTTTACTCAAGTTAATTTTGAATTCGGGACTTTCACTTGTAACAGAGTACTTCTACATTGCAGTATTGATACTTTTTCTTAAGTAAAACATTTGAGTACTTTTCCCACCACTGCATATGTGTGAGTGTTGGGGGGTACAGAGAAAAAATGGCTGTAGCCTATATGATGCCTATAGTTTATATTCCATCACACAACAGTGTCTCGCGCCAAAGACTGCAGATGTACAAGCTCAGCTCAGCACAAGCTCAGCAGATTCGTATAGTAGTATAAGTATAAATCAGGCACTTTACACTTTATAACTGCTTACATGACTCTGACTGGAAGAAGGGTTGGTGGTGCTGAAGTCAGAGTATTTCGTCTTCTTCTGGAAACTGCAGACTGTGCAGACTGTGCAGACTCTGCAGGCTGTGAGGAACCTGATGTACTCCTCTCTTACCTATAGAAGGCAGCATAACATCACTACTATAAATGGTGCTCACTGTCACTCCATTCTTACTTTTCTAAGCTTTGGAGATATCTCTGGTTTAGATTGTTACAGTACACATGTAACTTGCAGATGTGTGTGCGTGTGTGTGTGTGTGTGTGTGTGTGTGTGTGTGTGTGTGTGTGTGTGTGTGTGTGTGTGTGTGTGTGTGTGTGTGTGTGTGTGTGCGCGTGCGTGCGTGCGTGCGTGCGTGTGTGTGTGTGTATCTATGTGTGTGTGTGTGTGTGTGTGTGTGTGTGTGTGTGTGTGTGTGTGTGTGTGTGTGTGTGTATACACAAAACCCCATTACCAGCTTAGACCTTAGGCAGTGCAAGACAAATATTAGCACCCCTTGTTGGCTATTGAGGATAACAAAGAGGTATTCCACGGCCACTGGCGTGGCCTCTTTATTGAACAGGAACGCCCCAAACACCCACATCAGACCCTGCACGCACAGCTGTGATATGGTTGCCAGTGTGAGCATTCTAGAGAGAAGGGGAAAAGCAAAGGAAAGGGGGAGAGAGAGGGGAGGCAAGAGAGAAGAGAGGAAACAACCATATTAACATTGCAAAGATCAGGCACATCCTGTCTCAGAAAGATGTCTTACTGTATCAGTCTTCCCCTTTCCCTTATCAAGTCTTTAAAGACTCTCCAGTTGATCCAGAACACTGCTGCATGTGTACTGACAGCAGTCGGTATAGATTAGAGCAGGTCTTGACCTGCTTTATAAGTAGAGTGCCATGAGATCACCTTTGTTGTGATTTGGCTCTATATAAATAAAAGTGACTTAATAAAATGAGTCTGAATACCCACACACACAAACCCAAAACTGAGGCTCTATAGGATTTTTGGCTATTTTTGCCAATCTTTCAAGGTCCACAGAATATTCTGTGCTATGACTACAATGTCACAGAGGAGAATCTCTACTTTCCCCAGAAAAATACATTTTTGCAATCCCATCTTCCGTTCTTTACTTATCGGCAGTTGAGTAAAGCTTGTTTTCAGTGAAAAACACCCTCTGAGAGAAGAATTCTGAGATAAACAGCTTTTTGTGAAAGTTTTTCAAAAAAAAAATTGGGAGAAAACTCATTTGATCCATTTATTTTTCGCCTCAGTGACACACCAGACATATCTACAGTATGTGTTCAAACAAATGATTAAAAAAAAATCTGAGATAAACACGTTCTTGTGAATGAGAGACTCAGAAAATAAAAGCAGAAAACTCATTTGATCCATTTATTTTTCGCAACAGTGTGTGTGTGTGTGTGTGTGTGTGTGTGTGTGTGTGTGTGTGTGTGTGTGTGTGTGTGTGTGTGTGTGTGTGTGTGTGTGTGTGTGTGTGTGTGTGTGCACGTGTGGAGGATCTAAGAAAAAATAAAGGGAAACAGTTCAGTGTCTCTGACAGTTAGCGATAGGGCCCCTCTGAGTGATACTGAATGAAGCAGTGGCCCTTGTGCAGCGGGATCAAACAAACCGCACATTGAAAGCTCGTCTCATGGCGTTTACCTTTTCCTTTTCCGCTACAAACCCTGCAAAGCCTCGTTGGGCGGTTTTTTTTCAGGGTAATTAATTAAACCCTCTCATGATGTGTCATGGTCTCTCTGTCTCTCTGTGTCTCTTTTTGGTACCAGCACATCTGTCGTTGTCAATTGTCTATCATCCCCCCCTCTCACTCGCTCTCTCTGTATCTATGACAGTTGCACAGCTGCTGGTGTCACTCATCAGCTGTTAAAATGTGTCACACCCTTGCACCCCCCTCTCACTCGCTCTCTCTGTCTCTATGACAGTTGCACAGCTGATGAGTGACTGCATCAGCTGTCAAAATGTATCATCCCCCCAAACATCCTCTCTATGTTAGCTAACAAACTGTTGCTGGCATGTCGTGGGAAAAAACAGTAATTTAGCGTGTTGATGTGAATTGTTTACTTCTACATGGGGGTCTGGTTAAAAAATGTATTAAGCCATGCATCCATCCGCCAGCTGTCTTGTTTTGGGTTAGCAACTAAAAATATCCGGGGTGTCTATAAATACCCAGGTTGATTAAATCACAATGATATATATATAGAATTTAATTCGTTCATTAATTCACCCTTAATCCTATTATCTAATTATCTTTTTCTCTCTCCCTCTCTCCCTCTCTCTCTCTCTCTCTCTCCTCTCTCTCTGCGAGATTTATGTGGTATACTTTTATATAGTAAGATATGAAAGCATATATCTTACAGTTGGGTCTTCATATGTATACATTATATTCTCTCTTTCTCAAAAGGGTATCAACCACGCCTGGGTCCTTAAAAATAGCATGTCTTTAGAAGTAACCAAACGGACCTGTGTGTGTTTGTGTGTGTGTGTGTGTGTGTGTGTGTGTGTGTGTGTGTGTGTGTGTGTGTGTGTGTGTGTGTGTGTGTGTGTGTGTGTGTGTGCGTGTGTGTGTGTGTGTGCGTGTGTGTGTGTTCGTGTTATCAATAAATACCGGCGTGTTTTCTTATGGATTACATTCTCCACAGATGATAGGTGAGGTAATATTAATACACTTTCGTCTCAGAGCAAATGTGTTATCGGACACTCCAGTCGTATATATACCTAGAAAATCTTTGGTTTAATCATGTCAGCCCTCATTCGTAGAAATGTATCCTTACTGGAAAGTCTGCATAAAGCGACACCCCATGCCAGACGTAATATTTTGAATAATGCAAGTCCAGATTTTCTGAACGCTCTGTGTGAAATCACGCTTATATCTGACATTTTTTTCTGATTATTTCAGAACTTTGTTTACTAGTTACTTTGCAGATATACATTTACATTTATTATATTATAAATCATACACATACAAATACATTAACCACTTTAGCCCTATTTTATACCTAAGCTATCTGAAAATGGCTGATCTACAAGCTCACAATATGTCGCTTCACAAAGCGTTGTGAGCTTGTAGATCTGCTATTTTCAATACTTTTGTACTTTTACTCAAGTAACATTTTGAACACAGGCCTTTTACTTAAAAACAGAGTATTTCTACATTGTGGTATTGCTACTTTTACTTAAGTAAAATATCTGAGTACTTCTTCCACCATTGCTTGTGCGATCTGCTGCCATGGCACGTCGGTTCTAGAACACTGTTTGAAGATTTAAAATCCAGCGTTGTCCAGACTGAAAAGGCTTGCAATGTCACGAGACTGCGCTCGATATTTCTTGAGCGTGATCCGCGAGTTGAATTATGTGTGCGCAGAATGTACAGGAAAACAACAACGCATGGCTTCCCTTGGCAGCGTTGCCAGATTTTGTGAGAGAAACAAGCAACCAGGTCTATGAAAAGAAGTCCAAAATAAGCAACTAGGGCAGTTCAGTCAAACTTTATTGTCGAATGTTGCTTTAGAGCAGTGGTTCACAAACATTTTCATGTCAAGGACCCCCAATATATTCAAGCGACTTTACAGAAAAACAAGCCCAAACTAGCTAATAAGCAGACTTGGCAACACTACCTTGGAGACAAATTCTGTGAATTGTCGATGGCTGCCCATCTGCCACCGGGCCCACCCCGCGATCTACTTAGAAGGCTTTGATGATATACCTGTAGATCGTAATCGACTGGTTGGTTACCCCTGCTCTAGGGTATTAATAGTCAATGTATTAATAGGTATCTATTTATATATATATCTATTTATATAAAATCTATATATAGCATATATATCTAATTATAGAAATGTGCTCAACAGCGCCACTATCCCCCCTAGTGGTACTGCATGGTGCCACAAGGTCCTTTAACTAACTACTATTGTGGGACAGCTGCCCTCTGGGTTTTGGAGTTTGTACAGAACGAAGGCATTGGCCATACAAATCTCGAACAAATAGAGGACAAACTTGTTGGTCCACTTGCTGTTCCTCCTGGTAAAAGGATAGTAGGAAATGGACTGGTCCAACTTGTCCACTCCATTCATACACTTATTGTATTCTATGGCACAGGCAGGCTTGGCTCTTGTGACACGGGCACTCTGGCCTCTTTGCCAAACTTGAACTTCTCCCATAACGTCTGGGTGGAATGTAGTGACCATCCTGACCACATTAGTGTCACGAAAGGCAACCGCCATCAAGCGGTCTGTGTGGCGAGCTATTCTTTCCCCCGTGCCCAGGTTGGAACAGGAAGCATTCTGAATGTCATGTGGTGCTCCCCTGTTCTTTCTTATAGTCCCGCAGACATGGGTCTTCATGTCCAGGAGCGTGCTACACATGGACACAGAGTTGTAGAAATTATCCATGAACAGTCTGTGACCTAGTCTGTGCTCCTAGGCGAGGTAATTGTATCAACAAGGGTGACATGTTGTCCACAGTATGGCCCCAGGTTGTGACAGTAGCCAGTAATGGAATCACACAGAATGTACGATTTTATCCCATACCTAACAGGCTTCTGGGGATTGTAGACCCGGAAGTTCAGTCTCCCGCGCCTTTCCATATATGTTGGTTTGTTGCACAATCTGTGTTAGCAGTGTATCCGTGAGGAACAACTGGAAATAGTCCACTGGTTCTTCCGACTGTAGAACTGCAGCACTGCTGAGTGGACCGGGAGTTGGCGTGAAGGAGATGTGTTCCGGGTTCCACTCCTTCTCCTCCATTGAATGCCAGACCATAGGGTCAGGTTTGCCACCACATGCACGTCCCCGTCCCCGTCCCCGTCCTGTAAATTATAGAAATATGTAATTACCATAAAATACATATTCATTTCCAATACATGCATTTACGATACAATACATACTTTTTTTTAAATTTGTGTGTAAGTATGATGTTCAGCAAAATAAACTTGTTTTCTTACCTAGACTGGCTCTGCCAACAGTAGGAAGAGATGAGGGTTGCTCCTCAGTCTCACTCATCTCTGTATCTGTAATCAGAGGAAAATATCAAATAGTTATGGTATATATGGTAAACAAAATCAAATCAATTATTTTTACACCCCTTGAGACAGTCTTGAGACAGTCTTAGTTGTGTTTAGCTTTGTATATGATAAAAGCATTGAAAAAACATTGTAGTAAAAACAATGTAGTAAATTGATGACATCAGACGTGTCACCAATGTTCACCTGCTGCTCACCCTCCGAGTCTAAAATCAATAAAATAGTTTGGTAAATTTGAAGCCATGGTTCACATGACGCTCGTCTGTCACAAGCGTCATGAAGCAACTTGTTCCTGGTTTTTGAATAGTCTCTAAACTCTCCATTACATCTACATAAACGTTCAGATTTCAGATATAAAATGCTTACCCCATGGCCTCGTATCGTCCGTATTGTACAATAAAAAGCATTTTAATCCGATCGGCGGCCATTTTCTCATAGAGTTACAATGTATCAGAGTGCAATATACCTCCCAACCGATAGGGCCGCATCGTTGAACGCATATGGAAAAAATGTCCACCGATCGGATTAGAATGCTTTTCATTGAACAATAAGGAATATACGGGTACTTAGACCCAGGCGTTTTAACTTGTTACATCCCTGGCCGTGGGGTAAGGACTTTATATTTGAAATCTGAAGGTTTATGTAGATGTATGGGTTGTAAATAGAGACATCGATTTACAATTTAGCCTTAGCAGACAATTATCCAGAGCGAGTTACAGTATAAATACATTAATTTCATCTCAAACACGATAAAATGTACTTACCACTAGTAGAAGAAATAACAGCGGATCTCCGACTCCGCTCCTCGGACTCCTCTCTCAGTGGAATCCATTCCTTGTCCAGATCATCATCTGAGGACGGGTCATCAGTGTGTGACCTTTGTGAGTTATAGGGGCTCTCAAGTTCCTCACGACGGCTTGTCGCTACACTGCGACGAGGCCGTGTCTGGAAAAGCACTGGCAGACTCTCTGGAGTGGCTGGATCCATCGGTGCAGTGTGATCCTCATCGTCGGACATCTCGGACTCCGTCTCCGGCTCGAGAACCTCCACAGCTCGGAACATCTCGTAGTCGTACAATGTCCGCTGCCTGGGTCCACCGGCTGTAGCGGGGCCAGGACGCCCGCGTGCACGGCCAGGACGGCCGCGTGCATGGCCTGGTCTGGGCACTCGATTGCCCGGAGGACCAGCACGTCCACGACTGACGGATCGAGGACCACGACCACCACGGCTGGAGCATGGGAGTAGATCGGCAACGGGAAGACGCTCATCCCCAACACCCCTGGTGCTTGCGCCTCGGCATATTGAGACTAGCTCACAAAATAAATACAAACTAAACTCACACTATATACTTACTGACGACTGTACTAACACTAGTACAGTACAGTACACACACACACACACACACACACACACACACACACACACACACACACACACGGTAATCTGCTCACACACACACTTTTTTTTTCTCACACGGACAGACAGACAGACAAGACGTGGACAACTAACTTATCGGCTATGTGAACGCTTACTATCGATCAATGGACAACTAAACTCAACTGAACTGGCTTGTGGCTTTCTCTCAAACAACTGACCTACTCCGTGGAACACAAGGTAACGTTGCTCACACACCTTTTATAAGCTTTTGTTTACATTGGTTTCCTTTGATCGGCGTGTGTTTGGATCGCTTCGTTTAGGTCACAGAGGGTTCACGGAGCCCCAAACTAAAGTACATATTGAGGCATATCCCCATTGTTGTTGATGAGGTGATATTTGATCAGCTTTTGTTTGATCACGTGGTTGAAGGCTTGCTTTGATCGGCATTTGTTTTGTTTGTTTGTTTTGGGTCACAGAGACCCGAACGGCGGTACAGGCGGCAGAATAGCACCATAGTGGTTCATGGGAAAGGCTTTGTCTTTCTTTTGATCAACATTTGTTTTGATGAAGTGGTTGATCATGTGATTTTGGGCTTGATTTTGTTCACAGCAGCCGTCACAAGTTGGGGAAGAGTGTCATCTAGCCTATACACACAATATCGGGATAACTCGTTCTGGCACTGAGGGCATTCAGAAAAAAACTCGGGATAACTCGGCGCTTGGCACTGAGAGAGTTAAACAAACAAAAAAACATTGGGAGCGAAAGACAAGACGATTTGCTTTGAGGGAGCAAAATGAGAAACAAGAACAGTTTCACAGAAACAAAAGCAACAGATTTGAAAATCCAAATGGTTCCCATGAGCATCTGAGTATGTCATCTGTAGAAAGCCAATGGACGGAGATCAGATCTCTGAACTATAACTGACAATAGTGTTTCGCAGCTGGAGGCTGGGCCAAGGCACTGCATTGTCTGCGAGAGCTCAGTGTGAAGATAGACTGGGAGAGAGACACAGTGGTGACTGGGGGGGAGATGTGGAAACCAAATGGAGACTTAATGGTGGGAAGAAAAGAGCACTATTACAGCAGAGGGCACGATTGGTGCTGTGAAAACATTCCCTACATTTCTCTTCCCCAACTCTCTCCAACCCGCTCACATTCTTTCCATCTATATCCATTTCTCATAATCCCATGGGATAATCATCAAAGCTGCCCCACAGCTTCTTATGCCCCCCCCTCTCAATCAGTCACAGACTGACACATCTCTCTCTCTCTCTCTCTCTCTCTCTCTCTCTCTCTCTCTCTCTCTCTCTCTCTCCCCCTCCCTCTCTCTCTCTCTCTCTCTCTCTCTCTCTCTCTCTCTCTCTAATGCATACTGGATGCCGTGTCACAGGATATTTTCATTTAAGACAGAAATGTTTGCTTATGTAGAAGGGGCCTGCATGTGGGCAACATTACAGTGGCAAGAAAAATAAACAAACATGACATATATTAGAGAGGCTGACACATTACAGCACTATTATCACAGTGCACACGCACGCACGCACGCACGCGCACACACACACACACACACACACACACACACACACACACACTGACTGAGTGACTGACTTGAATTTGCGCAGCTTGGAGAGGTCTGATGTGTATACGGTGAACTTCTGGACCAGCTTCCAGACGGTGATGATGAAGAAGAACACATTAAGGATGATGATGATGCACACGGGTCCATAGAAACTCCAGATGAAGCCATGGTCCAGTGACAACCAGCAGCTAACAGGGACAGCACAGATGTTCATGTTATGACCACACTAAAGTGTGTGTGTGTGTGTGTGTGTGTGTGTGTGTGTGTGCGTGTGCGTGTGCGTGTACGTGTGCGTCACACACACACACACACACACACACACACACACACACACACACACACACACACACACACACACACACACACACACACACACACACACAGTATAGAGCAGGTCTTGACCTTCTATAAGTAAAGTGCCATGAGATAACCTTTGTTGTGATTTGGCTCTATATAAATAAAAGTGATTTAATTAAATGAGTCTGAATTTGTGTGTGTGGGTATTCAGTGAATACCCACACACACAAACCCAAAACTGAGGCTCTATAGTCTTCTTAAACAAACTCTCTCTCTCTCTCAGCCGCTTTTACATTATGAACTCTGGACAGTGACCCAGGGAAACGGGTCAGGACATTGTTCGGCCCTTTCACACATGACTACTTGCTAGACGCAAGATAATTTAGGGTGGGCTCTGTTTAGCTTATTTTGTTTCTTATTTTGCTGTCACCCACTCTGAAGCTTTTTTAGAAAATAAATCCCATTGTATGGCTGACTTTCTGGTTGCTGGTAATTATTTGGGAGTTAAGGAGAGAGGGGTTCCATACTTCCATGTTGTGCCTCGGTTCCCCTAGGCTGGGGCCGTAACAATCTCCTCCCTCTTAACAGTGTGAGGGAGAGTTGTGATGTGAGGAAGCAATGCAATCTTTTTTTATTCATTTCCTTCCACAGAACATGACAGAACAGAACATGTTTGACATGCAGTCTCCCATTGATGCACAAATTCACAACAAACCACTTTAAGGACTGTGTAAATAAAGATCAATAAACCATTATTATACAGTACAGTGCATCCGGTTTAGCCGAGCGTCTGAAGAACACCATTGGCCGTGTTTGGGGGAGAGAAGCCAGGCGGGGAAGGTGATCTTTGTCGCTGCAGGTACGTCATGTGTTTGTACGTTCACATTCCCACGGCAGACCAGCAGTACAATTGTCTCTAAACTTGGCACAAATGTAAGTAATGTCTGTGGGCTTTACCTTTCATGCTTCAAAGTGTCATATTCATATATCATACTTATTGTTATTAAACAGACAGATTTTGCCCCAGATTGTGGCCACTAGGGAGCCCGCCGAACAGCGCCTGTGTGGAAAAACGATCTACACAGCATAAGGAGCTAGCGTACACGCAGGACCCGTGCACACGCTCGTTTGTCTTTGTGTCACTTTCTGAGTGAGTGGGTTTTAAGTGATACACACGCACACACACACACACACACACACACTTTCCACATGCTTACTGTTTTTTTGTGCCATGTCCTGCAGGCCTGCTGATAGCAGATATCCACACTATGGCCAGGGGCGTTCCATATCCCACAGCATACAGGTAGCGAGGTCGAATGGCGGCATTGAAGACCGAAACCAACATAAGGTAGACCTGGACCCCTTCTAACAGCATCCAGGTAAACGACCCCAAAAAGAAGTAATGGAGCAAAGCCGCCACAAGCCTACAGCCAACCTGAAAGATCGAAAACGTTTTCAAGAGCATTAAGTTATTTAGAATATACTTTTGGCCAATAAAGAATATATATATGTTTGCTAAAATGTATACTTTGTTGCTATATTTTGACATTTTGATTAATTCATATTCTGTACAGGCTGTGTAATTTATACACAGTAAAAACCTGAGTGTTAATTCAAATTTCGTTACATTGTCTGTGTACACACTATTCCTTGGTCCCTACTCCCTACAAACCTCAGGTTTAGTCTTTGAGATGCCAACGAGGAAGATCAAGTCAGCAATAAAGAGGGAGATGCAGAGGTGCAGGTGGATGTGAACGCGGGGTCCCTGTATGGAGCGGCAGAACCTGAAGGTCAGGATGCACACTGCCAGACACAGCAGGGAGGAGACAAGTCCCAACGTGGTCAGCAACTCCTGCAAATAGGAATACTGTACAGAGAAAGAGACAGCTCAACAGGTTTACTGGTGTGTGTGTGTGTGTGTGTGTGTGTGTGTGCGTGCGTGCGTGCGTGCGTGCGTGCGTGCGTGCGTGCGTGCGTGCGTGCGTTCCGCCTGTGTGTGCGTGTGCGTGTGTGTGTGTGTGTGTGTACAATGTAGTCCAGGAAATGAATCTTCCAATGGCTATTCACTAGGCAAAGAAACACACCTTTATGGAAAGTTTAGGGTATTTATTGAATACATAGAATGTAATGGAGGGAAGTGAAAGGGGTTCCGGGGAGGGTCGCCGACCCTGGAGTCTTTGGGGAGGAGGTCGTTAGCGTAGTCAGCACAGTACACGTGGACGGCCGATGGCGTAGTCAGCACGGCACTCATGGACCGATACCCCCAGCAGGAACCTGAGAAGTGGGAGAGAGAGAAGGAGGGAGAGAGACGGGGAGGGATATAGAAGGAGAAAAGGGAGTGGTGGAAAGCACAACCTGTGGAGGTGAAAAGGGGTGGTGGAGGGATGCTGAAAACGTTATGAGCTTGAGTACGGATGTACGAAAGCGAATAAGGGGCTTCTGGGTAATTCTGACAAGGTATAAATAGCGCCAGGTAGATTGGTAAAGGGGGCGGAGTAAAGGTGTGTATCCCCGCCTCCTGAACATCTGTTGTTCCAACGCCATTTCACTAGGCAAAGAAACACACCTTTATGGAAAGTTTAGGGTATTTATTGAATACATAGAATGTAATGGAGGGAAGTGAAAGGGGTTCCGGGGAGGGTCGCCGACCCTGGAGTCTTTGCTGTGTGGCAGGGCTAGAAAAGAAGGAGAGTTGGAAACTCAGAGGCAGGAGCCTGTTGGAGTGGAACTGAGGTAGCCGTCTTTGCCGTGTGGCAGGGCTAGAAAAGAAGGAGAGTTGGAAACTCTGGGGCGGGAACGTGATAGTGACTATGGTACTGGCAATATGCAGGGGTAACCGTTGTTGCCGTGTGGCAGGGCTAGAATGGGGAGGGTGAGAGAAAGGAGGGAGATGAGATGGAGGGTGAAAAGGTCGAGAGGATTGGGGGAGAGGGCGGCGAGAAGATGGAGGAGAGAGGGGAGGGAGAGGATGGAGGGGAGAAAACGCATGGAGGGTGAAGAGGGCGAGAGGATTGGGGGAGAGGGCGGCGAGAAGATGGAGGAGAGAGGGGAGGGAGAGGATGGAGGGGAGGGAACGCTGTGGGCGCGAGCGCGCTGCAATAGAGCTGTGGGGGGAGCGCTAGGGGCGAGCGCACTGTGGAGAGCGCTGTAGTGGAGGGAGCGCTGTGGATAGAGCTAACGATGTTCGTAGCTAAAGGTGTTAGTAGCACCGGGCAGCAATGTCTGTGGACTGGCAATGTCTGTTAGTAGCGCCAAGCAGCCATCTCTGTGGAGGAAACAATGTTAGTTAGTTGGAAACATTGTAGTGATAGCGGTGGCGGCTAACCACGGGAGCGATATTGGTAGTATGTCGGGTATGAATGCTAGCAAGCTCGTGAATGGAGCGAGCAGCAATGTTAGGAAGGAGACGATGTTAGTTCGGTAGGAACATTGTAATAATAGCAGTAGCAGCTGTTGCCACGTGAGCAATGTTGGTAGTATGTATAGTAAGAAGCTAGCAAAGGAGCATGATGCTAGCATAGCTCATGAATAGAGGGAACAGCAGTGTTAGGAAGAAACACGTGTTACAGTAGTTCGGTAGGAACTTGTAGTGATGGCTATAGCAGCTGTGGGAGCAATTTTGGTAGTATAGTAAGAAGCTAGCATGGGAGCATGATGCTAGCGTAGCTCATGAATGGAGGGAGCAGCAGAAAAAGGGGGGGGGGTGGATGGGGGGAGGGGTTATTGAGGGGAGGACAGGAAAGGACAGGGGGGGAGAGTGAGGCGATGCCACCGCTGGTTGTGGCAACGGGGTTTGATTGGGTGGCATGCTCGAAAGTGAAAGCGGGGGGGGCGGGGGGGGGGGGGGTGCCATGTGTGGCCACGGCAGTGCTTGGGTGGTAGGAGAAAAGGATGGAGACTGAGGTGGATGTAGGGATGGGTGGGGTGGGGGGGGATGAAAGTGCAGCCTGCGGTACAAGGGATGATAAGATAGACAAGACAGACATTAGGGTTGGGTAGCAGGCACAGGGCCCTAAAGCCTCCCGGAGCGGCGGGTGACATCATCCGGAGTCGCCGCGGTAGCTTCAGTGGTGCGTGACGTCATCGGACCGCGACTGGCGCGACGAAGGCTCCGGTGTTGTTGTAGTGCCGGCTGTTGTAGTTAGCGTTGTGGCTGTAGCTAGTAGCTACTAGCTAACAGCTGGAGGAGCCGTGGTGGCACAGACCGGGGGAGCCGCGAAGCGAGCGTTAGCGGTGACGGTGGCGTTGCTGGCCGTCGGGAACGCCGAGCTGCTCGGTGGTGGCCTCCTTGCGGTTCGGCCCCGCTCCCGTTCCCAGAAGTCGGGCGATGTTGTGTGGGTGCGTGGGACCGACCTGAAAGATGTCGCGGTTGACCGGATGGTGGGATGATGGTAGAACGACGTGAAGTTGAAGTGTCTGGAGAAAGCAGAAAGCGGAGCGCTGGGAGAAATGGAACGGCGGGACTTGGACTGGCTGGAAGAGGTAAGGTGCTCTTGCTGCTCATCATGCTGAAAACGTTATGAGCTTGAGTACGGATGTACGAAAGCGAATAAGGGGCTTCTGGGTAGTTCTGACAAGGTATAAATAGTGCCAGGTAGATTGGTAAAGGGGGCGGAGTAAAGGTGTGTATCCCCGCCTCCTGAACATCTGTTGTTCCAACGCCATACATAGTTTACAGCCAAAGGCCCTGCGGTTCTGCATATCCTTGATTCCTTCATTATAGCCAAATACTTGTATGTCATGGCTTTACTGCGTCGGTGAGAACACATTTGCCACATAATCCCCCTAGTTACAGTTAAGTGTGGGTGGAGGTGTTAAGGTCCATTGTTATAGCTGTCAGAGTGTTTGCTTGGTCATTTTAGTCTCTGTAGAGTCCTTAGTCAAAACCTCTTATTAACACTCACAGAAACAATCTGCTTCTCAGTTTGTTGTGACAGAATGAAAGAGTGTGAAGAAGGCATTCTTCGCCTAATAGGCAATGGCCATGCACACCATT
The DNA here is from genome assembly GCF_963280865.1 of Gymnoscopelus braueri. Lineage (NCBI taxonomy): Eukaryota > Metazoa > Chordata > Actinopteri > Myctophiformes > Myctophidae > Gymnoscopelus > Gymnoscopelus braueri. The sequence goes on from NC_137613.1 coordinate 45,866,127, forward strand.
TTGATCAGTTTTGCCAATTATTCGCTTATTCTCCATGTTTCTCTCAGTTACTCTAGTCTATGCTATGTTTGTTTAGTTCCCGATACCTTCCCTAAAGACTTAGGGAAGTATCTTTGGTACTTCAAACCAGGTCTCTTAAAAATCTTCCTTGTTACAGCATGTGTATGTGTGCATGTGCGTGGGTGGGTAGGTGGGTGGGTGTGTGTACAAGCCTTTCCTTACCTCCAATGGGTAGAGGGCCATGAGCACAGCAAAGCTGCTGAGGTGCTCACAGTGACACACTGTGTGTGTAGAGTTGGTAGACAATTGGGTGCAGCCATCTGTGGCCCAGGCCCCATCGCCACCATTCTGTCCAAGTAATCCAGCCTTCCAGTATGCACAGATGAATCTCGCCTCCTTCCCCTCCTAATACACAATAAGAACATGTATATCAATATATGGCAGGCTATTTGTTGCTATTAGTTATATTATGTTTGCTAGATTAGTTTTTTTCTTAATTTCCACTATGTCATCTGTTATTCTGTCATCTAAAAAGCTCATTGTTATTAGCAACACATTTCAGTTGCCATTTGCACTGCCTTCTCATGGCTGTCTCCAGTTGATGTGAATTTGACATTTGATTGATTGGACTGAGCAAGGAAAATAGCACACTGAAAAGATGGTTAGTATGCATCTCAGATGGATATGTTATTGGCGGTTTCAGGCTGTAAGAAATGAATGTTCCAAACTTTGTGAACTTCCTGTTTGAAACCATTACCCTGGTAACTACATAATCTATTATGTAAACCTCCTGCCTTCTGTGCCTACATGAACTATCGCTACGCTGTAATCTTTATCTTCTTGTCCAACGGTAGCGTTAGCTTAGCCTGGTTACAATATCATAACTGCATATTAATAATAATAATAATAATAATGGATTTTATTTATAACGCACTTTACATTTACAAGAAATCTCAAAGTGCTACAGAAGGCAATTGCATAAAAACAGAAACATGTCCATGCTCTGTTATTATTACCTAGACATGATGAGCTGATCTACAGTAATGTGCAGAGGGGAGATACTAATAACTATTAGCCACAACTAAATAGTACTGTAGGTAGCCTACAAACATTTTCATAATATTTATTATTATTATTAATATTTTAGATGTCCTTCAGGTGGCAGGAAATTGACAAGGGTTTTCATACATCTAACAACTATGCAATCTAAATAGTCAGGTGGACTGCTGCTTTTGGCCCACCTGCAGGTGTCTCAGTGTGAGGTTGACAGGTGTGTCCAAGTGTTTTGTGGAAGGGTTGGAGACAACAGCTGACACCACTTTAGAGTAGATCTGGTAGTCAGGATCTACGTCATCCTTCTGGTGACCTCTGAGATGCTCAAAGGAGTGGTTCACAGACTTCTCCAGATTCTTGTAGCTCACCAACGCAGCGAGAGCAAAACCTGAGGAACATAGTATACTGTATGAGAAATGAGAAGGTCTCTGGTGACATAAGAGGAAAGGAGATGAGAGGTAAAGTTCCTACCCACCACCGTGGAGGAGTTTACCTGGGTATGTTCCAGCAGCCCCACTTGCCGTCTGCCAGTCAGTGTCTAGAGTAGCATACTCATTGCTCAGATGGATTGGTCCAGTGGGTGGAGTCTTTCCCTTCCTCACAGCAAGCTTTGCCTCTACTCAAACAGAAATCCCATAATAACATTGAGTCCTCTGTGAAGCTTAGTGTGTGTGTGCGTGTGTGCGTGTGTGTGTGTGTGTGTGTGTGCGTGTGTGCGTGCGTGCGTGCGTGCGTGCGTGCGTGCGTGCGTGCGTGCGTGTACCTGTCTGGGTTGTGTCTAGCTTGTGGGTCTGCTTGTCATTAAGCTGGGGTCCAATGAGCCTCATAGCATTCTCCACTACCTCAAGCAATCCAGTCACCTTGTCACCGTTGTCGAGGTGATCGGGGGACACCCGCATGGCCTCCGCTGCTGTAAACATCTGCTGCCCAACAGAGGAGGAAACAGCAAGGAGATGTGAGTAAATTGTGTGTGTGGGGGGGGCATTCAAATGGGCATATGTATATCTGTGTATTTTTTATCCATGATTGCTACCTCTAGCAGTGTATTTCCATGACTTGAGTTAGGCAGGGCATTGCAGCTGTTCCGCATCAGGGACAAGACATTAGACAGACCTGATGAAGACTGGAGAGAGAGAGAGAGACACAGACAGACAGACAGATAGAGAGATAGAGAGAGAGAGAGAGAGAGAGAGAGAGAGATAGGAGGGAAGGAGAAAGAGCGTAGTATTAGTGCATAGTATTCTATACATACATGCATCAGTGCATGCATACATACATACATACATACATACATACATACATACATACATACATACATACATACATACATACATACATACATACATACATACATACATACAGACATACTACACTTTACTACTTTTGTGACCTGGCGAGGGCTTCATTTCTTTTGCACTGGCAGATTCGTCTGGTTTCCAGGCTACTACTTTTGTGGGCTGGAGATTCTGTATCTGATGATTGGATACAGAATACTGTAGATGCAACTCACCTGTGTACTGTCTGCTTTGAAATGGTCACACTGCAACTCTGCAACACATCACAGTAAAACACCACCAATACTATAAACTACAGGTTGTGTACAGTATGTGTTTGTGTATGTGAAAACTATAAAGTACAGAAGACATACAACATAAGTTATCAACATCAGCATGCCTTGACATTTCCTGTGTGTGTGTGTGTGCGTGCTTGCGTGTGTGCATGCATGCATGTGTAATTCAACAGCTTGTGTTATCTATCGTGATCTTGACTGTGGCAACAGATCCGTTGGAGGGGGTAAATAATGATAGAAAACCTGGTTGCTAGTGAAACTACTCAGCATCTTCATGTGTTGTTTCTAGATATGTCTTGATTTCAAGTATCTATTGTTGCTAGGAGACGTGTAACAACCCTTGTCAACATCCAGTCAGCTGTTTATACCACTAGGGTGGGGTGTGCTCAACGCAAATTGAAACTAAGCTGAGTTGGTATTAATGGATACAAAAAAACAACAACAACGTATGGATATTTCTATAGGCTCGCTATAGCTGGTTAACCAACAGCTGTTTCTCCAGTAGTTTCTCTTTACAAAGCAAATCCGATAGTGAAAAGAAATATGTTATACATCTCTACGTAAATAAACAAAACATGTACAGGATAAGAAAAACAAATGGAGGACACCAAAACTGACATAGAACGCTCAGATATGAAAATAGAATGGTTATTTTCAATGTATTTCTCCTTGCTCTCCCTCTCTCTCTGCACCCCCCCCCCCCCCCGCCCCATCCTCCTGAAAATTACAAATGATAGAGAACACTCTGAAAATCTACTGAAAATCAAAAGTGTGTCATGGATCTCACCTGAGCATTGGGTCCCGTTGTTGCCGTAGTTACTGTATCCAACCGAACAATTGCACCAGTAGCTCCCATCAAGGTTTTGGCAAGTCCCCTTCTTGCCACAAATACCTCCATCATCCTTACATTCATCTATGTCTGGATGGTGCAGGAGGGGATGGAGGTAGTGGGTGGTAGGGGGGTTGGAGACAACATTAAAAAACAAAACAAAAATGTCAAATCATAAATTAAACTCCCATACGTATTATGGAACACTGGCATACACCACTGAAACACATTCGGATGCACATCTGAAAAGCTTACATACAAACCACAGAAACACAAAAAAACGCTCTTGACTTATACCTAACATGGAAATCCTTATACAACTGAAAGTCTCTCTGGTGTTTGTTGCAAGCTAAGAGAGAATATACAGTACAACCATTACAGGCTGTTAAATCTCAACATTTGAAACAGTTTCCTGCATAAGTGCTTACATTTTTACCATTGGGTTAACTAGAAGTTCGGGCCGCTGCGCGGCCCTCACATCTAGCGTGACGCGTCGTACACTTCGCATCGCAGATCCACCTTACAGCCAGCTCACAGTGTGAGCGAGAGTATTGCGTGAAAGTAGGGCAAAGTCGTTTATAATTGTGGGACATGGCAACACTGTGGTGAAAAGTAAGGCAAATTCGCTTATAATCAGAGGACATGGCAACACTGAGTGTCCTGTGCTCCCCTCTGTCTCTGTCCCTGTGTGTTTGTCCCCCTGTCTGTCCAATAAGGTTCGGTCCCACATAAAATTGCCTAGTTGGGTTCCACCTAGGGCCCAGGTAGAACCCACCTAAAGCCCACATGGGCAACCCAGTTGGGACCCACCTCGGTCCCACATATAATTTCCTAGGTGGGGCCCACCTAAGGCCCAGGTAGAACCCACGTATAGCCCACACGGGAAAGCCCAAGTGGGCCCATATAGTTCAGCCCACCTTGAAACCATATGGGTCCCATGTCAGCCCCACATAAATTGCCAAATTGGGGCCCACCTAGGGCCCAGGTAGTACCCACTTAAAGCCCACATGGGCAAACCCAGTTAGGACCCACCTCAGTCCCACATAGAGTTGCCTAGTTGGGGCCCACCTAGTGCCCAGGTAGGACCCACCTATAGGCCACATGGGCAACCCAGTTAGGACCCACCTTGGTCCCACATAGAATTGCCTAGGTGGGACCCACCTAAGGCCCAGATAGAACCCACTTATATCCCACATGGGCATCCCAGTTGGGACCCAAGTGGATCCCGCTGACATTGCCGACATGGGGGCCATATGGTTTAGCCCACCTTGAAAACATATGGGACGCAATGGGCGTGCTGGCTGGGTAGGCTGGCGTGAAAGTGTATAATATTTAGAGAAATTGAAAGTTTCAAATAGGGAAGTAGTAGTAGAAGTAGTGAATTAGCAAACTGGAGATGTAGTGATTTAGACATAATGTTTCCTTTAGCCTCATTGTGTGCTAATGCACGCAACTGTTAAGGCAGGTTTAATTTTTGTTGTCTCATAACATCCTTTGTCCGTAAACAACATAGGCGACCCGTCTGTGCCTTGACTTCACCCGGCCCCCCGCCCCTTTGCCTGCAGTGTGTGTGTCTCTCTCTCACACACACACACACACACACACACACACACAACACGGAGAAGTTCTACAGAGTTCGAATGAATTAATAAGATAATATAACAGCGTATCCGCGCGCCTGGTGTAGCCGGTATCATTGATAATCACTTTGATCTAAACAAACGCGCTGTGCGCACCACGCATACGCTCGCTATGAAAAGTCTGGTGTAGATCGATCGGCCGTGTTGTGGCCCCCCCCCACCCCCCGAGTATTTTTTTCTCTCCGTGTCTGTGTCTCTGTCTTTTGTAAATCGAATGCTAAAATTGCCATTTGAATGTAGTTTTAAAAAAAATATATATATTTTTTAATGTAATTTTAATTTTATTATAGTATTATAATTTTTTTCCTGACCTACCAATGCGCAAACAAATGCTTTCATCATGTTTCCCCCTATAAACGTCACTTGAAAGTTACGTTTTAGAAACTTTAATAGTTATCACAACAGCGAACGCTGAAAATCAGCTGTGCAGCCTGTGCTTCTCCTGTCTGTCTGTCTGTGTAGTCATTGCGCACAGCTGTTTGTTGTTCCTTCATCATCTGTCTCTCCCCCTCCCTCCCTCCCTCTCTCTCTCTCCTTCTTTCTCTCGCGCTCTCTCTCTCTCACACACACACACACACACACACACACACACACACACACACAAACACACACATGCTCTCCTTGTCTCTCTCTCTCCCCCTCCCCCTCCCTCCCTCCCTCCCTCCCTCCCTCTCTCCCTCCCTCCCTCTCTCTCTCGCGCTCTCTCTCACACACACACACACACACACACACACACACACACACACACACACACACATGCTCTCCTTGTGTCTCTCTCTCTCCCCCTCCCTCCCTCCCTCCCTCCCTCTCTCTCTCACGCTCTCACACACACACACACACACACACACACACACACACACACACACACACACACACACACATCCTTGTTTCTCTCTCTCCCCCTCCCCCTCCCTCACTCTCTCTCTCGAGCTCTCTCTCACCCCTCTCTCTCTCTCCCTCTCTGTCTGTGTCGCTGTCTTGCACGTCCGTCTTTCTCTCGCGCTCTCTCTCTCACCCCTCTCTCTCTCTCTCTCTCTCTCCCTCTCCGTGCTCACTATCTCGCAGATGATTGGCTGTTCAAAACGGAACACCCGGAAGTAAATTGCGAGATGAAATATAGAGCACTTTATGATTATTATAAAAGGAGACACATGTGAAGGTGGAAAATAAAATAGAAGTACTTCTATAGTTTTGCATGAGCGATTTTTGTAGCAAGTTGGGAGAGAAGTGGAGCAGTGCTTTGGCCGTGAGTAGTACCTAAGAGGTTGAGGTTCCAAAAGGGACACCTCTCCATTTGTGTTGTGAGATAGAGCCTGCCTGCTTGCTGAGGGAATACATTGAAACTTGACCATCAGGTAAAAATTGTTAGAACCTGTGTCTAGGTGAGACATGACCTTTGACACGATCTAAATGTCTCACTAGAAGAGCAGGGAGACAAAATACAACCACCCCAATTGTATAGGTTATATTGTGTTAACATACTCTACCATACAGAGTGGACAAAATTACATTTTATTCATAAAAAAGTTACATAGTGCCGCTTTAAGAGGAGGTGTCCCTTTCCCCAGACACCAGATGAACCATTTAATTTGAAGAGGATTTCTGCCACTGTGCGAGTTAAGCTCTCAACTCCACCTGACTCTCTCTCTCTCTCATGTGTGCAGCTTGGAGTGAGTGTTGAGGCACTCAGACTGGTTGAAGCATTTGCTGCATTTGTGTCGGAGACAATTTATGTGAGATTACCCATACTATAGGCCTATCCTGCAGTGGAGGATAGGAAATTGTGGTAAACTCATTTATTAGTGGGGAGATAGACAGAGTCACAGGTGCAGGAATGTTCATTTCTGTAACTCTAGTGTTAATGTAACTCTCAAAGCATGTTTTTGCTTTTGTTCTGTTTTCACACCTTCGCAGCCGTCACAGGTGGAACTGAGGTTGGTGTATCCTGACACACAGGTGCAGTTGTAGTGACCAATCTGGTTAGTACAGGCATTCGGGCCACATCTCTCCTTGTTCTCCAAACACTCATTATTATCTGCCAGAGAGAAGGAAAAGAGAAATCATCAATTATCATGTCGATATCGAAGTGTGTAACCTCTGAAACAAATGGTGAATATCCTTGTAGAATAATCCAAATGAAATAATATACCTGTCAGATTGAAATTAACAAACAACAAAATGTTTTTGTTCTGTTTTTAACACACCTATGCAGTCATCAGGGATACTGAGGTTGCTGTATTCTGACTAACCAGGTGTAGTTACCAAGCAGGTTAGTACACAAGATATTGGGACAACATGTCGCCTCTGTCTAACACACCAACACAGACACCGACACAGACTCTGCCCCACGCACGCACGCACGCACGCACGCACGCACGCACGCACAGACTCACCTGTGCACTGTCCAGTCAAAACAGTAAAGTTGACTTGACCTCCCTCTTTAATGTTCTTGAACCCTTTCTTGCAATGACAATAATAGCTCCCTTCTGTGTTGAAGCAGAGTGCATGTTTTCCACAGCAGTCCACAACATTATCTTCACACTCATCGTTATCTGTACATTTGCACAAAAACAGAGAAAAAAGAAGGAAACAAAAGACAGGAAGATAATTACATCAGAACCAGATTGAGGAAGGCCTAGATGCCATTCCCCATGCAGTACATTAATAAAGACTTTTAGAATTTCCATGAGAGTGTCTTGGATCTTTTGAGTTTAACTTCCACAGCTGCAGTAGGATTACATGCATCTGCGCCCCACCGTCCACTCAGCCACTACTAGACAAAATAGTTCTCTCTCTCATTTTTATTTTTTTTATTTTTCAAATTTAAAATTTGTTGCAAAGAAGTGACAGTTACAAACACAAAAAGAAATGTAGTATTTTAGATTTTTCCAAATTTAAATTGGCCAAAAATACATAGTAAAAATCTATGGATATCTGTAAAATAATCTGTAAATTAAAAAAAAAAGTCCAGGGTTAAAAATTTACTATATTTTGACCACAGGTTTTAGTACAGCATTGACCAACAGAAATATGCAAAAACAAATGACTGGATAAAGATCAGGAGGTCATTATTACCAACACATTTTCCTCTTCCTATGCTTTTTTCCCCTTCTCCACAGCTGGCCATGGAGTCACATCTTTTCAGCATACACAGTAACCCTGGGGAATATAACAAGACACTATTAATCCGTAGTGTTTTTCACACTGCATGACAAGTAGTCCCAGTCCAGTATGCAGAAACATTCTAATCATAAAATGCTGCTAAAAAACAGTAAGATATTTGTATTGGACACCCACTGTTAGTTATCACTTGATCTTTCTCCCCAGCTTTTGGGCCCCTGGCCTGAAGATAGCCCCTTTCACCTTCAAAAACGTTAACCATCTTAACCTCCAAATATGTTTAGGTAAATGTGATGAAGATCAGCATGAATTCAAACTTCAAATATAGCAGCAACAAGTGGTTTCGAGGGAGAGGGAGAGAGAGAGAGAGAGAGAGAGAGAGAGAGAGAGAGAGAGAGAGAGAGAGAGAGAGAGAGAGAGAGAGAGACTAATGAGGAGTGAGTGAGGGCAGGTGTGATTATGGATTGAGAGGGAGTGACAGCAGGTGAGGTGGGTTGATCCAATCCATGGGAATAGGCCAGGTGGAGTGTTGCACACTAGGATGACTCTTCTACAAGAACATATGTCAGAAGATTGACAAACAAATACTGTCAAAATGCCATTTCATCTTGTCTTTAAAAAGTGAACATGCATTAATTAACAAAGTCATGATTTTTGTTCAGTAAATTATATTTGGACTGGTTAAATTTGGGTTTGAACGAGGGACCTACAGACTTGCAGGTAAACAGTGTACTGGCTGAGCCATTGGATAGACAGAATTGGATTTCATGTGTGGTAAGTTATCATACAGCATGGATTGCTTATTATATATCTACACGCTCATAACGCGTCACATTGTAGACCGGTTGTATGTGGTTACTGTAGGTGTTGTATTAATAATTAAATCTGCAAAGTAACAACTTCAAGTAAAGCTGTCATATTATGCTGTAATTGTAGTAGAGTAGAAGTAACACAAATGAAAAGTAAAGTAAAAGTACCTCAAAATTGTACTGTGCATTGTAATCACTTGTATTGGTACTTGAGTAAATGTAAATAGTTACTTTTCAGCACCATTGAGGAGCCAATCAAAATGGTATTAACTCAAAATGTATATATCACACAGCATAGATTTTTTTTTTGATTAAATCGGAGAGTGATGAAAAAAAAATCTGTAGTGTAAAAGTTGCACGTTCATATAATGTCAATGTATATTTTTTCTTGTGTCTGGGTGGCTCAGTTGGAAGAGCTCTTGACTTTAAACCGCAAGGTCATGGGATCGAATCCTGGTAAAAGCAACACAGCATATGAGTAATTTAGTTCCCTGGTGTATAGAGCATTGTTACAGGTATAGACTCATGTGTTTGTTAATGTTGCTACCCTTTAAATGGCCATGGCCAATAACGTGGCATCGGGGGCTTAAAGTTAAATATTTGAAAAACTACACATTATTTCAAAGAAAAAGCCACCAGGCCACTAATGAGTTGTGAGTGAAGACAGGTGTGATTGGTGATGAGTGAGAGCAGGTGAGAGGGGTGGATCCAATCCATGGGAATAGGGGGAAAGTTGCTGACTAGATGACTCTTTTCTACACCCACCCTCACTAACCTTAACCTCAGCAAAACAACGACCTAACCTCAAGAAACACTATTTGTAAAACTAAGAATTCCGATGATCACCTCAACGCATTGTTGGGAATAGGGATCGAACCAGCAACCTATGGATTCATAGGCTGCCTCTCTTCTCATTGAGCTAGAGATATGGCCTCCCTGATGGTGTCTGTTGATATCTATAGGTTTTTCCGTCCGTTATGAACCAAGCCTCTGTTTCGCTAACTACTCTAGATCACTGGTTCACAAAATATTTACCAATAAAGTTTTTTTTTGTCTTCTCGGAATGGAAACTAGTGAAAATAGTCGATCTACAAGCTCACAACGCGTTGCTATCTGGAAAGTTGTGAGATTGTAGATCGGCTATTTTCACAAGAAAGTGTGTCATACATAAAAAATAACTACTCTCAAAAAAGCATTTCATGTCATTTTTTTTTTATTGCACATGTTTTGCCAGTGTTTTCGGCATGGTTTCGGGTTTCAAGCATTGTTTGTGTGGCCACATGTGGAGGAGGACCATGTATACGTCACGGGAGAAGGGAAACAACAAAAGAAACGTGTACATGTGATATGGAAGTCTGCCGCGGAGGAGCTGTGGAGAGTGGTCGAGCGTACACTTGATGTACACTCGCTCAATGCGGAAGTGGAGAGCCTCCTCGCCTCCTCCACTCGACTCCACTCGCCTCCTCCAAGAAGCACATGAACTATTGGACCCCGACTACTTCCGGTTCGAAGTCGGAGTGACCGAGTGGGAGTGAGCGGGTGGCCAAGATTTTCGGTATTGGAATTTGGCTATAGAGAAATTGTACGTCTCCTCGGAACAGAAACCAGTGAAAGTAGCCGATCTACAAGCTCACAAAATGTTGCTATCTGAAAGGTTGTGAGATTGTAGATCGGCTATTTTCACATGTCATATTTTCATTATGTCATACATTGAAAAAACATACTCTCAAATAAGCATTTCATGTTATCTTTAACAATTGCACATGTATTTATTGACACATTCATGTTGTGTGAAATGCAACTTAAATGAAGTCTGTATCAAGTGAGGCTTGAACCGGCAACCTTTAGGTTGTAAGGCTCGCGCTTAAAGGGACACTTCGCCGATTTCGCTCCTCATAGCGTCAAATGACGTTTTCCGCGGGTTCTCACCTTATGTCCGCACTACTGTACATGGTGTCTCAGTGAGACCAACCCCACACACACCCCAAGGGGTGTCTCCCAAAGAGTGGGATCAGCCTTCTTTCTCCCTGCTCAGTTGTACAATGGTGTCGGTAAACACTCCGTGGGAGGAATACTAACACAACAGATATTTATTTGAACCATAAAACACAGAAGAGCAGCTCCACCGCAGAGGAATTCAACAGGCTGTATGCTGAAATCATGCTGGACACAGCTTGGATTAATTACTTTATAGAGTAAGTAATGATTGCTGTAAACGTTATGTCAACTTGACATAATAATCCAACAGGGCTACGTCGCCGGGTCCCGAAAATAGCAGATCTACAAGCTCACAACGCGTCAGACTCGACACTTTGTGAGCTCGTAGGTCTGCTATTTGCGGCTTGCATGCAATATTAGTATAGATTAGGCTTCACGTCGGATGATATCTATTTAATCTACAAGTGTAATCTAATGTGTTCTTTTCAACAGGACAGAATGTTGTTTCGCCTGCCTGCGGAAATGGAGTAACGTTCGGCTGATGAAGACCCCTGGGACTCGCCTTATGAGTTACAACCATATTATTTTTCTAAATAAAACGATTACATTTACACCCTGCTTGCTCTACTCATTGATCACGATACATTCTACATTGTATAAGCATTCATAATGACAAAATGTGAACCCCAATTCTATAAGGGTTCTTTTGAACTGTTTCATGATAGGAGATGGTCTTTCATTTGGCAGAATGGTACATAATTACATGACTTAGGCTATATGACAAGAGTATTTGAACATTAGAATGTCATCTATTCTAAAGTAATGCACGTCATGTTTTCCATGTTTTCATGTTTTCTCTAAGTTTAGTCCAAAGAACATAACTGGAAATGACAACATTATGCTCTCAGAAATAAGGAGTCACACACACATGACATGAGTATGAAACGTTTTGTTTTATTATTATATTGTTGACTCTATGCTGCATCTCCATGGATGTCCCGACTCCCAAGTAGAAGATGGACGTCACGTCACCAGCACCGGACTGTCTACATGGTGGGATGGAATGTAGAAAAAAAATTGATGCACGCGCGCGCGCACACACAGACACACACGTTTAGTGTTACTATGCTAATTTATACATGATATGTTTACTATAAGATACAATCAAATCAATACAGAACACAATACAACAGCAGCCAAGACTGGCGCAACAAAGACACGGTGATGATGGGACTGACATCCTGGTAGATATAGCAAACTTGCAATGGGTAGGCCTACTGGTCCAACTGTACTGGTTCAACAGAGGCAGATTTCACGTGGTCCAAGAAAGAACATGGCTTCGATGTCGTGTTTTGTGATCCAAAGGTAGACAAAAAAGTCGGAAAAGTTGGAACGTAACATTCATCATTCTTCAGCATTCAGTGTTGCCAGATCTTGTGAGAGAAATAAGGAACCAGGTATATGAAAACAAGCCCAAAAGAAAATACCTGTGCCAAGAGCACTTTAAACCTAGACATGGGCTATTTGAAAATTGCCGATCTACAAGCTCACAATGCGTAACGATGCGACGCAGTGTGAGCTTGTAGATCTGCTATTTTCCAAAAAATCTTGAGGGGAAAAAAGTGCAAAATGTGGAATATTTTTAAAACATTTTAACAACACATTTTTGGTAGGGTCTCCCTGGCAAATATGTTGGCGCGCAGTGCACAGATGAGGGTCCGTGGAAAAGTACATGAACATGTTTGAGAACCACTGGTTTAAACAACAATCAAAACATTTGGAAACGAGCCCAAATATCAACTACATTTTAGAAACCAGCCGCTTATAATAAGCAGACATGGCAACACTGGCCAATGTGCTGTATGTGTTTGTTGATGTTGTTGTAGTGAGAACTGGGAGGGGAAAGTTCCAATGTAGACCACGCCCCCACGCAGCCTCCTCCCCAGAAGGAAGGGCAGTGCCCCAAAGCATTGTGGTCATTGTAGTAATGCAGCCAAACCCCAGTCATCCAGTCAAAGTCAAGACTTCTATATTTTTCTGGCCATAGGGTGCAAATTTGAAATTTTGCTACTGTTATCTACTATATTATAATAGATAATTAATATATATATTATTAACATTGAGTGACTATAAGTTCTTCCAGGGGTGAAATGCTCCTTTAAGCAATAGCTACTAGACCAACAGACCTGAACTGGTGAAAAAGCAGCTCACACAGATGATACAGTTTCACGCAAATAGCTGAAAAATAAGGGGTTTAAGTGTTTTTCAAACTGCTCAAAATTGCGGACAATCTAAGGGCGGAGCTTACTGGTCAAAGCGATATGTGTTCCTCATGAGTCAAGGCACAAGTGTAAGCAAGTTTCACGACTTTCGGTCAAACGAGGCATGACTTTTACCTGTTTAAAGTTTGCATGTTCAAAAAATTGCTATAGCGCCCCCCTTTGGCCAATTGGAGTGAGATTGGTTTCAGTGATATTTGGAATGACCCTCTACATTACTGCAAAGTTTCAAAGAAATGTGAGTCTGCATATGTGTGTTAGGGGCAGATGAATAATTTTCATAAAACTGCAATAGTAAAAACCTATCTCCTCCTGGGATTTTTGGGCAATAAAATTCTTTACGCATCAACTTTGGACCTCTGCCGACAAAACGTTAGTAGCGGATTTTCCATAAGTGAAAAAATGCAGAAGTTAGGCGCCAATGACTGTTTTTCATATAATTCAAAATGGTGGGAGATATAAAGGTCAGAGGTCAAAAGTCAGAGGGTGAAAGTTGTTCAACATGAGGAGACGCATATGTGTATCCAAGTTTCATGGCTCTAGGTCAAACAGGGCATGAGTTACCTGTTCAAAGTTGGCATTTTCAATTGAGTGCTATAGCGCCACCTTTTGACGAAAGATTGTGAGAATTATTTCTTGATAGTTTTTCATGACCATCTACCATATGGCCGAGTTTCGTAAAAAGCGACAGCACGGTTCAGCCAGAACTGCGAAAAGTGGCAGAATCGGAAGAATTCTGCCACCATGCTGGCAGGCTGGCCCCGTAAAAATAGCCTACAGATATACAGTTTTAGGAATACTCTAATACAGGGGTCTTCAACGTGTTCAGGCCAAGGACCCCCTAGCTGAGAGAGAGATGAAGCAGGGACCCCCTCTATATTGTATGAAATTGCGCTTGCAGATTAAACTTTTTTTGTTCCAACTTGGTCTGCTCTGGCAAAAATAGCCGATCTACAAGCTCAGTTGTGAGCTTGTAGATCTGCTATTTTTGGCTAAAGTTCTCCTCAGAAATAGGATGCTAGTGGTTATTGTAAAACACTGTACTCTGAGGACCCCCTAGGGGTCCCGGACCCCCTGTTGAAGACCCCTGCTCTAATACTTAGGGACTTGTCTTTAGACAGGCATGTCCTCACAGTCGAGAAGGGCACTTCAGAGTTAAATTAACACTGAGGTTATTGAGAGTTGACAAGTGACTGCGATGTCTATTGTGATGAGCGTGTAGAACGTATACGCTCAGTAGAATGGCTGTTGTAAATCACAGATGATTAGTAGATGCGGCACTTTAAAACTGGAAAGAAGAAAACTTTTTATGACTTAATGACTTTATGACTCTCAGCCCCTCGATCTGTCCGATCAGAGGCAGATGGAACGGCACTATGTTGTGTTAGCATGTAGCTAACGCATCAGCACAGACAGTTGAATGCAACGTTGCCTTCAGAGGGAAAACAACAACAAACATATAGGCTATAATTGCGGATGGGATGCATGCAACCGTTGTGAGCTTGTAGATAAGCTGTTTTCATCTGAGCTGGTGTGTGTGTGTGTGTGTGTGTGTGTGTGAGGAACTACGGAGAGGGGTAGACGAGCGGAGCTGTTAGCCCCACCCCAGACGATCTGCAAGCCCACAACGCGTCGCTGATGGAAGCGGTGTGGGCTTGTAGGTCAGCTCAGCTGTGTTGCTTGCGCTAGACAGGGGACAGGGCGTATGATCCCATAGCATGGGACTACGGCCCGTCTCCCCATTTGCTTAACAGTGACTGAGGTTTCATTATCCTCCACACTGCCTGAAAAACGATCATTTTGATCCCCAAATCAGGCTATCCTATTGGCTACTGTCTCCCCTCTGTGCTCCAGACTAGTTCACACTTTCTCCCCCAAACAATGGGGGGTTCCATTGTCTTCTAAATAGCCATTAACATCTCATATTGCTCTCTGCTCAGTCAGTGAGCCCACATAATGTTGTTGTTGTAGGCAGGCAGAAACATTATAAAATATAATGTAGTATATATATATATATAAAATAGTATTATAAAATGTAATGGTAACTGCAGATTCTGTATGTAAAAACTTTATAAAAAAGCGTATAAAAAAGTGCGATCTGTAGCGTCACATTAAACTCTTCAGTGAAACATGGAGCCTATATGAACGCTGAAGCCACTGTCTAATTACGTGACTATCTCCATTGTCCAAAACCCATGGATATCTCTTGACAAACCAATATTATATTATATAATATTCACATTATTGTCTGAGCATAAAGCTCTCATTCTATCAGCTGTCCACGCTGACAGAAGCGTCTCCTCTGTCCCTCTCTGTCCTTCTCCTCTCCATGTCAGCGTAACAAGTGAACACATCGCTATGTTCCACAAATGTGCTCATTCCTTCTCTACTCCTGCGCTAAATATCTGATCTACAAACATAAAACAGTCGCTGGCTGACGAGCCCTCTGCTTGTAGATCGGATCTGTTGGCGCAGCATTGGGTTGCCAAATTTTGCGAGAGAAATAAGCAGTCAGGTCTATGAAAATGTTACTGCATGCGTCATTGTGCCCTAAGAAAACAGTGAGGCATGAAACCATTGCATTGTAAATGGGGTTTATAGCCGAGGCTAATTTGCAACCCCAGTCCCTGGTTAGACCCATAAATATTTACCTAATAAAAAATATTTTACAAAAGGAATAGAAAGACATGAAAAACAAGCCCAAAGTCGCTTATAATAAGCAGACATGGCAACATAGACTTGTTGCACAGCAGCGAGTCTGCAGTCTACGGGCGCTCTGCGGGGGGTCTCGAGGTGTGAACTACTCTTCCATGGGGGAGAGAGGGGGAGAGCGGTCAATTTAGCCGAAATATAACGGCTGGGATGGTATATATGGTATATATTTCATATTTATAATACGTTTCAGGGAAGAAAAAAAAACTGAGATGATTTGAAACAAATATTTAGGAAAAGTCATGAAAGGGGAACTTTCTCAGAGCTTCATGAGAGAAGATAATCCACTTTAAATTCTCAAAATCGGTCATATTGATGGCTTAGTCATGCAAGTGTTAAAGGACAGCCACAATGGGGAAGTGTCCCCATTGGCTTGAAGGAGTGAAGGACAGCCAGGACAGCCAATGATGAATAGGTGGCGAATAGGTGTCGAATAGGTGTCGAATGATGATGATTAGGTAGAGTGAATATAGACCAGCGCTAGCTTTGCTTAGCAGCTGGTAAAAATATGTCCACTTACGGATCAATTCTATATCAAATGTAGAGGTCCATGGTTATGAATATGACAGTGAAGTCATCTTCTTTGACATATTTTAGGATTCAATAAAAACAAATCTTATTTTATCTTGAAACTTATGGTATGATGCTTCTGATCGCATTTCATATTAATTTGTTTTTCTTTTATTTACCTTTTCTATTGTTTATGCCTGTTTGCATGTTTTGTGTTTTTAGAGCATGTTTGTGTTATGTATGGTTGTTTTGTTTTGTTAGATTATTATGTCTTTTTATTAAGACATAAGCCCTTCAGGCTTCCTTCATTTCCTGCTGTCTTTTTTTTTTACTGAATATACAATACTTGTATCCACATTATTGTGCAAATAAACTCAACTAAAAACAATCATAGCTTGTAAATTTTCGTCATAATTCTACAGACAGGGAGGCCTCTGCCAGGATCAAGCAGCATGACAGATGACTATTACCGGGCAGAACTGAAACTAAATTGGACGCAGCATTCTACTAACTGTCACCTAACAGATCTTATTCATGCAAGATTGCGTTATTGCTTCCTTTGCGGTTGAACACTTCCTGCCAGTCTTAAACACGTTACACTGGCAGTTTATCAGCCATGCAAAAGACTTGAATTCAAGAGCAGAATCAAAAATGAAATGAAAGATAATTTCTCTACAAGAGGAGTGTGTTTAATTGACCAGTCCTACAATCTGCCTTTCAAAGTGTGTGCCGTGCCCTGGCCTGTACTATATTGCACTGGTTGAAGCCACTAGAGTACAGCAGACAGTCATTAGAGACTCTCCCTCCATGTATGTGGAACAATATGCTTTCTGTTCTTACCCTTTACACCCAATACTGGACATAATGCACATAGTATGTGTCTGTGTATGTGCCACATATACACACACAGACACACATGGAAAAAGAACACATTAACACACGCACGCACGCGCGCACACACACACACACACACACACACACACACACACACACACACACACACACACACACTAATTGATAGACTTACCAATAATCAGTAACGCCCTCTCCGGCCCCATGTCAAAGGCCGACCGATTGAGCTTGCTCAACTGATTACTGTATCAGAAGTGTAGAGCAGCTCTGATGTAGTATCTGGTCCTCTGTCAACACCAACAGCCTTACACATAAGAGGAACTCTTGAAAGGGCCCTCAATATTGTTTTGTAAAATCCTCAACTATTCCACAACTAGTGTCCATAAAATCCAAGATGCCGTGGTGGAAAAGAAAGTGAAAGAAACCCAAAGTTAGAAGCAAAATGATCCGGTAATTCCCTGTTTTATCTAGATTGTAGAAGTTAGACTGAAAGCCTCTTCCCCTCCTCACACTGTCTGGTCTGCGTCTGGTCCAGTCTCTCAAACTGAGCCCGCCTCACTCTTTCTCTTGGATTTCTCCGGCCCTCTATTTCCTCTCCCTCTCGTCCTCCTCTCTCTCTCTCTCTCTCTCTCTCTCTCTCTCTCTCTCTCTCACACATACACACATGCAGTTCCCTCTTCTTGCACCTTTCTTTCACTTTGTATCTAACAGAAGCACAGTTCTCTACACTGGTATTGTGTCATACTGCCACTGCCCCCACCCCTCCGTCTTTCTCTGTGGTCTTGGTTCTTTCCTCTGTGCTCTACTGGGCACTGTTTCAGTAGCTATTCACAGAGCCCTCTCTTGAGAGACCAGGGAAAGATAGAGAGAGGGGGAGGACTAGTGACACATGGAGAGGGAGAGGCTCAGAGTGAAGGGAGACTAGGGCAGAGAGAGAGGGTACTTGTTTTTTCATCTAGAGTAGCCAATGTTTTACCCCCTTTTTCTCCGCAATTTAGTCTTTGTGCCAATTAATTCCTCCCCACACACATTTCTGTGTTGTCACTTCTGTTGTATCCCACTGACTCACCTGCCAGTGAGGAGCCCTCACCGGGAGGATGCAAGGTCTTCGTCCTACTCCTCCCGCCCAACACTCCCTGCTGACAGGTGCCGCCCCAGAACCCACAACCTCCGTGGTGGTGGGCAGGGACTTTTACCACTGCGCCATCCGAGCGCCAACACAAGCACTCTTGACTCTCAATTCTAAACTTAACCCGACTTAGGCTTGTGTCTTGACCTAAACTTTGAAAGGTTTCTTTTAATCCACTTATTTGTACATGTACATCTGCATGTCCTGTGTGTGTGTGTGTGTGTGTGTGTGTGTGTGTGTGTGTGTGTGTGTGTGTGTGTGTGTGTGTGTGCGCGCGCACACGAGCGCATGCGTGCTTGCGTGTGTGTGTGTGTGCGCACACGAGCGCATGCGTGCGTGTGTGTGTGTGTGTGTGTGTGTGTGTGTGTGCGCGCACACGAGCGCATAGGTGCGCGCGCGCGTGTGTGTGTGTGTGTGTGTGTGACTGTGTGTGTTTGTTTGTGTGTGTCTACGTGTGTCGTCTGTGACAGTGCTGTGTGTCTAGGGGGTGGCCTCGGGTGACCAGGCAGTGCATGGCCCCATTACACATTTTGTGCATTTGGAAATATGCTCAAAGAGCACTGGAAAGCACCCGGGATGCTCTCCCTGAATTTGGAAATTCAGAGAGCTTGGGCGGAATGAGTTGCCCAGTCCAGCCCATTATATAAGAGCAACACACTCCCCTTGTTAGTGAGTACTGCAGGCTAACTATCATATCGTTGCTGTCCGCTTTTGCATTTTTTTCCCCATAAATCAGGGCCATTGAACACCCTTTATGTCTGTGTGTTGGTAAAAGAAATATTGAACCAATCAAAATCATTAAAAAGCGCTTCAGACAAAACCAGCTAACTCCATTGGATCCTCAAACTTTCTGCTAAACCAGCTAACTCCACCAAAGGGAGGTGGAGTTAGCTGGTTTTGCTGACTCCAGGCTCCACCCCCTTTTGACCACAACCTCATTGTGAGCTTGGAGGTCCATTTTGCTGTTCTTATCAATGATGAACAAAACCTCCTCACTCCACTTTTTGTTTTGTTTTTTTATTTCCTGAAAAATTAACATTTTGGAGTTAGCTGGTTTCTGCCGGACAGCAGAGATATAATTTATGGGTTGTGAAGTTGTGGAGTTGCTGTGCGTAGTAGTACTAGTTATCATTTATTTTACTCCAGAATATGAAGGATATTGTCCATAAAAACGGTGGTGGTATTAAGGGCTTGTGTGTTTGTATGTGCCACAACAGGGCGAGTCGGTAGGGTTGGTTGTGGAGGGCCGGTCTGGGCCAAAACGTCCAGGGACGAATTTCGGTCCCAGTCCAGTCCTGGATGGCTGTGGCTTCTTTGCTACTCTTGAGGAGTATTCAACATGCATCTACTTGTAAAAAAAACAGGCTATAATCCTGTTTATACATGGGATGAACGTTCATTTGAATGCATTTCAAAAGATCCAATAAATGATCATTCGTAAATAAATTACCTGTATACTATGACGTCAACACCCGAGTACTCTGAAATCAGAGCAGATTCTCACAACATACGTGTATCTACCAATGCACTCAAACTCGTGTTGCCATTGGTAGATTAGTATAATGTAATATATATTGTAAGACTGAACATGCTGCCGTGAATGATTTGTCATAGGTAATATATCGTCGGTGTCCAGCAGGGACCAGCTAACTCCATTTTCAGTTTTTTTTTTTTCTTTTCATAAATCAACGCTATTGAACCCCCTTTACATCTGTGTAAAAGGGGGGAAAAGGAATGAAAAGTATTAAAAAGCGCCTCTGACGAAACCTCCCAAATCCATTGGATCCTCAAACTGTCCGTCAAAACCAAGCAACTCCCCCTCTCACTGCGTGAGCAGAGCTACAGAGAAGATGAATGTATGTTTTATTTATATGCCATTTATTTATTGTTGGTGTGCCATGATTGCTTTTGTTAAATACATGATTGAGTATTGAGGCAGAATTGTTTGTTGCACACAACTGTAGAAGAACAACAGTGGTAACAGTTAGATCCATGGTTGTTTACAATGCATGTTAAAATAAAAGTTGTTTAAGTACAGCATTCAGCTTGATCTATTAGTATATGAGTATATATATGAGGATGGCGCTCACCATAAAAAGCTGATCTCCAAGCTCACAATGCGTTGTGATAAGGATAAGGATAATTCCTTTTAACAGGTCGTTCATGAAAGTCCTTGCGGTCTTGTTTCCAATGAGAACCTGTGAGCAATTGGGGTTAAGAGTCTTGCTCAGGGACAAATTTCATATCATCGGCACATATGCTGGGATAGCCTGGAATCGAACCTGGGGCAACCAGGGCCAGCTGGTTCCCTAGGCGGGCTCACTAACCACTCAGCTATGGCCGCCCCTATGATGTGATGTGATGTGTTGTGAGCTTTTCTTATCAATGATGGACAAAACCTCCTAACTCCACTTGAGCTGGATTTGGGTAAAGTGGTGATAATATAATGCCATATGCAAGTATCTGATAATATATAAAGTCACAATACCAAGTTTGATGAGGCAGTATTGCTTTGTTTTTAAAATATAAGGTTTTCTTCATTTTCTGAAAAAATGATATTTTGTTTTTCATTTCCTGAACAATTTAGCTGGTTCCTGCCGGACAGCAGAGATATATAATATATATATAAACACAGTAAGACACTGTAATGTTAGTTAGGATATACTGTGGGTATGGAGATGAAAAAGGTCAATAATGCTATTCTGCCGCATGCATACGTGTGTGTGCCTGTCTGTGTGTGCATGTGTGCGTGTGTGTGTGTGTGTGTGTGTGTGTGTGTGTGTGTGTGTGTGTGTGTGTGTGTGTGTGTGTGTGTTAATGAGGTCAGATCACAAGACGTGGATGAGGTTACAGTGGTAGGCTCAGCAGCTCAAAGGAGGAACAAGCTCTCCGTCCCCAAAAAGCCACCGTGTCACAGGAAGAACGCAATGCATGCAATGAAGCATAATGAAACTCATCTATGGATTGTGAATTACTAATATGGCCACTAATAACGGCCACAAGTAGATACGACTTGACACACACACACACACACACACACACACACACACACACACACACACACACACACACACACACACACACACATACAAGAATGCAAGCAAACATACACAAAGACCATATAAATAGATTTGAGAATGTTCACGTTTGGAGTGGATATCATTCATATTTAGAAAAATACCATTTTCATCTGGTGCAGTCAAACAAAACCAAACAAAAAACGGAATTTCTTGGGGCCATTATCATTGTTCTAGAAGAATCAGTATGTTTACCTGTTTATCATTGTCCTCTACTTGCAGTGGTGGTCATCTCATGCAGGAGCCAATGACAAGCTGGCCCCACTGGCTCGCAAATATCTAGCCACTCCTGCATCCACAGTTCCATGTGAAAGACTATTCTCAGTTGCAGGTCACATTGTGCAAAAGAAGAGGTCAGCTTTACCCACTGAAAATGTGGACAAGTTGGTGTGCCTCAGCAACTGGCTAAAGGATGAATAGAGGAAAAAGCCACATGTAATTGTGTAGGCCATGTTGTGTTGGCCATTGATAAAAAAGAAAAGAAAATAGGTTTCATTCAAATAAGAGAAATGGCTATTGGCCAAGTTGGCCAGAAAGTGTGTTAAAGAAAGAATGTTCCTAATCCTAACACCATCCTATTTTGTTTAGAGCAGTGGTTTTCAACCCTTTTCATATCAAGGTCCATTATTTGTTCGGCATTTGAGCATTGGATGAGATTTAGACTCTCAGACCCAAGACTAAGAATAATTTGTTATCGTTGGATACGATTTTGTCCATAATTCCATGCTGTATTGATGGATTTGTTTATTTTGTTATAATAAACATGCATACATACTGTATGTTAAATGGATATATCAGCCTTATTTAATTTATCTTTCCATTCCCACAACAATATACAGATTTTTTTTGCATATTTTGGACATAGTTCGAATGGTGATTAATCATGATTAATTATTTTTTAAGCTGTGATTAATCTGATTAAACATTTTAATCGTTTGACAGCCCTACAAAACACATAGTCCCCATGAGGCCTATATTGAGAGTTTGAAAAGATTTTGATTGTACGACCTGCATGTGGTTGAATAGTTAAAGGCCAAAACATGAAGTGGGCTGTTATAGCACATGAGGCCGATTTGAAAATACATTGGGGTGGAGGCTCTTCCTTGGCCTACCAGGAGTGTGCGTACAAAGTTTCAAGGCAATCGGACGCTCCGTTCATGATTGGTGGAATTTTGTGCAAAACGGGGCCATCCCGCAAACTTTGAAAGCCAATCGTAAAAAAAAAGGGAGTGTGCATGAAAAGGTCCATGCCAATCGGTCCAACAGTGTCGGACATGGGTGTTCACAGTCACACGCACACACGCACGCACACGCACGCACGCACCCACTCACCCACCCACACACACACACACACACACACACACACACACACACACACACACACACACACACACACACACACACACACATTATCGGGCCTTTGGCTATCCGGCCTGGCGGAGACAACAACGAAATGTAACACTGAACACAGACCAGGGCAGAAGTCTCCATTAAAAGGACATGCAGAGCACGGCTGCAACAGGAAGTGTTAACCACATGACAGGATGTGAGAACTGCCAGCTACCATCTGCATGATCACACACACACACACACACACAGCAAGTCACTGTGCGTGGGAGTGTAGAGAACAGCACTAAAAAGGAGGATGTGGTCACAGAGAAGTGTGTCTATGCCTTGCAAAGCAGTGTGGTTCTCAAAGTGGGGTCCGGGGACCCACAGGGGACCTTGAGGTTGTTCCCCAGCATCTACAAAATTGTGTATATACCAGATTACAAATGAGATTTCTGGAGGGAGGTTTTACCAGGCTAGTTTATAAGACCATTGGATTCCAAAAAGTATTGTCTAGAAGTCATATAGTTAATGATTCACACACATCACGGTTTCATATGGCTTGTTTAGAGTGATTACTGTCATTAAGCTACTGAATTGGAAGATGTATCATACCAAAATATAAGCTAGAGACATGTAGGAATACAAAAATACAAACATTTTACGGCCACCTCAGGTGGTACCAATTTGTGAAAATATTAGTGTTGGCCCCTGGACTATAATCATCTCTCTCCCTCTCTCTCTCTCTCGGTTTTGTAGCAATTGTAGAAACTAGATGTCAGGGCGATCCGAGGTTGGTCCAGACAGCACTGGCCTAGTCACTCTGCACACACGACATGCGAAGTCCGGCCCCTCTGGCCTCTCCTCTCCTCTCGGCTCCTCCCCTCTCCTCTCCTCCCTCCCCGCTTTGCTTTGCGGCCCTAACCTCTAGTCCCAACCTCCCAACCTTGGTCATGTGATAAGAGGTCAGACTTCCTGTATCTGGTTGCTATGGCAACCTGCCAGATCAGGCTGAGTGTCTGATAGGCAAATCGGAAAATCAATCAAGCTGAGAGTCTGATCACTGATCGAGGTGGGGTGAGGAGCCTAAAACATAGCCAGAGCTCTGATCAACAGTCTGTCTTGGAGGCATGTGGAGTGATCCTGGGCTTGCGACCCCGGACTAATTTTCGGAGCTTTTGTCAATTATATAGTAGTAAGATAGTAAGATAAGATAAGATAGTAAGATAAGATAAGATAGTAAGATAAGATAATAAGATAATAGACCATAATTGTCGAATGTTTAAGCTGTGTCTCTCTCTCTCTCTCTCTCTCTCTCTCTCTCTCTCTCTCTCTCTCTCTCTCTCTCTCTCTCTCTCTCTCTCTCTCTCTCTCTCACACACACACTCCCTGTCTCTCTGTCTTTATTTTCTCTCTCTCTCTCTCTCTCTCTCTCTCTCTGTCTCTCTCTCTCTCACACACACACTCACTGTATCTCACTGTCTCTCTCCCTCTCTGTCTTCCTCTCTCTGTCTCTCTCTCTCCCTCTCTCTCACACCCAAACGAGGACCATGATTTGCTTGGCCTGCAGCCCACCTGCTTGGACCACCAGGTCAAGCGGTATACAGGCACACACACATGCATGTTTTGTGCCGTTTTCCTTTGCGAGGCGTTGTGAGCATGTAGATCAGCTATTTTCACAATATTCACCTCTTTCTTAGGCAATATTTGACAATCCGCGAGACGGAAATTATTTTCATTTACTCCACAGTGCCCTCTACAGATTTGGTTAATGGTAAGTTCAAATCATCCATATCTGTAGAGGGCGCAGTGGAGCAAATACAAATAATTTCCGTCTCGGGGACATATTATATTTTCTGCCCAAAAAAAAAAAGGTGTATTTTACAGAGTAGGTTGGGTGCTGAGAGGCTTCCCACCTCCGAGAATAGACTTTCAACAACACAAAACAGCCTTTGTTTCGGTGAGTAGCGAAATGGTTTTGTTTATTTTCACTACTCTTGAGCCCTCGCAGGGCAGTGGAATTCCTTGTACAAGCGCAGAGCCCTGGGTCTTCCAGGGCGTTAGAGGGAACTCACTAACGCTCTGGACCAGGGCTAGGAAGCGGCCAGTATTGCGTTAGTCTTTTTCGGGACAGAATCTAGTTGTATAAACAATATAACATTGTAGCGAACACAGCAGCTAGGTGAGGGCAGCCCCAGCTAAACAACAGGCCGCTCGACGTTCGTATGGAAGTATTTCACTGAAGATGTGGACAAAACAACGGTGGAGTAACGAGGCTAGGAGCTTAGCATTGTTAGCTCACCGCCAGGCGTCATGGCAGAACGTACACCTGGTGTTTGCATTTCTCCATTTACAACTCGTACATCTACATAAACGTTCATATTTCAAATATAAAGTGCTTATCTCATGGCCGCGGGTGTTATAATTATGTACGGGCCCTCATAAGTACCCGTATCTTCCGTATTGTTCAATAAAAAGCATTTTGATCCGATTGATGGCCATCTCCGTTTTTTTTTTTTCAACTACGCGGCCGTATCGGTTGGGGGGTGTATTGCACTCCTGATACGTTATAACTCTATGAGAAAATGGCCGCCGATCGGATTAAAATGCTTTTTATTGAACAATATGGAAGATACGGGTACTTAGACCCACCCGAAGTGAATGGTAACACCGTGGCCATGAGGTAAGCACTTTATATTTGAAATCTGAACGTTTATGTAGATGTACGGGTTGTAAATGGAGAGTGCAAACACCAGGTTGGAGTTAATCCAGGACCTAGCTGGTGCGTGTCTTTATTATTAATAGGTAAACCTCGACTATAGTCGACTACCAGTGGGTCAAATTTGTGGTGGAAGAAGCACTTGGTGGTAGCAATACCACAATATAAAAAGTAAAAGGCCTGTGCTCAAAATGTTACTTGAGTTCAATCAAAGTAAAAGTACAAAAGTATTGGCATCAAAATATACTTATAGTACCTAAAGTAAAAGTACTCAAATGTTTGAAAATAGCTGATCTACAAGCTCACAACACGTTGCAATGCGCATTGTGAGCTTGTAGATCGGCTATTTTTCAAATAGCCTATGTATAAAATACCTTAAAAAATGTACTTAAGTACAGTACTTGAGTAAATGTACTTAGTTACTTTCCACAGTAAAAATCCAAAAATGGGGGAGTGATTAGAGGAGTGGCTAGGTTGAATAAATTACCCATTGTTCACGCCCATTACCTGGAGCTGAGAGGTGCTTAGAAGTGGAATTCTTTAGAAGGGATTATCTCAGTTTGGACTATTATAGATAACAAGATTCAAATGGTCACATCTTCTTCAAATGTGTTCCAATTTCAATGAATGATACATCATATGAAAGCTTATATTCTGTACTTCAACAATCTGTAATAAAATGAAAAATGAAAATTGCCCCCTTGCGGCCTAAAGCACTGTACCCGCTCACATATGTGATCTTATTTTATTCAAATAAAATACAATATTTCCCCCCTTCAGGCTGAGTGTCTGCAACCTATCGGAGAGATGCTGCAAGGAGTTAGCGTCAGTTCTCAGCTCCAGCTTTAGTTTGAGAGAAATTGACCTCAGTAACAACGATCTACAGGATAGAGGAGTGGCCTTGCTCTCTGCTGGACTGGGGAGTAAGCACTGTAGACTAGAGACTCTCAGGTCAGTATTCCGGAACCTGTCCCACAGGTGACTATATCAATCCTTGTTTAAATACATGGGGAGTGTACCTGTACAACTGTTTCAACTCAACTGTGCCTTGTAGAAGGAGAGGTGCAAATCACCATTATACTGATAAACCGGGGTCAAATACGGCAACAATTTGCACCACTGTGGTTGTCTATAGTGGTTGTCTATTGCTATTTTCTGCAGTTTAGTTTGCAAATAGACATCTCCAAAATTGTACATGAATCAATCAATCAATCAATCAATCAATCAATCAATCAAGCAAGCAAGCAAGCAAGCAATCAATCAGGTTGGGATACTGATCTCATAAACATTCTGCTACCTCACTTAGTTCTATAACAGGCTATGAAGTGTATTTAATTGACTAGCTTGCTGACAAGTTCTAAGGGCACGACCCCATTCATTCATTTTGCAAGCAAAACAAAATATAGTACCTTGAGTGGGTCGATAGCAAAGCCACTCTCTGGTCACATACTAACCATTTCCCAGTTTTTATGAATTTTTTTTATGACATTTCGAGAAGTATCTGTACAGAGTTACTTTCTTAACTTACTGGCAGCACCAGACATTTGATGCTGGTGTTCCACGGTTTGTAACATTACCAACAGACAAACTGTGTGTGTGTGTGTGTGTGTGTGTGTGTGTGTGTGCGTGTGCGTGTGCGTGCGTGCGTGCGTGCGTGCGTGTGTGTAGGTTGTCAGGCTGTCTGGTTACAGAGAAAGGCTGTTCTTTTCTGGCCTCAGCTCTGATTTCCAACCCCTCTCATTTGAGAGAATTGGACCTCAGACAAAATCATCTAGGAGATTCTGGGGTGGAGTTGCTCTCGGCTAGACAGAAGGATCGACATTGCAGCCTGGAGGCTCTCAGGTATGGAGACACTTGATGTAACTCAGTGTCATGTGCTCTAGTAGGTTTACAGTATTTTTTTTATACTACTGTAGTAAAATGATTGCGCCAATGAAGGAAGAAGGCTGCATCCGTACACGCTCCACAGCGTCGTCACGTTATTCCTTTTTTAAAAGTATTTTTTATCTTTAGCTTTTTTTTCTACACCATCGGGAGTTTAAGGATTTATGACAGATAAGCACTTCTGGACATCAGCACAGCGATCGCACACAGAATTCCGGACTTTTTCGCAGAAAACCCTCTGCCTGGCTGGGCAGCGGGCTGGGACAATAACATGGAAGCGGCGAAAAAGACGGCTGTGGCCAGGCCGCCATGGAACAAGAGCAAATGTAGAGCAAACAAGAGCAAACGTGGAAATAAACCTGCACTGCCTTCAATCATGCTGGCGAACGTAAGATCTCTGTGTGAATCAAGAACTGTGACCACTATGGACGATCTACTGGCGCGCGTTAAATTTAGCACGGAAACAAGGAATACGTCCATAACTGAGACTTGGCTAACAGAGATAGTATCTGATATCTCTATCACTCCTCCTGGCTTCACCGCGTATAGGAAAGACAGAGACCTTGTACTTAGCGGTAAGCAATGTGTGTGTGTGTGGGGGGAGGGGGTTGTGCCTTGATTAACAACAACTGGTGCAAAAATGTTAAAGACAGGGTGCCGTGATTTTCAGTGACCCCCCCCCCCCCCCAAAAAAAACATAATCATCAGGTATTATGGTTATACTAGGAGGAAGATCTTTTTCAAAAAAGTGTACAGAAATTGTTCAAATTATGTTTTTATGTGGACACGCCTCCAGTTCATTAAGTATACCTTGTTCTCACCTTAGCACCTCCTCCACCACCTTAGCACACAATAAAAACACCATAAAAACACCACCAGGGGGCTTAATGAAGTTCTATCAACCTCATAGACACATGACAAACAGAAAATGTGCAAAACCATGGCACCACCTCTTTAAAATCCTGGACAGCCACTGCTCACCAGACCTTGAACTCTTGATTATAGCCTGCCATCCATTTTATCTACCACGTGACTTCAACATTGTGATTGTAGCCGTAGTTTACATCCATCCTGGAGCTAAGGACACATCAATGAGGGAATTACACCAGGCTATCAGTGCACAAGAGAATCGTCACCCGCAGTCATCTGCCTAAGTGACTTCAACCAGAATGGTTTAAAAAAGGTCTTTCCCAAATTCCACCAACATGTCACTTGCAGCACCCGTGGTGACAATATTCTTGACCACTGCTACACGCCCTTCAAAGATGGATACAAAGCTCTCCGTCGCCCACCGCTAGGAAGCTCTGACCATCCAGCTGCTACCGGCTTACAAACAAAGGCTCAAAAGGGAGCCGGTCGTTGAGAAGGAGATCCGAATCTAGTCTGAGGACACAGCCGCTATGCTTACAATCCTGTTTTACCAGACTGATTAGGGGATGTTTAAGAACGCAGCTGGGAATAATATCAATGAACTCTTAGACTCCATGTCACTGGCTTTATCAGTAAGTACATAGTCGACATAGTTCCAAAAAAGGCAGTTCGGATCTATCCCAATAAGAAACCATGGATCGACAGTGGAGTACGTGTACAACAGCATTAACGGGATGCTGGTTTCAGATCCGGCCACGTGGAAATGCGCAGCGTGACGCACGCGGCCCTAAACAGCGCCATCAGGAAGGCGTAAAAAGCCTAAACTGAAACGATGCAAGACCAACTCAGCAGTGAAGACATCAGGGCTACGTGGCAGGCGGTACACACCTTGACGGACGGCAAAGAAAAAAACAAAAGTGGGGTGAATCCGCCTGCCTCCCTCCCCAACGAACTGAAAACCTACTATGGCCGGTTCGAGACCAGCTCCAACCACGGCAGCCCAGCGGGGCCATCAGCAGCACCAGCAGAGGAGAACCCTCTAACCATCTCGGAGAGAGACGTGCGTACAGCCTTCGGCGGGACATGATGGGATTCCAGGCCGGGTCCTTAAGGCATGTGCAGACCAGCTGGTGGGTGTTTTTGCTGACATCTTTAACCTCTCCCTCTCCCAAGCTGTGGTCCCTGCAGGGTTAAAAATGTCAACCATTGTGCCCATTCCCAAAAAGGCCAAAGTGACATGCCTGACTAACTGGAGACCTGTCGCTCTCACCCCGATTGTCAGCAAGTGCTTTGAGAAGCTGGTGAGGGAATACATCAGCTCCACGATACCTGCCTCGCTGGACCCGTGGCAGTTTGCATACCGCAAAAACAGATCCACCGATGACGCTATTGCCATGGCTCTTCACACCGTCTTCTCGCACATGGACAACAAGCTGCTGAAGGACAAATATGTATGTATGCTGTTCGTGGACTACAGCTCAGTATTCAACACCATTGTCCCAGCAAAACTCGACACAAAGCTCTGAGACCTAGGGCTACACCCAAGCATGCGCTACTGGCTACAGGGCTTCCTGTCCAACTGACATCAGGTGGTGAGAATGGGCAGCATCACATCTGACCCCCTGACCCTCAACACTGGAGCACCCCAGGGATGCGTGCTGAGCCCTCTCCTCTACTCCCTGTACACATATGACTGCACAGCCACACTGCAACACCATCATTAAGTACACGGACGACATGACAGTGATAGGCCGAATCGTCAACAATGACGAGTCTGACTATAGAGAGGAGATCAACTCACTGGCACTCTGGTGCCGGGAGAACAACCTCGCCCTTAACGTTGACAAGGCCAAGGAGCTGATGCCCATCCTCATCGATGGTGCTGTTGTGGAAAGGGTCAGTGAGTTCAAGTTCCTCGGAGTACACATCGAGGAGCTTAACACACACCACACCTGTGAGGAAAAAGGCTAACCAGCGACTGTACTGCTCCGCCGCCTGAAGAAGTTCGGAGTAGGTCACCGCATCCTCAGGTTGTATTACAACAGCTCGGTTGAAGGCGTCCTATCAGGATGTGTTACGGCCTGGTATGGGAACTGTACTGCCCCGGAATAGATCAGCCTACAGCGAGTAGTACGATCAGCAGAGCACATAATGGGGTGCGAGCTCCCAGCGCTCCAGGAGCTGTACAAAAAGCGATGTAGTCAAAGCCAAGCGCATCATCAAGGACAAGCACCACCCAAGTCACAAACTGTTCAAACCCCTACAACGACCGCGACCGGGCAAGGGGACCTACCGCAGCATCTCGGACCTTTTTGCTCTTCATTTAACACACCTGTGGATTATACCAGGGACAAATGACTTAGATTTAGCTCTTCCTTGGACCTGTGGATTACACCAGGTGCTTTTTTTTTTTTTTTACAGGACTTTTTTTCCTTCTCTTTTCCCCTCTTTTTCTTTGCTCTTCCTCATGGAACTACCTGCGGATTGCACCTGGGTCAGTCTACCGTATGTGGATTATGTGGTCGACACTTACTGACATTTTGCACCCTAATCCCATGTATTACGCACTGACTTTTGTCTTTTATTGTGCTTCTTTTTTTTCTAAGCACCTTAACTAACGTCCATAAGTATATCATGCACAGTATACATTGCTGCTATGCTCATACACCTTTTTCATATCTTATCTCAGGTACTTGGCTTTGATGGAATCTAGATTCGTTTTCAAGAAGGAGAGGGAACACTGGCGCACACTGGCTGCCGCTCCTCTGTAGTTCTTTCTAGCGTCTGTTTGTTTGATTTACGTGGCTTCATAATTTTTTGATCTCAAACACCGCCCAACAGCTACGGCGTTTGCGTAGCTGCTCAGTGCAACCTGATGCAGGGGTTTTAATCCACTGTCAACAGCTCAGGATTTTAAAACACAGACCTCGTAGTCGCTACATCCACAGAGGCTCACGTCGCGGCTTCAATGTGGAACCAGGAAGCGAAACAAACCTGAGGAGGACTCAGCTGCGGAACTTGGGCGTCATCGTTGGTAACACGGCAAGACTGGCCAATACCAGGCGGGATGGAAAACGTGGAGTGGATTGCAGGGTACTGCAGAGTTTGCAGTCTCCTGCCAGTGTCACCATGAAGCTGTTTAATGCACAATCCATTACCAGTAAATCCTCCCTCATACATGACCACATCATGGAGAAAGAGCTTGATTTCATGTGCCTAGTTGAAACCTGGCATAAACCAGGGGATTATTCAGAGCTTAATAAGGCCTGCCCTCCTGGCTACAACCACATGGAAAAAGCACATGGCTTGGCCATCATACACCGGGCTGAACTGAAACTGTCTCCCCTGCCGATGCCTGGCTTTTCTTCCATGGAATGCCTTGCTTTCAAATGGAAACATCCAAACTCCATGACAGTTCTTCTCATATACCGACCTTCCAAACCAAACTCATCCTTCCTCCCTGAGATACATGATTTACTCACCTCCATGTTATCCAACATAGTGATTATTGGTGATGTGAAAATTCATGTGGACAATCCCTCCTGTCGTTTTGCAACAGAGTTCCTGAGTATGCTTGAGTGTCTTGGCCTGCAGCAGCATGTTGAGGTTCCTACTCACATCAAGGGACACACCCTTGACTTAGTTATCACTGACTCTGTCCCTATTAACAACCTGCAGGTTTACAGTCTGGGTGTGTCTGACCACAAGGTGGTCTCAATGGCCTTGACATTTCTGCTGCCCCCTACTAGACCTAACCGTCAAATGGTTTTCCAAAACTGGAAAAGCATTGACCCAGCCACCATGACCATGGATCTTCAGCACATCTCCTTCCAAGTCTCTGCATCAATGGATGAAGTAGTGGAGCACTATAACGAATCCTTGACCAGTGTTTTTGACCTCCATGCTCCTGTCAAGAGACGTGAGGTCAGATTTTCACGATCCGCCCCCTGGTTCACAGAATAACTGCGGAAAATGAATTGAGCTAGGCATGTACTGGAACGGCGCTTCAGACACTCTGGGCTCACTGTGCATATTCTGGCTTTCCGTGAATATCAAAAGGCCTATGCCAAGTTCCTTAAAGATGCTCAGTCTCAGTTCTACTCAAAGCTAATCAATAAAAATCCTGGCAACAAGCAGTTTGTCTCCACCATAGACCATCATCTGAAGCCACAATCATCTTCCTCAACTGAGGCAACTGAGGAGCAATGTAATAATTTTATTGACTTGTTTAGATCCAAGGTCAACAACATTCGCTCTCTAATGCCCAGCTCTTCCCCTCTGTCTACTCCTGTCACCAACCCCCTGCCTGGAAGTGTGCCATCCCTCCCATATTTCACTGCGATTCAGCAGAGCCACATGGAGAAAATCCTCAGCAAAATTAAATCTTGCACATCCCCACTGCTCTGCTCAAATCACACATTCCCATCCTCAGTCCTCTCATTACACAAACACAGCCGATGACGGATCACCATCACTCCTCAGGTCATCCCCTTCTCCTCCTCAGTCACAAATGTGGGTGTTAAATTCGATCCTCACCTGACTTTCAATGACCATATAAAACACCCTTCTAACCCTGCCAGATGCAGAGAAGCTTGTCCATGCCTTTGTCTGCTCTAGACTGCAATGCACTCTTCATTGGGATTCCTGACAAAAGTATTCAGA
This sequence comes from Gymnoscopelus braueri, assembly GCF_963280865.1. NCBI lineage: Eukaryota > Metazoa > Chordata > Actinopteri > Myctophiformes > Myctophidae > Gymnoscopelus > Gymnoscopelus braueri. The sequence continues at coordinate 45,899,109 of NC_137613.1, forward strand.
AGCTGCAATACATCAAAACAGCGCTGCCAGGATCCTAATGAGAGTGCGTATAAGCACGACCACACCTAGCATATTTTCACTGCACTGGCTCCCCGTCTCAGCCAGGATCGACTACAAGGTCCTACTAATCACCCACAACTGCATAAATGGACATGCCCCTCCCTACCTACAGAAATTAATTAAGCCCCCACAAACTTCAAGGATTCCTCCTTAATGTCCCTGGTACAAATCTACGTACTATGCCTTCCTATTGGCCTGAGAGCAACACAGACCCTGGACTCTTTTAAAATAGTCCTGAAAACTTTTTTGTTTCGGAGGGCATTTTCGTGTTGAATTGTTGCTTAGTCACATCGGTTTCTAAACCTTGCTTTTTTAACCTTATATGATTGATGATGTGTTTTACCATGTGGCACTCTGAGATTCCTTATGAATGAAAAGTGCATTACAAATACAATGTATTATTAATATTACTAGTGTAAATATGTAGATCACTTGTTTGTTTGTTTTTTCGTTCTCTTGTTTGATCTCCCTTCCCACTTGCCCCCTTCTTCTTCCTCCACCTCTCCTTTCTATGGAAATAACGTTACGATGGGAACTATGCACAAAAACGAATTTCACCCACTTTTTAACTTTGTAAACCTGTGATGTGACAATAAACCTGATTCTGATACTAGATTTTCAGGCCGCTACGCAGCCTTCAGACCAAATCTTATGTTGCGCTGATAAGAACACTGCTGTCGAGCAGTGATGCACTTTGCAGCCCCCAGGTCCACTGTCATACTTGTGCGACCTTGTGTTCGGGAGGTAGGGGTCTACGATCACTTCCTGGTAAAACCGGGAGTGAATATATCCACTTCCAGGTTGCACCATTGAACTCCACACTCCACAGAGAGTGGAGTGAAGTTTCAAGGCAATCCAACAAACCGGGAGTAGGAAGGAAATGTGTGTTTAAATTGGAAGTCTGTGGGACCTCCCACCAAGTTTGGAGCCTGTAGCATGCTGAGAACTGCAGTTGTGGCTGTTTGAAGGCTAGCAAATAGGAAAGCAAAGGGTTTGGGGCTTCAGACTTCAAATTACAGCCCTTCCCTATTAGCCATCTAAGAGCACCCACTAAGTTTGGGGCGTTTAGCATGCTGGAAACTGGAGTTATGGCTATTTAAAGCCCAGCCTATTGGAACGGCAACTACAGTCTGTCCTTATTGACCGTCTAAGAGCATCTACCAAGGGCGTTTAGCATGCTGGGAACTGGAGTTATGGCTCTTTAAAGCCCAGACAATAGGAACACGGAGGGGGCAAGGCTTAAGCAATTGCAGTCTGTCCCTATTAGGCATCTAAGAGCACCTACCAAGTTTTGGGGGTTTAGCATGCTGGGAACTGGAGTTAGGGTTGTTAAAACCCCAGCCAATAGGAACACGGGGGGGGTTACAAATGGGTGGTTAGTTTTTTATTTATTTGTTATTTATTTTTTATTTTTTTGTTTTTTATTTTTCCTGAAAAACTTTAAACTACGACTTAGGCCATTAGTTTAGCAAGGTGTTTTTAATTTGTGGGGGGGAAAAAACAGATTTATGGGACACTTTTGATATTGAATATTTTGAAATAATAATAATTAAAAACACTGGAAACACTGGGTTAGGGTTCAGTTGGTTCCGTTTGTGCCTTCCGTGAACAAATATTGTACATAAATACATTACCACTGCAAAAGGGTTAGCATGCATTCTGGTTCCATTTGTACCCTCTCATGGTCCTTACATGGAGTGACGTGAATAAACAAAACGAAGATGTGACACCATTATTTCTCATCAAACTATGAATTTGGTGTCTCATTCATAGGATATCATTTGTGGTGAAAAATCAAACTTTGAAAATGTAAATACTTTCCTTTATTGCTGTGTTATATTTGTGTTCTGTGGATGAACTCATGACATAAATCAGTTTGAATTAATGTGATCACAAGATCACATTAATTTACAGAGTTATCAATGGGTTAGGGTACATTTGGTTCCATTTTACCCTCAGAGTTCTAAATTGGTTAGAGTCCATTTGGTTTCATTTATACCCTCGAGGGCGGATTCAGACTGGGTCCGGTTCATTCAAACCGTTCCCGAGTACACGGTTGGCCTCTCGCAGCTGGCCAGTATTCACATTGGCCAAGATTCTTGCGCACCCGAGACCATTTAATTTAACAGTAATGGTAAATATGTGCCTCATGGGGGCGCTGTTGACTATGGGGCTTTGGGAGCTAGAGAATGTGAAGAGTCACTTGTCAGAGTGCAGAGTGAATAATAAAGTTTGACTGTGTTCCTGACGTTGTCTTGAGTTATAATAATAACAGAACAACAATACACAACCAAAGCAGTGTGTGCGTTGGTCTTTGAAACCAAAAAATGTAACGTTGTCTCTCGCGTCTCTGTTATTATCAATATGATAGCGACGTCACTAATGCATCCTTGGTATTTTAGCAGTGACGTCACCGACTAATCCTTGGCATATTTATCCTTATATATACGTTCACTACACATGTGTTTTTTGTTTATTATTTTTCACGGCTCGTGGTACTCAAACACTAGCGGGATTATTATTTCTTGTCAACGTTCAAGTAGAACTATGAGAAGGTATAACCCAGCTAAAATAATGCGTCATTATAAAAATATATAAATGATATATGATTAGATTAATAGAGTTGATAAAGGGTCGTAAATCCTGCTCTATGTTAATTAAAACTATTTGTAGTTAAACAGCTGAAAACCCAGTGTAAAAAGGATGAGACGAAATCAAAGACAGACACAGGCCGGTTCTCAAATTAAAAGGTTGACATTGTATTAAGAGAAAGAATCAATCCACGAGGCACCGTACAGCAAAAGTATCTCTCTCCCATTACAAAGACAGGCAATAGTATTTATACACAAGTTGGAGTCCGGACATCAGATATGAGGTGGATCCTAACGATTGGTTAAGACCCTCAGACGTCAGATCATATCTGATGAGCTGTCAGGCATCAGGGTGTCATCATAATAAGTTGTTGTTCATCTTATAGTATCCTTGTGTACATCTTATGGTTTCATAAACAAGTTATCTCTTCGATATCATAGGACATGTGGCAGGTTTATCTGTGACAGGGTGACAGCTGACAGAGTAAATTAGTGACGATGTCAGGTCATACAGAGATATAGGTCATGTACAGAGATACAGGTCATTAGGACATTAGATCACAAAGCGTTGACCAAGACATGTTTTTACTGATTGGAAACATATGGAGCCGGCCCCAGATAGCTATGGAGCCAGCTACATGGCCTTGGTAGGGAAAGTATAGTAGAGTTACATAAAGCATGTTTAAAGTACAGGCCCAAAAAGACATCACTATATTAATTTGACTGGTTAGATCGATAGTTCTAGATCATAGCAATCTGGTCCACAAAACATATATGTTTAACTCCATCAATGATTAGCAGTCCACTTCCTTCTCTTGGTACGGATGGATTCACACTGCCGCGTTCCGTTCCCGAGTCCGCACTGCTCCGCAGCAATCGGTCCCGCACCCCCCCGGAAACTGTCCGTTGCCTAGGGCACATTCTGACATTAACACGGCCCTGCTCACACTACCACAACATCTGCCATGTGGTCCGGGGTGCGCACCCGGGACCGTAGTCTGAATCCGCCCTGAGAGTTATGAATGGGTTAGGGTCAATTGGTTCAATTTGTACCCTCAATGACAGTTATAAATGGGTTATAGTCCATTTGGTTCAATTTGTACCCTGTGAAAGTTATAAACGGGTTAAGGTTTATTTGGTTTAAATTGTACCCTCTTTCATTTACAAATTGGGTAGGGTCCATTTGGTTCAATGTGTACCCTCTTAGGGTTGCAAATGGGTTAATGTCCATTTGGTGCCATTTGTACCCTCTTTCATTTACAAATGGGTTAGGGTCCATTTGGTCCCAATTGTACCCTCTCAGGATTATGAATGGGTTAGAATCTTCAATTTGTAACCTCCGTCTGTTACAAATGGGTTAGGGTCCATTTGGTTCCAAGTGTACCCTTTGCTCGAGTTACAAATGGGTGAGGGTCCATTTGGTTCCATGTTTGTGTACCCTCTCGGAGTTATAAATGGGTTAGGGTAAACTTTGTTCCATTTGTACCCTCTTCCCAAGTTACAAATGGGTCAGAAACCATTTGGCTCAAAGTGTATGTACCCTGTTTCGTTTACAAATGGATTAGGGTCCATTTTGTTCCTTTTATACAAATGGGTTAGGGTCCATTTGGTTCCTTTTATACCCTCTCAGAGTTATAAGTGGGTTAGGGTCCATTTGGTTCAGTTTGTATCCTCTAGAGTTACAGATGGGTTAGCATCATTTGGTTCAATTTTTAACCTCTCAGAGTTACAAATGGGTTAGGGTCCATTTGGTTCCATGTGGACACTTTTCAGAGGTAAATTATCTCTGAGGATTTTACGGTGTAACATCTACATACCAATATGGAGAATGGTGATAACATACATATGATTTATCTAAAGTTTTCAAGTTGAAAAAGTAAATACAAAAATTGTAATAGCAGATCTACAAGCTCGCAACGTGACATGCTGTGAGCTTGTAGATAGTCTATTTTTGAATATCTTAAGTATTAAATTCGTCATAAGTGGTTAATAAGTGTGTGAATTATATTATTTTCATTTATCGTTAATGATAATATTTACACGTTATTAAGTATTTTGTTTGTAAACTGGTGTTGCATTGTATGTTGTTTCTCTTCAGATGTGTGTGAACTCACACTGGATCCAAACACAGCATACAGATACCTCTCTCTGTCTGAGAACAGAAAGGTGACACGTGTGAGAGAGGATCAGAAGTATTCTGATCACCCAGACAGATTTAAAGACAAGGGACAGGTGATGAGTATAGAGAGTCTGCCTGGATGTTGTTACTGGGAGGTAGAGTGGAATGGATGGGTTTGGATAACAGTGACATACAGAGGAATCAACAGACAGGGTGATGACAGTTGGTTTGGAATGAATGACAAGTCCTGGTGTCTGAGATGTGATGTTAATGACAGGTACTCTGTGTGGCACAATGAGAAGAAAACTGTCCTCCCTGTCCGTCCCTCCTCTTGTTCCGTCAAAGTAGCAGTGTATGTTGACTCTCCTGCTGGCACTGTGTCCTTCTACACAGTATCCTCTGACACACTGACACACCTGCACACCTTCCAGTCCACAGCCACGGAACCTCTCTATGCTGGGTTCAGGGTTGGGCCTGACTCCTCAGTGTGTGTGTGTCAGAGAGAGGAGGTTCAGTAGCATCCTGTGTACTGGAGGAACACTCACACTCCTTCACAGGCTTCGAATGCTATCAATGCATTGAATGGGAGATTATCACGTTTTATCAGACCTTTGAATGGGCGAGTAGGCGACGAGTAGGCGCGATTTAGACCTACCCGCGATTTGTCAGACCATTCATGGGGCGTAATCAGGAGCTACTGACCTACTTGGAGGCGGAGCAGTCCCCACAACAATATTTACGATTCTCGAACGGCGCTGAGTAGGCACAGACGAACGTCACACCGTTCAGGACGGCAACTCGGTCGCTTTAGCTCCCTCGGTGGTCCTTCACGGGGTGACAGTTCGCCTGTGACTGCGCGCCTCCGTCATGGTCCGAAACCAAAACCAAAACCGAAACTGAACTATTTAAGTCATCTCCGTTGGTAGGTCAGTATGTCTTGATAACACCCAATGAATGGTCTGATAAATCGCGGGTAGGTCAGTATGTCGCCTATTTCGTCCATTCAATGGTCTAATAAAAGGTGATAATGTCCCATTCAATGCATTGATAGCATCCGAATCAGGTGCACACACACAACCCTTGGTTCCATTTTGTACACTCTCTGAACTACAAAGGGTTAGGATCCATTTGGTGTTATTTGTGCCCTCTTTTTTTACTTTAAACTTTTATCCCACTTTTTTGTAATCACATTTTTTACACCCAGTGCCAATTGTCTATGTAATCCTGGGCACTACCTTCCCTCTGCCAACCTAGGGAGGCCAGGGCCGAGCTCATGCCTCCTTCAATGCATGAGAGCCGAGGGTTATTTGTACCCTCTAACAGTTACAAATGTTAGGATCCATTTGGTTACATTTACACCCTCTCAGGTATATATGTTACAGGGTGAATGGAGAACCAGGGTGATTGAAGAAGGCTCGCTCGTTTTTACCACCCACCCAGCAATTCTGTAGAAGGAACACTAGAGGGAGCCACAAGCCAGGCTTGTGCACAAGCATTATGGCCGCGACCACACACACACACACAGTCACACACGCACGCACGCACACGCGCTCATGCTTTCAATGGACTGTTAAGATACTTTTATTGTGTTCTGCTGGCTTTTGTGTTCTGCTGGCTTTTGTTTTAGTTTCTCCCTAACACACACACACACACACACACACACACACACACACACAGTGATCCATGAAAAGAACTATTCTGTCCCTATCGGTTTACAACTCGAACGGCGCTGTGTCGACTAGTAGAGCATCGGCCGGTCAGCGCGGGCACTCGCGAGGGCGCGCCTCCTCGGCCTCAAGCTCTACTGAGTCGGCGCGCCTCCGTCATGGACAAGCGTGTGCGTGTGAACGTGTGTTCAGCGTTCCCCTAGCGTAGCTTCCTGGTTGCTATGTGGGGGGGAACAACAAAAGACAGGTCCGCGTCGCATCAAAGCCCCGCCTCTTGGCGCCGCGTTCTCCTTCTCCTCGGAGGAGGAGAAGGAGGAGCTCCTCCTCCTCCTCCTCGCGAGCCTCGCGTAATAAACCCCCGCCTCACAGCGCCGCGTCCTCCTTCTTCTCCTCCTCCTCCTCGCGAGCCTTGCTAATAAACCCTGTCTCGAAAAGCCCCGCATCGCCCCGAAGCCCCGTGCCTAAAAACAAGCGCTCTGTCTTCAATCACCCTGGCTCTCCAAACACCCTGTGACATATATATAAATGGGTTAGGGTTGTTACGGTCTCCACACAGTACTACAATAAACCAATGGCTCAAAGTGGAGACCGCAACATAAATTAGACACCAAACAGTTTGCAAAGATTTAAATCATTTTATTTACTTCCCACAATGGAGATAATGAACAAACAATAATGAGGAATACTTTACCAAATGAATGAATTAACCAAAAGGAGGCCTGGAGATGCCGGCAAACTAAATAGAATGGAGGGGGGACCAGGCCACCCCCTATAGGGACGCCGAAGCTGCTCCCCCCTCCCTACCTAACAAAATAGCACTACTAAACTAAAAACTAAACGAAAACAGGCAACCGCCGGCCATCTCCAGGCCAAACTAAAGTTAACAAACTAACTTAAAGAAAGGGCTTTAGCCAGGACAACAAGGTGTGGGAACTGAGGTGTTGCTGGGTCTGTGTCTCCAGAAGGACTGAATCTGGCTGGCTTTATAGTGCCTTGATTGGGGCGGCAGCAATCACCGATCAGCTGCAGGTGTGCCAGCCTGAGTGAGAGGAGAGACAATGGGGTTTAGTGAATGATTCAGTGATTGAGTGAATGATACATGTCATGGCCACACGCAACAGGGTCCATTTGGTTTCATTTGTACTCTCTGACAGTTACAAAAAGGTTAGGATTAATTTCTTCCATCTGTAGTGGTGGAAGAAGTACTCAGATTATTTTCTTTTTTACCTAAGTAAAAGTATAGCCGGAAAATAACAGATCTACAAGCTCACGACGGGTCGCACTGCGACACGTTGTGAGGTTGTAGATCGACTATTTTTAGTATAGAAATAGGGAAAAGAAAGAAAAACAAAAGAAAAATAAGAAAAAAGGGGAAAAAAGAAAGAAAAAAACTGGGAAAAGTCTAACGGCGACCCCTAAACCTCTAAATGCCTTTTTTGAGGACCAGGGAAATGGTCCTCATAATGTATAATTCTCAAATTCTACTTTACTTGTGGGGACACTCGGTCTAGCATAGTAATACAAACACTTTTTGATACATACATATATTAGTATATTCAGAGCTTACATGGTTGCCATGTTGTTCAGAGTGTGAGAGGTTGAGCCACAGCTACATGATGTTTGCTGTTTGTTTTCATTATGTTCACGTAAGAATCAAGCATGCATAGAATCAATAAGACATTTATTATGGCATGTTGTTGCTTTTTAAACTCTTTCATATGAACTGATATATGATATTTGATATAAAGATGCCCTGATTCTCTTCATTCATGTGGGAGTCTTGGTTTTGGACGTCTTCTTCCTTGAAGTGTCGAGGACAGTAGAAAATGTCATGATTGATTGATTAAATATTGTTTTGATGTAATCACTCACTATGTTCATATTTTTATTACTATGTCAAGTTGAGTTGGACTAGAATGTCATGACTGCTAATGATGTACATTGTTATGACAATAAACTTCTACTTGTTTCATTCTCTTTGAAAAGCTCATCTGTTCATTATTTATATTTGTTCTATGCTGATTATGACTTCAATACCTCAAGGTTCAACATTATTTTTGTTATATTTGTCCTTTATTGCAGTGGTTCTCAAACTTTTTCTTGTCAAGGCCCCCCGTACAAGATTTATTTTTGTTAGAATGTTTAAAAATGTGAAATATAAAGTAGTATTTAAAATTTTCATAATTTTCATTAAATTATTAATATTTCCCATAATAATTATGCAATGTCTGCTACTTCACTCACTATTCTCATATTTGTATTACTATGTCAAGTTGAGTTGGACAATAATGTCATGACTGCTAATGATGTACATTATAAAGTATATACTTCTGATCGTTTAATTCTCTATTAAAAGCACAGTGTTCATTATTTATATTTTTAAACACATAACAAATTATTATCACTATTGTGTATTATTTTTGATGATTATGGCTGAAGGTTATTTTATTTGTCCCTTATTGCAGTAATACTGTCAGGACTCACAAAATCAGGTAAGGACCCCAATGCAGAAATCAGCCACAGGAAACAAGGAATGAACTTAAAGGTAGGGTAAGTGATTTTCTTTGGTTAAAATAAGTGTTAAATAGCTCTATATTCTGATAGTACTCATTGCTATAGAGTGTTTGTTCGGTAAAAGGAGTCTCCTTGTCTCTCCAGCTCTTTATAAAACAGAAAATGCATTTTCGTTTCAGTTTTCATTTCCAATTTTATCCAATCAGGATAGAGAACTCAATCAGGATATAGATTAAACAAGTGAAATTGGAAGTGATGACACTAAGAAATGAGCAGACAAAATTGGAACTGGAACACTATAAAAATGAAGCTTAAAAATTGGTACTTTCTCCTGATTGGCTGAGATTTTGACACCTACCGGAAAATGTATTTTCTGTTTATTAAAGAGCTGGAGAGACGGGGAGACTCCTGTTACTGAACAAACACTCTATAGCAATGATTACTATCACAATATAGTTAACCTTTTAACAAAATACTTTTTGTTTTAACCCAAAAATATCACTTACCCTACCTTTAAGAACAGTTGCTGCATGAGGCCCAGTGGGCCTCATGCAGCAATAAGTTCCTAATGTTTCCTCTTACATTTCTTCCTAGGTGAATTCCAAAGAGAACTTGAGTCAGATTCATGAAACGTTCTTAAAAGGCAGAATTGTTCGTAACTATGTTCTTGATGATGATGAATCCCAATCCTCGTAACTTGAAGGGGTGTGCCAGTTCATCCTAATTACCATAGGGAGCCGCCCCACCAATCCCTATATAAGGCATGCATGCAGGGCAGAATTAGGACGATACCCACTCATAATCAAAATAAAAAAGAGAGCACTTAAGTTCTACAACCACCTAAAAGAAAGCGACCTAGATGCACTCCATAACAAGGCACTCACACACAGCGAAACTCTAGAGAGATGCCCCCTCAGCCAGCTGGCCCTGGAACTCCGGGCACAAACACAAACAGAGCCACGTGATAGAAAACCCATTGGACTAAACCAAATTATAAAACAGCAAAAGGAAAACTACCTGACACACTGGAAAGAAGCAACACAAAAGCAGAGTAAACTAAAATGCTATCTGGCCCTAAACAGAGAATACGCAGTGGCAGAATACCTGAGCACCGTGACCGACCCAAAACAAAGAAAAATCTTAACCAGGTACAGACTCAGTGAGCACAGTCTTGCGATCGAGAAAGGTCGTCACAGGCAGACCTGTATCCCGAGAGAAGACAGACTATGCACCCACTGCACACAAAATGAAGTGGAAACCGAGCTACACTTCCTAACCGTCTGTCCATTGTACCAAGACATCAGAGACACATACTTCCCAAAGATTACAACCACACAGATTTTGAAAACATGACCAATGACAAAAAACTCCCATATCTGCTAGGCGAAGTACAACAATGTGCAAACACAGCAGCAAGATTCGTGAGTTGCTGTGATAGGAGAAGGATATCAAACGGAACACAACCACCCTAAAGACTAATCATTGTGTATATTCCTGCACTATACCTGCACCCAGTGATCTTGGTACATAGAAATTGATCTATTGAAGATTCTGACTTTCAAATGTACATATTTTTTGTTTTGATTGTATTTCTGTATTGTTGTATTGTGCTTTCTGCTTTGGCAATGTAAACGTATGTTTTCTCATGCCAATAAAGCCCTTTGAATTGAAATTGAATTGAATTGACTGCATGGCCCTGCCTGCAGTTACACCTGTGTGTGATTGCTGCACACAGAAATCACAGGAAATCAAACACAGAAATAAAATTGAGAGAATGACGTAAAGAATATCTAAACTAAAGTCTAAAGATGGTGGAACACCAGACTCCAGACATAAAAATAAATAAATTAATAGTTATGTGGAGGTACTTCTGAAGTGAACTATGGTGGGGGGGTGGGGGTGGGTATGGGGCTTGGGCTTCAACTCAACCGGGTCCGTTTGGGTTAGATTGTAATTTCAGACCCGTCTCAAACATTTTCATGTCAAGGACCCCCAAATTGACATGCATTTGGCTGCAGACCCCCACATAGCCGATCTACAAGCTCAAAATGGCCAGTAATGGAACGCATTGTGAGCTTGTACTGTAGATCGGCTATTTTCAAACAAAGAATAAAATAGGGTTAAAGTGATTAAATTGTTCCTCGTTTGCTGTGGACCCCCTGGAACTCCCTCAAGGACCCCTGGGGGTCCCCAGACCACACTTTGAGAACCACTGCTCTAAAGATATGATACAAATATTATTGTAATTTAAATCCTATATTATACAACTGTAGAATTGAAGAAACTTCGAGCATTAATTATTTTTGCACAAACATGTCACACTTAAGAACTAAAAGGCCACCCTAAGAGTGCTCTTCAGTGTGTGTAGATTCTGTTCTTACCTGAGAACAGATCACAGCTAAGAAAACATTGGAGTACACCAAAATCTTCTTAAAAACCTCTTAAGTGGGTCTAAGAAAAAAATTCCTCTTAAGAAAGTGTGCGTAGATTCTGTTCTTACCTAAGAACAGATCACAGCTAAGAAAACATTGGAGTATACCAAAATCTTCTTAAAAACTTCTTAAGTGGGTTTAAGAAGAAATGTCCTCTTAAGAACGGTTGCTGCATGAGGCCCATTGACTTTATTATTCCTTTTCCCCCTCCATTTTTGTCTCCGCCAGGCCGAAAGGCATGGCGAGAGAGTATGTTTTGCCCCCTGTCCGTGTGTCAGTGTGTCCGTGTGTCCGTGTGTGTGTCCTTCTGTCTGTGACCAGCTAATCTCCAGCACCGTTGGCCCGGTCACTGCGAAACTGTGCACACACACTCTGTGGATGCCAATTTTTCAGATTGGCCTGTTATAGCGCCACCAGGAGGCCGATTTGTGCAAAACACATTTTTTGATACTACTCCTACAGATTTTGTCCAAACATCACACAAATCGGTACACATTATCTCTATAGTCATGTGATCAACACGGATCTGTCCGATTTCCCATATTCCATCCTGATTGCCTAAGATTGGGTTACAAAGTTTGCAGGATTGGTTCGTTTTCAACAAAATGCCTCAAATCATGAACGCAGCATGCAATTTCAGTGCAATTTCGCACGCATATTCCCACTAGGCTGAGGAAGAAATGCCACTTGAAAATGTTCAAATCAGCCTAATGGTGGCGCTATAACAAGCCATTTTGCGCTTTTACCTATAACTGAACCGATCTGCTTGAAACTTTGCACGCACACTCCCTAGAGGCCAAGGAAAAACCTTTGCCCTGCATTTTTCAGATCTGCCTTTTAGAGCGCCTCCAGGAGGCCGATTTGTGCAAAAAAAGAAAATTGATATTACTCCTACAGATTCTGTCCAAACATCACGCAAATCAGTACACAGTATCTCTATAGTCATGTGATCAACACAGATTTGTCCGATGTTTCATATTCCATCCTAATTGGCTAACATTGGCTTCCAAAGTTTGCAGGAGATCATGAATGAATCATGAATGCAGCGTGCAATTTCCATTAAATTTTGCACACACATTCCACTAGGCCGAGGAAGAAATGCCACCCTTTTCATATTGGCCTGTTATAGCACCACCAGCAGGTCTTATTTAGCAAAACACATTTTTGGAACAAAATGCCTCAAATCATGAATGCAGTGTCCGATTGCCGTGACAGGCCTAAGAAGAAATGGCCCCCTTTTCACATTGGCCTATTATAGCGCCACCAGGAGGCCACAATAACCTACCTGACCTGGCGGAGACCTGTGCTCCGAGGAGCACTTTTTCTAGTCTTTTTCTCTCTTTCTTCCTCAATTGCCCCAACCCCCCTGCAATGTTCCTTTCTTCCATCTCTCATC
>NC_137613.1:45912087-46203087 GCF_963280865.1 Gymnoscopelus braueri
GGGGATAAAGGACCCGATCTTTCTCTATATAGATTAGGGAAAGTAGCCGTTCTACATCGACACGTTGTGAGCTTGTAGATCGGCTATTTGAACTATTTCAAAATATTTTTCAAAATAGTAAAAAATGCCAAAAACGTTTAGGCATAAGGGATAAGGCAGAGGCGCGCAATAGGGCCCTAAGTTCACAAACACTAAAAGGCAGAAAGGGAACATTGTGTAGGAGTGTCAGGGGTCGTGGATGGTGACTGAATTTGACACTGGCTTGATCGTATAGGCTCAGATCATAGCAGATCTTGTCCACAGTGCAATCAGTACAATAACCATATACCCTAAAGCAGAGGTCTTCAACGTTTTTCAGGCCAAGGACCCCTTAGCTTAGAGAGAAATGAAGCAGGGACCCCCCCCCCCCCCCCCCCAACTACATATTGTATAAAATTGTGTTGCAGATTAAACATTTTCATAGATTTCATAGCTTCATAGATCCATCCATCCAGCCACGTTAATGTGTATTTTCAGACAGTTATCCACTTAAACACTCAATACTTAGAAAACTTGTATTTGATCTGCTCTTTTCCCCCCCTACACCAAACCTCTTTGCCGAAAATAGCCTATCTACAAGCTCACAATGCCTCGCAGCGCCTGGTGTTGTGAGCTTGTAGATATTTTCGGCTAATGTTCCCCTCAGTAAAGGGATTCTAGGGTTCAAGTGGTTAGTGTAAAAAAAGGTTCCTATCACACAAAGATTTGGTGGCCCCCCTGTAGTAACTCTGAGGACCACCTAGGGGTCCCGGACCCCCTGTTGAAGACCCCTGCCCTAAAGTGTAATTAGAGGTCAGAGTCCTTGGTACAATCTTTTATTTCAAGTTATATGACAGTTGACCTGGCAGAGTGACCAACGTGTGTCTCGTTGTAAATCCTCATAGCTACCGGCACAAAGGACATTTTTTTGTTTACCTGGTAAACAAAAGAAACTACGCAACATGTTTACCATATGTCAGTCTGTGTTCATAGCGATGATCAGTGCAGATGTTTTGCGCAATCTCGCCAATCCCCATAAGGTTCTTACAGGTGAAATGTTCTAAAGATCAGCAAATCTTTGCAAACACCCCATGCACATGATTCTGGCGAAGACGCTAGTAGCCTAGGTCCTTCCGCTGCTGGTCAAACAAAACATGAAGATATACAAAATAATATTTCTATTGTAGACCGTAGCAGGCCCACGATAATATCGCAACATTTTTGTTATTGCAGTATAACGATAACGACAATAATATTGTCTATCATACTCATATACATTGCGTCTTAATAAGCATAATATGAAGAGCTTGGAGACAGATGATGATTCACATTCAGCTAGATGCACATTGTAGCCATGCATTCATCTCTTCTTGCATTGAACAACAGCATCCTATTTAGACAGGAAATTAGTTATCTTTTTTTGCATGCAACAGCCAGTCTATGCAGTCTTGAACAGACATAATGTAATCTTTGCAAAGCGTCGATTACCATATTTAAGTGTCTTGCTTTAGGTTTATACACAATCCGTTAAGAGAAGAAAAGAGAAAACCTTGATGTATGGCGTTAAAAGACAGTTGAATTTGTCTACAGATTTTTCTCAGAGTGAGGAATCCACCCAAGAGCTCCATCGAATGTATGAACTGGAGAGACAAATGATGGAGGAGAGGGATGAAGAGGAGAAAAGAGAACTGGAACAAGAGTTGAGGAGGGAGTCCTCAGAGGAGAGATACGAGAGAGAAGAGTGGAGCTGGAGAAAAGGATGGACGCGTTCAGAGCGGACAAAGAGAACGAGAAAAGAGAGAGGGAGGAAGACGACAGGAAATAGAGATGAGAGAGGGCTACAAAGGAGAAAGTGTAGGGGGAAAAGGGGAGGAGATTCTGATGGATCAGATGTCTTAGAGCTACTACACACTACAAGATATCTGACCCGATTTGGCTGTCGGGGAGCTTTTTTGCCGTTCGCCGACAAAATCCCAGATTTGACACAAGATCGGCCGTTTCTCACGAGGGGGTGCTCGCGTGGTGTGAAAGGCACTCTGACAAAATCCGCCCCCGATAAATGCGATCGCCGACACCAGGGCCGGATTAACACCCATGGGGGCCCCTGCAGGGCACTGAAGATCCAGAGGGCCCCCCTGTGCGCACGCACGTACATGCACGCACCACACATCCAAGCCATGATTAAACCCTTAATCATTTTGCAGAGATGGGGACTCGAGTCAAAGACTCGCACTCGAGTCGCACTCTAGTCGCCACAAATCAGACTTGCCCCTCAAAGACTTGAGACTTGACTCGGACTCGAGCTCAAAGACTCAACGTGTTGTCCTTCACTTCTCTTGCGCAACGGAATGGTGCGCCGCTGCGCGCAGCCTGCAGTCTCTCTACAGTGTAAACATGGCGAGGCGAGCACAACAGCTGCTGTGTGCAGCCTTTCATCATAAAGTTTAAATATAAAAACATCGAAATTAAACAAATATGTTTAGCTCAGCATCAGCTATATAACCTCAGTTATCTTGGCATATGCTTACATTTTTTATAAGATGATCGGATCATCTGTGATAGCACGTTTTTAAAATGTCAGATTTCCATTTTGCGCTGCTGTCTCGTTAAACCCAGCTGAGTGAATATCCAACACTTCACCACGGTAAATGCTACGTTCATGTTTACTGCATTAAAGCAGTGGTTCTCATCCTTTTCAGGCCGTGACCCCCGAAAATAATCATATTTGATCTGGGGACCCCCATTTTGTTTGACTCGGTTCCACAGATAAATATTGTGAAAATAGCAGATCTACAAGCTCACAACACCTGGCGTTGCGAGGCGTTGTGAGCTCCGTTGTGGTCCCGATCCACAGGTTGAGAACCACTGCCTACAAGCAAGTTACATGTCTGTTGTTGACCACGTAATGTAATGTTGCAGGCTTTACAGGATTATTTGGCTTCCAAAATCCTTAGTGTTGAATACTCCGTTGCGCCCCGTTGTTTATGCTGCCCAAAAGAACAGATCTGTAAGCTGTCGACACGCCTCCTTTGCGCTATAAGACGCAAAGGGGCCTAAATTAATGTGTCCTACTATTTTGATAAACTTTCATTTTGTGCATTTCTCATTTCGGGTTGGGTTTGTGGACCATTTCCATCATAACTGTATTTCAGCCTTAGGCTACATTGTATAAATAAATCATTAAATCAATTAAAAAAAGTAACCCCCAACGAATTCCCACGATTTTGTAACCTTTTCCCCCGGTGCCAATTATCTAAGTGATCCTGGGCGCTACACTCCCCCCGCCAGCCTAGGGAGCCCGGAGCCGAGCTCATGCCTCGAGTCCTTCAATGCATGAGAGCCAACTGACGTTCTTATCACCTGACAGGGGGGAGTTTCCCTGGTAGGACGTAGCGTGTGGAAGGAACACGTTATTCCAACCAGTTCCTTTCCCCTCCATCAGACGCCCCTGGCTGTCATGGGGGAGGCGATATAGCGACCAGGAGTACTACATGTTTTTGTTAGGGTATTAACTACCCTAGGAGACTCGGGGAGAACATGCAAACTCCACAGAGAAAGGCCCTTTCGCCAACCGCACCTAGGGTATGGGCGCTGATGAAGCGGAGGAGAAGACACGCCCCCAGCGCCCACAGCGTCCCCGGCAGGAATCGAACCCAGGACCTTCTAGCTGTGAGGTGACAGCACTACCGACTGCGCCACCGTAACCCCCCCCCCCCCCTTTTTTTTTAAGAGACTCGAGACTTGACTCGGACTCGTGGCTAAAGACTCGAGACTCTAATCGGACTCGACCCTCAAAGACTCGAGACTTGACTCGGACTCGAGGCCAAAGACTCGAGACTCAACTCGGACTCAAGCTCAGAGACTTGTGGGCATCTCTGTCATTTTGAGCTTGCAAACTGTGTATCAAATCCAGTCCATCTTACGGCCGATCACCAGACTTTTCAAAGCAAGCGTATGCGTTGCCCAATGCCCCCCCCCCCTGTATGAATGAATGAACCATTGTAAAGCGCTTTGAGTAAGTTTGAGTACTTAGAAAAGCGCCATATAAATGCAATTCATTATTATTATTATTATTATACAGCGCAGCGCGTTTGATTAGATCCAATTCATATCAATGATACCGGCTACACCAGGCGCGCGGATATGCAAGTCCCGCATACGCAGACTTTAAAATAGGACTGGATCTAAAAGTGTGTGTGTGCGTATATGAGTGTGTGTGTGCGTGTGTGCCAAAATTCTCTGGTGTAGATCGAACAGGCCACAACCCTCCAAAATAATCATATTTGAAATGGGGACCCCCCACCCTGACAAGCACTTTTAGTTTGACTCGGTTCCACAGATAAATATTGTGAAACTAGCTTGATCTACAAGCCTGTAGATCGTCTATTTTCCTAATGTTTGCCTCTTTCTTAGGTAATATTTGACAATTTTTCCAATTTGGTAAGGCCTTTAAATTAAAGGTCCTTAAATTGTAACTTTAGAAATGTGCAGATGCCTACCCTGTATACACTTATACTGTACGTTGGTTTATTTACTGTTGAGTGAGAAAACGAAGTTGTTTAAGCTAATCATCTGGGGACCCCCCTAAGATCATTTGGGGAGACGACCCCCAGTTTGGCAACCATTGACATAGATAAGACCTTTATGAATATGAATAAATCTTGATTCCATTCACCTGTTTGATTCCCATAGCTGCACGTTCCTCCACTTGCACCCGATTTTAATTAGGGAGACAACATTGCTCTGCTCTGCTTTATCCAACTCGAAATGGCGGTCAGACGGTGCATTACTTGTTTTATAAAAATATGTATCTGAGAACATTGGAGGTGAGAAATAAGCAATGCAGTACACAAAAGTGCCGCAGCATTATTTTCTCCCCTCTCTGTCCCTCAGCTGCTCTCTGATCGGTGCAGTGGGTGTGAGTCCATAGCTCGGAGGGAACGGGACTGTCGGCTCACACTTTGGTTACATCAAAACACACCCTTGTTTCTGAGCTAACCTTAGCAAAAAAGTATAGGTCCATTCCAGAATTGCTATTTAAGTTTTAAAGAACAATCTGCATTGTATTTGTTTTTCATATTTGCTTTATAATACTGACTTTAACTAATACTTATGCTTATTCAAATTGAATTAACATGAAATACTCAAGTCTAATGCCCACCTTTTTTGTCCTCACTCCTTACTGTAACACTTTCATATAATATTTCTTATATCACTTATTATATGTTTAGTAATGAAAAAAAATATTTGGGGCCTGTCTCCAGTTTGTGGTCAACTTTATTACAACATAGATTAATTGTTTGTCAAATCTGTTGTGATATTTCAGTGAATGTCTAATCACATTCAATGAGATTTTTTTTGTTGTGTTTGTAGACAGGTTTAGAGGTTAGGGTTAAAGGAATTAAGTGGAATTGAATGGAGTAAAATGTCAAACTCTGTCATTGTCATTAACACTGTTAATAGTTTAATGTGATGTCCCTTTCCCAGTTGAGGTGTAGTTAGGATGTCTTTATTGTTTTTGTTTCTTTCTTATTAAAGCTGGTTCCTTCCTTTACTTATGTAAAGCGACTTTGGGTATTTCGAAAAGCGCTATATAAATCTTAGCTATTATTATTATGTTGCTTCCTCTGGCAACAAATATGTGGAAGGTAGTGTTATATGATGTTATATTCTTCCATTGTTTTATATAAAATGTTGAGGATACACCAATGTATATTAATTTGGTCAAATCTATTATTGTGATATTTCAGTGAATCTCAGGTAAATCAGAATAATACTTTGTGAAAAGCCATTACAATTCCCTTTGTAGACGTGTGGTATCTGTTGTCAGGTTATTACATGGAGGAATAAAATGGTGGAAAATGTCAAACTCTGTTATTGTCAACTCTGTTAATGGTTTAATGAGACACATGGCAAGATATTATTACCATTGTATCATTGTTTTATTACAATAAATCAGCTTTAACATACAATTAATGCAAGCAAAGGTGGATGAAAGCTACAGTATGTAGAGGTGCTATAGTAACAACAGTGCAATGGTGAGCAGGAACCAAAACATAAATGTAACTAAATTAAACAACACTTTCCTAACAACTACAACCCCCAAATAGACCCGAAATCAATAAACAAAACCTATCCCATCTAACTACACTACTCTTACCTAACCAAACATAAGTAGCCTACAAAGACTGGAATCTGCCCTCTTACCTGATGTGCTAACAAACAAACAATACCTAGTGAAAGAAAAATATAATATTCTGTACAAACACTTAACCTGGCTCTGCATCTATAGCAACTTGCACTCAAAGATCAATGAACAACCTCTTACAGTTTAGCAACAAAATGTTAAGGCTACAATCAGAATGTTACAAAGCAACATATGGCGGGCCAGGCTGACACTATGTGATCAGTTTTGCTGTGGCAATGGAGTTACTTGTGACTGACTATTTCAGACCTTGACTGCAAAAGGACCTGCTCCTGGTTAATTGTCTGCATCTGGGCCAGAATGCAGCCTTTAACAATTGCAGTGCAAAAACAGGAGGCGTGTAGAGGAACACATACAGGGCAGAGGACGGAGGCTTGGTTGGAAGGAAGGAAGGAGAGCTACCACATATGGGAGTCCGGAGTTCGGGCATCGAGGACAGGGATTCTCTCTCTTTGTTGGTCCCACTCTCCGCTCCTTATCTGGCCATGGCCGTCGTTGCCCCTCAGTTTGACCTTGTGCCCCCCAAAAAATGGCTACACTCAAGCATCATCACTTGTCTATCAAGCATACATTATTGCACTAAAAACGGATGGTTTCTTTGGCTTTTAATCAAAGAGGAACCTCTTGTGGTGCTACAGTATATAGCACCTATCTTGAACCATTAGAGGTGCCTAAACTAAGCTGAAGAACCAGAGAACTGCTTAACAGGTTCTACGTATATAAGGCAGTGGTGCTACCAGTGGTGGAAAAAATACTCAAATGTTTTACTTAAGTAAAAGTATCAATACTGCAATGTAGAAACACTATGTTACAAGTAAAAGTCCGGTAATCAAAATTGACTTGAGTAAAAGTAGGCTACTAAAGTATTGGTATCAAAATATACTTAATATATATAAGTACAAAAGTAAAAGTATTCATTATGCAGAATGTCCCAAGTTTTCAAATGTCTAAAAATCTTTAGAAATTTTTCAAATGGCCTATGTATATAGGGCTGAAGTGGGTTAGGGCACGGCCACACCGCACTTTTATTTTACCTCTGGGGTGGAATCTGTCAATGCTTTGTCAATGCAAATGCGTGGATTCATGGTCTTGCAGATTTTTTCCAGGAATCCACGCATTTGCATTGACAAAGCATTGGCAGATTCCGCCCCAGAGGTCAAATAAAAGTCCAGTGTGGCCGTGCCCTAATGCATGTTTTGTAATAATAATCTAAATCTACAAAGTAACTAGTAACTAAAGTTTTCAAATAATTGTTGTGGAGTAAAAGTACAATATTTGCATCTGGATTGTAGTGGAGGAGAAGTAAAAGTACTGAAAATTGGAAATACTCCAGTTAAGTAAAGAATACCTCAAAATTGTACTTAAGTACTTGAGAAAATGGACTTCATTACTTTACACCACTGGGTGCTACTGTATTATATCCAGCGGCAACCACTGTTCCTCGACGACAAGACTCAAGGAGGGGGCTTCTCCGTTCGCTACGAGATCTATGAGACAGGTCAGAGGCTTTTGGCTTGATTTCTTCCTTTGTTTTTAAGCGCATATGTAAATACTGTATACTTAGTTGTTGCGGAAATTATCTACAAGCTATTTTATTTGGATTTTATTAATACAAAACACAGACAAACAAGCTGTGTGAGATTCTGAAAGCTAAGTTAATTCCCATTTAAAAAAGCTATTGCAAATATAACTTTTATTTTTCCAGAATATGTGCACATTATTTGACTTCAATGGCATATTTAAAATGAAAAATAACGTGTTTTTTCTTTTACAAAATGTCCCAACGAGTCATCAGAATTCCAATCAAAAAGCTCATTCAAAAATCTAAATGCAAGCAATTATGAAAATGCTTTTATAATTGCTTTTGTATTATTTGACTCATTTTTGACTTGATCATCCAATTTGTAATTAATTTTAAAAGGACCCCTGGCTAATAAGCCTGTGATATTTTATTCATTTTAGAAATAGTTCATCTTTTACTCAAGGGGTATAACTCCCGTCACAAGTTGATGACGTCATTTGTCCATGTGTGGTCCTATGGAATGTTATTAGCATGTCCTAATAAAAAAACAACGTAATACTTCCTACGGTTAGTGTGAACATCAAAACAATATTTTAAACAATAAGATAATGATAATGATAAATATTATTATTATTATTAGCAGTAGTAGTAGTAGTAGTAGTAGTATTAGTATTAGTATTATAACAACAACAACAACAACACAGTAAGGTAGCCTATTGACATTCACAAAGTCTGTTAATAAACATTACCTGTATTTGCTCCAACATTTCTTCTCTTTTGCTCCAACATGTCTTCTCTTTGCTACCACGGGTCCAGAATGTTCCCAGAACTTACTTTTACTCAAGTCTAGTGATCGTACACCTGGTCATTTTACAGTGTATGGGTATGGGAAATACACAGTTCCTGGCAGAGCATTAGAGAGAACTCACTAACACTCTGGACCAGAGCTATATGTGACCATTATGTGTATTTTCTTCATTGAACGGGTGCACAACGTTACTCACAGAAACAAAGGCCACCCTCCGTGGTGGGAAGACTCTCAGAACCCCACCGTTTGTGTAAAATACACTTTTTGGCCAGATAATAAAAAATGTCCACCAGACAGAGATACTTTTATTCACTCCACAACGCCACCTACAGATCTGATCAATAGAAAAATGCCATTGAACCAATATGCCAATCAACTGCCCTCATTTAGCATTACAGACAGTATGCCAATCAATGTGACAAGACCCTAGATTCAGAATCACGTTTGCAAACTGGACTCCCTCTTTCATTGGTGTGTCGCCTAGGTTGCGCCTGAACCCTAACCTTTAACTTCACAAAAAACAATGCTTAAACTTAACCTAGCCCTAACCTCAGAGATATTATGCCTAAACCTAACCTCAAAACCCTGTCCACCTGGGCGAAACACCGGGAAAAGAGAGAGTCCGGTGTGCAAACTAGTGTTATTTACTTCCTGTTAGCCTGGCTGTCCCACGCTGGTCTGTTGTCCAATCAGAGCCTTTCTAAAGTCATTATGCATGCATATCAGGTGCATATCATCAACCTGTAGCTTGTAGATCCTTTTAAAAGGGAAAACTTATGCCATATATCACAATATTACGACATGCAAAGAAGATATCTAGTCTCATATTACAATATCGATATAATATCGCTATATACTGCCCAGCCCTACGCTCCCTGTCCAATACAATGACTTTATCATTCCTTTTTCCCCTCCATATTCTCTTTCTCTCTTGCTTCCTCCATCGCCCAAACCCCCCTGCAATGTCCTCTCTTCCGTCTCTCATCTGTCCCTCCTCCAGTGGGTCCCCACATCGGTAAGTACTGTGGACAGACGTCCCCGAGCCGTGTCGTGTCCCACATGGGCGTCCTGTCCATGACCCTCATCACAGACAAGGCCATTGCCAAGCAGGACTTCTCCGCCAACTACACCATCCACGAGAGGAGCTAGAGTACAGTAGTACATTAGATTGAGAATAGAATTGTGTATACATGTTAAGGCTGCAATGGATTATTTTCTTAGCGTTTGTTCTATCGATTACTTCTTCGATCAATCAATCAATCAATCATTAATGTTGAAGCACATTTTCTGATATTTTGTATCAACAAATGGATGTTAAAAAAAAATAACTATTTTTTTTCTTTATAAAAGACTAAATTGATCAGCCACTGATTATTTCTGTAAATATAATGGCCCAAAATTGATTCTTTTTCATAATCAATTAGATTGATTATTTCAAGTAACTGTTGCACCCCTAGTCCTCATGTGGACATTTGCCTTTACTGTGAATTACGAAAAATGCACATAACAGATAAATAATAGAAGTAGTGTGCATTAATAACCATATAGTTCATTGCATTATGGATTGTAAATGGATTTGTTATTTGGTTATAACTCATAATTACATGGTCTGTATGAATATGACAAGTATGTATAAACTGTGAATCTATGCCATTTGGTCATAACATGGGTCATAATTACATGTTCTGTATGAATATGACAAGTATGTATAAACTGTGAATCTATGCTCTGAGTCTGGTCCTTCAAGTAATGTAGCTTGTATACTTTTACATCATACAGCGCTCTGGTTGCCCAGTAGAGTTCACTAATAATCTGGCATTTCCAGATAAGAAGAGGTTGATCTTTTTCAATGGAAAAGTGAAAAGTCAATTATTGACAATTGATGTTGCTGGTTTAGAGGTTAGGGACAAGAAGAGGTGTCTGTGTGGTGTCTTTTGAACCAGGAACAATACTTTTATCTGTATTTATATCAGCCAACAGAAATATTTGCACCTTCAAAATAAGTCTCAGTGCCGGTCTAAATGATACAATAGTAGAAAAGGGTAAGTTAACCACTTAAACCCCAGCATCCGAATTTTGTGGAAAACTCTATCAGAAAATAGCAGATCTACAAACTCAAAACTTGCTGCGCTGCGACGCGTTATGAACCAACTTTGGGGTTTAAATGGTTAACTTGCCTTTTTCTACTATTGTATAATTTAGACGAAGGTGACCGAAACGTCATTTAATAAAGAGCATCCTTTTTGCAAGTTCCAGACAGTGTGCAGGACTTTTTTTCTTTAATTTGATATCATAGATGCCTTATAAGCACATTGTGAATAAAACAGTGTTCATATTGAATTGAAAATGTGCATTCAATATAATTTTGTACAAATCTAAATAAACACAAGTTTGCCTCATATTGCTCTTTTAACTTGTCTGCAGACAGAGGCTTCCACATTTAATGTCAATGTCAGTATATTATGTGTTATTAGTATACGTAATAGTATATAAAGGCCTACTGTAGGAAACCCATACAAATGATAACAAAGAGTGTGCACATGTAAGGATAACATGTAAACACAAAATGCATTCAAATTGTTCACTGAGGCAGATAAGCTATGGATCAGTGTGTATTATAGACCAAAGGTGCAATTCAACATCTGTATAGTGTATACAGATGTTGAATTGCATCTGAGCACTACAGGATGTGACTGCATTCCCAGAACTACGCCTCCATGTGGCAGATCAAAAAAAGGTCACTGTTTTACACTCGTTTCCATAAACTTTCCTCAGTCCTCATGCAGAGTCAGCCATGAATTTTAAAACACCATGAATGGTGGTCAACCTTAATCTATGTTTGACATACTGAGTTTCTTCCTCAGACGTCGCTCATGGTGACAGTTCAGCACAGTGGCACTTAGAGCAACCTCTTTTATTGATTGATTGATTGATTGAATACTTTGTTAGTCAAAAATGTAAACAGCACATTCAGGCTAAAAGGATAACACAAACAAAGTCCTTTAGTCAATAGTTCAATCTTGACTTAAACTTGTCCACCAAACAGCTGTTTATGCAGTAGATTTCTCAGCTGAGGAGAAACTAGAGTTTATGGTAGTTTCCATGGTGGTGGTACATGGAATCTGGAGTGTTTGTCTTGAGGTTTGGGTTGTACCTTGCCATGATGTAACTCCAAAGGTGGACACGAAATTTAAAATAATTGCTCCATTGATTAGAAATTGATAATTCAAAACATTTACATTGTACAGTGAAACAGCTCTCAAAGTCACTCTTTTAGCCCGTAAACGAACACAAACAAAACTGATTCAGAGAATATAAAACATCACCAAGGCCAGTATTTATTAATTTTCTAATAAAAATGTCAACTTCCTGTTGATTTTACTATTTGAAGATCTGGATTCACGGATCCATCCATGCAGTCAGGGTTTTATTCCTAATAAAAATAGCGAAATCAACAGGAAGTTCACATTTTTATATATATATAAAAACATAACTGGGTTTGGTGATGCTCTATATTATCTGAATACATTTTTTCATTAGTTTATGTGCTAAAAGAGTGACTTTGAGAGCTGTTTAACTGTACAATGTAAGTTAATGAGGAGCATATTTTGCATGATCAATGTCTAATCAATGGAGCAATTATTTTTGATTTCTTGTCCACCTTTGGAGTTACATCATGGCTCTAACTCAAACCTCTATCAAAGTGGTCTTGCCCTTTAAGCAGGGAATAAACTCCTGTAGATCCCATAGCCGCGCGGGTTGTCGTTGTCACACTGTGATTGGCTAGTTTGTTGTCAGGGAACCACTGTATTCCAGCTATTAAACATAGGCCTAAATACAATAGTTTTGCTGGATTTGTTCCACAATGTAGGAGTTTTAGATTAGGGGTCTCCAAACCAAGACCTAAATCTGGAACCAAAAGAATCTCAGCCCTCATGGAGCCTTCTTTATTTCTTTCATTCTTTCTTTCTTTCTTTATTTTAAGAAGACAACCTGTAGTTACTGGCCACATTTTCAGAACCATTTAGCATGCACATTGGTGTGTATAATCAGTGGCCTAACGCAGAATCGCGGGGCCTCCCCGCGGGAGTTTCACGTGAGGCCCACGCACATGCACAACCCCGCGCACGTGCGCGAAAAATTTCGGGTCTAATTTGGGTCTAATTCGGTCTAATTCGGTTCTATTTGACCAATATAAATCAACTTTTTTCTTTTTTTTGTATCCCTTGATTTCCCATCATTTTTATAGGCTATTTATTTTGGACAATTATCCAAACAGCATCTTGCAGGACTATTTGTATATTAATACTAATAACCTGGAGTATTCACTAAGTAGTTGAAAATGTCAGGATATGTCACTCCTCCATTTAGTTAGGTTATTTCCCCAACTTAGATTCAGGCAAGTTAATACAACAACGGTAAACCCACACGTTTTAATTTGTCATGTACCGTCGGAGCTCCGTGGTGGGTAGAACATTAATATAAGCCTATGAGATGTTCAAAATATAGAAATATGAACAAAGTCAGTCGGTATTGGGATGAGAATTCCCCACTTCAGAGTGGATGCTCGGCGCTCGTAAAGACAGTGATGTCACTGAAATGCGACTACTGTGTCTGTCAGCCGTTCTCTGCTGTGTAAACATTATGGGTAACCCATAAAACTTTTAAAAGTGGCAAATTAAACGTGAAACACATCAACTATTAAGAAAACATGAAGATATGTTGACAAAGACACTCTATACATTTGGAAACATATTTTTTATTTAAATCAATATCGTCTCCAGTTAATGTAGGATAATTTTAAAAGTAGGCTAACGGACCTCGACTGGAGGCGCTGTCTCAAAAGTGGGCGTGAAATTTGTAGTTCCCGTGTTGGTCTATTATTCTTTGAGACACACATCCGGGTTTTTGACCAATGAGCACCTTAGTTTGACCCGGATTCGGCACAGCTGACGCTTCTCCGGGCCAAACAAAGGCATCACGTGACGTTAATCCCCTTAACCCTATTCGCTCATACTAGGACATGACGTATGTGTAGGCAGAAGAAGACCCCGGGCTATGGGATGTTGTATATGCTCCACCTCCAAACACCACCGCCGTCACGACGTCACTCAGTCAGCAGCAGCAGCGTGCCGTCGTAGGAGCAGAGCGCAGCGCATCGCAGCGCAGGCAGCCCCACGCAGCCGCCCAGCCAGTCGCCCCTCTTTTCTCCGCTCTCTCCAGAACAAAACACCGGGCCGAGGAGCGGAGCGCCCCTGTCCTCCAGTCCGTCCGTCCGGCCACCCCCCCTCGCCGCTGTCGTTTCGTCCGGGCGTTTTCTTTGGACTCCGTCCGTTCCCCCACCCCCTTTAAATCATGGCCTCCGACGGCATGGACGAGCGGTCCCCGCTGTTGTCGGCCCCCAACTCGGGGAACGTCACCCCGACCACCGCGGCCCCGCCGCCGCCGTCCTACCTGCAGGACCCCAGCAGCCCCCGAGGTAAACACCGCTAGACTGGACCACCCTCCCTGGATGCAATGCAATGCAATGCAATGCATGCTGAATCACGGAGCTATGCTTTAACATGTCAATGGGAAACTGGCTTGGATCAATGGCGAGAACTAGAGCAGTGGGTTAGCCACTATTTCAGAAATAGTGAAAATATCCGATCTGCATTTCTGAATGTATTAATTTCCCTCCCCTGTAATGGCATTCCCATGGTATTTATTTTATATCTTATTTTATAAGTATTATTTATTTATATTTTATATTATTTGATAGATCTAAGTGGTTAAAGGTGAAAGGCCTCATATACAGTAAAACATCCTATAACAGTTCTGCTGCATGTGTGTGTTTTTGCAGCAGAAATGCTTGCATCACAGTATATTATGCAGTAGCTTTGGGGGTCCTCCTCAACCCAGAATATGATGTTGTTGTTGCCAGTGAGATGTCGCAAATAAGTGATGGATGTGATGGGGAGGAGGCTGGAAAATAAATGCCCATTGCATTCTGTTACTGTAGTCACAGTTGTGTCCAGCTGCTACAAACCTATCTACAGAGCAGATGTATCCTGCAGGTGTACGAATGGCTTAAATAATCATATTTGTATCATTGTTTTGCAATGCCATTATTCAATGATTGGATGATTATCATTATTTTGCCATTTCCCATATCAAGGGGGGTGGGGCCGATTCCAGATAGCTGGATTGCAAACAAATAGCCCAAAGTCGACATAGGTCTATTTTTTAAAGGACAATGTTCTGCCTGCATGTGCTAGTGTGCTTTCAAATATCTTATATTCCATGCTTGTAATACATGAAAAGTATTATGACCGTGTTTAGAATATAACAGTCATAGTAAACATCTCAAATGTAGGCTACTGTACCAATGCTTTATAGATCATGAATGACCTCAGCACATACAGCACATCTTCCAGCTCTCCCACCCAGTCAGCGGGACTGGGATGTATGTCTTTGTCACGAGCCGAACGAGGCCTTTTCCACTGAGTTGCTCTCATCAGATTCTCTGGCTGCGTAGCAGAACAATAAATGCTGGCCGAGGCTGTAAGCTCCCCGAGGGATAAATACATCATGTGCATAACCCTGTATGCTATGCTGGCAACATCAGAGAGCAAGCCAAGAAAAGAAGGAGGGGGTAATAAGTCATTTTAACTTAGTGGGAATTTGAGATAGATAAGCTTGGTGGGTGCAGTATGGCCTGAACTTCCATAACCACTAAACCCTATACTGTTGTCGTCGAGCAGAAACCTCACATCTCCATATCCTAACTCTTTGTGTTTTTTGTAAATTAACGCCCTACCTGATCATACTACAGCGTCACACAAAAGCATCAAAAGTAGCAGATCCTTTGAGCTTGTAGATCTGCTACTTTTGATGCTTTTGAATTTGATTCCTGAAAAGTAACAGTTTTGGACATATGAGGTTTCCACCCGACAGAGACCATATACTTCGTTGACCGGGGTACCCCAGGAGTTGTTACCAGGTGGTCCCCTCCTTTGTTCCCCTCTACACCAAATATTTTAGCTGAAAATCTACAAGCTCACAATGTGTCGCATTGTGCCATGTCGTGAACTTGTAGATCTGCTGCTATGTTCGCCCAGAATAAGGACACAAGGGTTTATGTGCTTAACATGTCCTTACACATTCATTGACGTTAGACTCTCATGGAGAAGTAATTTTGCAGGTCTATATAGTTTAATGCTTTTCGTGTCACAGATTCCCCCCAACCCTGCTATCAGTTAAAACAGGGCTTCACAAAAACTGCCAGTTTTCTCCTATACTCAGGACTCAGGAAACGTAAGCCCCCCATCAGGGGCAGCTGTGGCGTATATGAAGTCTACTTTAGCAAATGAATGGATTCATTGATCATATAATACTCTTTAGGTGCATTCCAGGACAAACGGCTAACTGGCAACGAAAAGAACATTCTCGACAATTCATATTTCACCCCCTGAGTACTGTAATACTCAAGACTTAAAACACTGACTGTATGAACTTGTTATGTGACCACTTCTAACTGGTTGTGGCACTGCATAAAAACGCAAATGAATGCTGATATTTCTTGACCTAGTTTCCCTTTCCCCCTCAAAACCCGATGACTAATTCTCTGTGTCTTGGGTCTGTTGGAATCCAGTCAGTCCTCTATCAAACAATGAGTAAACAGGATTATTGGGAATCAAAGAGGGCAAAACTGCAGAGCTGTTGTCTCTATGAAGTCATGGAAAAAACAGTTGTGGTGTGATAATTATTTTTACCGTGCAGAATGTGATGTCATCACAAATATCCACTCCATTTGCCAAGTGGTTGATGTGGATAAAACACTTTGTGAGTGGAGAAATATATCTTAATAGATTAGACTAGATATCATTCCTGTAAGTACTTTCAGGCTACTGGAATTGATATTTAAGTACTGAGGATGTCCGTGCTTTTTAATTTCAAGGACCCCAATTAGATAATATGCATTAGGTCACGGACCCCCATTTTAGGATAATATGTAGGATTCTAATCTCTGAGACCCCAATCCAAAATGTTTGTTTTAGTCTGATATGGTCTGTCATTTGGTCCAGTATAATTTCTTTACTGTCTGTTTACTCTTAAGTACTGAGGTAACAGTGAAACTCTGATCGAAAGCGACATTCTTGTACATTCTGTAGTTGTATTTACTTGTACGTGTAATAATGGTGAAGATCATCTATCAGTCATTTACCTTGGGGACCCCCTGGGACCTCCTCAAGGTCCCCTGAGTGTCCCCAGGTCCCACGTTGAGAGCCACTTGTCTACGTAGTGTCAAGATTCATTCTTAACTATTTCAGAAGTGATGGATTTGATGCTAAGGCAATGATAAGGACTTAGAGGGCCTTTCTGTCTTGAAGGGAGCCATTGACGACACAATGACTGTCACCAGTAGCAGTAACCATTACTCAAGAATCAGTGCAGTGACAGATTAACTGTCAAGAACAAAATAGACTGTGTGCAGTTCATCCCTGAAGTGAGCAGGGCTGTCTTCATCCATTGAACTTATCCATGGTGGTATAGGGCCGCATAATTCGATAATCCAAAATCGTGATTTGTCTTTTAATTATTTTACGTTCCACAATTATGTGAAACCTGGCAATTAATTCAAACATCTTATTTGGTCAGCTGTTGCACCTTGGCCGCGTCTCGTCATCATCGATCATTACACAAGTGTTGCTAACCAGAACAATGTACAACACATGTAGAAAATGCAGGGAGAGGAATGGAAATGAAATGAAAAAGCCTTTATTGTAATGGTAAATGCATGACAAAAAAGTAAATAAATTCCTACTCAAAGCATTCATCAGGGAGACTAAACATTAGTGAGGATTGGAACAAATAAGACATAATTGGCATCAAAAGTTCAATAACCATACTTGATTGAGCAGGTGACTAGATAATGATTGACATGCATTAACCTTTACAATAAAGTTTTCTATTAATATTTTATTTTTTCCACAAGAGGGCCTTGGTTGCTTTTCATTTTTGTTCATTGTGCAACCCATCTCCACATATCCAAGAAAACTATACACATCTTTTTATACCAATAATCATCATTGCCAATTGTAGTTATTCACAATCATGATTACAATATTAAGCAAACATAGCAAGGATTATTACTTTTGCCATAATTGTGCAGCCCTGACAGCGGGCAGAGATCAGTGACTGTCAGCATCCTTTATCATAACAATATTTGATAGATTCAGTATCATCGTCATTAATAGCCAGCATTCACCAGCTCAGTGACACAGACAAGGAAAGGCCAGTCTTTTATTGAACCAATTTATAGCTTAAATCAGTAGATTAAGGTTATTCTAGGCTAGGCATGTCCATGACTAGGTTTCCCTAACAAGTACCTACAGCCATCCCACAGTTCACATAAAGGTGGTGTAAGAGATATGTTTTTGTTCAAATACGTGTTAGATAGCTCTATATTCCCATAGTGATTATTGCTATAGAGTGTTTGTTCAGTAACAGTAACAACCCCTGTCTCTTCAGCTCAATAGTAATACATTTTCCGGTCGAGAAAGAAAATTCATAGCCTACGGGATACAGGATAAACAAATAGATTGGAAGTAATGAAACAAACAAAATGTATATTCTGTTTGACAGGGAGACCCCTGTTACTGAACAAACACACTATACAGCAATCGGAATATAGAGCTTACACCACCTTTTAAGCCATATTTTATACTTTGCCATATGTTGCACGTGTTGTGAGCTTGTAGATCTGCTATTTTTGCCATTGCTGAACATGTTTGCCTATTATGACATAGCAAAAACAGGGACCAAGTTGGCAGTGAAAGACTAATGGTGTAAAATGAGGAAACTAGCTATCTAGCTAGTGGAGACATTCTGCAGCCTGCTAGCTAATCTTATCTGGCACAGAGTTGAATCAGTGCGGTACTCTGCCAGCCACCAGGCTGTGATAATGGTTGTTGTGGTTGTGTTGATGGTAGTAAAACTCCTTCTCATCTTACCCTCCCCGGCGCAGAGGGCTTCCAGTGAAACCATATAGCTCCTATATACTATTTCACCCATGCATTAGGACGCTAGCAAGCCTCAGAGGAGGTGGTCAGAAAACAAGAAGAGAAAGTAGGCTGCTGTGCTGAAAGGGGCTGTTGGTAGACTCAAGACTGTGCCGGATTTGTATTCATGTTCTTGAGCGTTATGTTATAGAGGTATATCATGTTTAAACTTAAATAGAATGCAGTAGAATAGAAAACCTCCCACCCAACAAAAAAAAGGTATTTGATGTAAAATAGATTGAACACATACACTATAATACACACACACTATAATGTAGTATGACAAAACTCAAAACAAATAATTCCACATTGAGTGCAATCTCAATAATTCCTCATCGTACCACATCGTACCATAACAGAAGCTGGCTGAGTTGACCTGCAGCTCAATAAAAGAGCACAGAGAAAGAGGGCCCTTTAGACATGGCAAGATTGTATTTCTGATGTGCTAGCACAGGTCACCCACCCATCTGTCCCTGTGTCTGATTGTCACCCAACCTCAGTGACAAGGCCACTTACTGTTGACTGTGAAGAAGTCCTTCAAGGGAAAGAAAAGATACTTAATCCATTCAATCCAGGAACACATCTCTGTCATTTTTAGATTTCTTTGGCTTTTCAAAAATAGCAGATATATGAGCTATTTTTTAAAAATCATGAAAATTTGTACAAATATTTAAATTTCTTATTCTTTTTAAGCGGACATTTGTAACTTAATTATTTGCTTCTGGAGGTCTCTGGAACCAAATATTTGACAAATGACAAAAAATGTATTCCAAGATTTGCGATTTTTTTCAAAAATAGCTGATCTACAAGCCATAGCGTGGCACTCGGTGCCGCGCTATGAGCTTGTACATCTGCTATTTTTGAATAGCCAAAGAAATCTAAAATGGCAAAGATACTTTCCCTTTTCTAAATGGGTTAAAAGGTGAAATCATGTTATTCCTACAGTTTTCGTGTACAGTGTATTTGCTTATATGCCAGAGAAAAAGAAAAGAAAAAGCTATGAGAAAGTGAGAGGATGATTTTGTGGACGCATTGTTTGTTTTTAAATATTGAACTTGTGTTGTTGGTTTTGCCCCAGGAAGTCGAGGGAGAAAACCGATACACCAGTCTGTCTCATTGTTGTAAATCTTCTAGACTTATAGATAGTCGTTTCAGTTTTCAAATATCGACCATGTCTGTTGGTCGAGACTATACAGGAACAACAGATATGAATACGTAAATGGAGTGGTGTTCTCATTTTTAATCACTTTCCACCTTGGTGTCCCTGTTTTGGCCATGTCATAAATTATAGGCAAATACCTAACTAACTTTTTCACAAATTCACAAAAATAGCCAGTTTACAAGCTCACAATGCGTCACAATGTATGTTTGTGAGCTTGTAGATCAGCTATTTTCGCACAACACCATCGTACGATGAAGTAGTATAAAATAGAGCTGAAGTGGTTAAGATGGCTAAGTCTGGGTGTTGGCTCTGCTGGCAGCCTGGCACAAACTCAGACATACATCAGGAAGTCCAGTTTCAGGTTTCTTTGAGCAGACACACGCTGGTCAGTGATGTTGACAGCATTTGACTCGTTTGTGGGGAAGAGAAAGTTGGCTTCTCTGCTGGAAATGTTTGACGATAACACATCAACCCTTGAGACATATCCATACCTTTAGATTTTGTGTGAGACTTGAGACTTTATTATTGCAATATATGTGTATTATAACTATACAAAAGGTTATTATTATTATTATTTTATAGCAGTACTGTCTTTGCCTGTGCTCATTTCGCAATAGGGAGGCAAATTCTATAGCCGTCTATACCCTTTCGTTGAGAACTTGGTATTTTTTCCGCTATGAATACAGGTGTGCCTTGAGATTTTGACAAGCCCATTGTTGTGGCTTGGGCACAACAATGTGAAAACCACAGGTGTGTGTGTGTGTGTGTGTGTGTGTGTGTGTGTGTGTGTGTGTGTGTGTGTGTGTGTGTGTGTGTGTGTGTGTGTGTGTGTGTGTGTGTGTGTGTGTGTGTGTGTGTGTGTGTGTGTGTGTGTGTGTGTGTGTGTGTGTGTGTGTGTGTGTGTGTGTGTGTGTGTGTGTGTGTGTGTGTGTGTGTGAGAGAGAGGGGGAGAGCACTCCATTGCATCAAGTGATGATTTCAGCCCCACCCCACAAAATCACAACTCATGGTGAAAAAAATACATTTTGAAAATGTTGGCCTATAATGACACTTCCCAAAATAGGGGCAGCAGAGTGAAAGTGGTTGTATACACTTTCATCTCCCTTTTATTTTCTTCAGCCGTAGGATACAATGACAAGGCAAAGGGAAGTGGTGAATGAAGTGAAAACCTGAGTGAGGTGACGTAGTAAAGGACTGATCAAGTTAAAAGAGAACAGAGTCCATAGAGAACATGTATGGAAATAGTAGTAGTAGTAGTAAAGTATAGTGA
This sequence comes from Gymnoscopelus braueri, assembly GCF_963280865.1. Lineage (NCBI taxonomy): Eukaryota > Metazoa > Chordata > Actinopteri > Myctophiformes > Myctophidae > Gymnoscopelus > Gymnoscopelus braueri. The sequence goes on from NC_137613.1 coordinate 45,933,116, forward strand.
CTGGTGCAAAACGTATGGATTAAGCTGATTAGAACACAGAAACCCAGAGGAATGTACTGTAATAACACAAGGATAAAATGGGATTAAAGGTACATAGTACACTGTAGCCACTGGTACCGTTTCATACGTTTACTGTTTTTCCAAATGAGGTAACGTTTTTAAAGGTCAGGGCTTTTTTGAAAGTCAGTTTGGGCCTAAAACCAAATTGTCCAGATGCTCATTAGAGACAGCCCATTATTTCATTATCTGTGCCTCCAAGCTACTTATACACCAGACACAAATTATAGATTTGTTCTACTTTTTTCTTTAGTTTTATACACTATATGCCACAAGAGGTAGTATGTACAGTATATGATGGCGATGCAATGGTATCAAAGCACATTCAGAGAATACCAGCTATCTGTACTCCTACCAAAGGAATTAATTAATAATCATAGTAAAATCATGTTTTTGACCAATTAGATCCCTTGTCTCAAACCACCCTTTAATTATTGACGGTTATCCTGAAGGCAGAGCGGCCACTTCGGAATCGGAAGGTTCCCGGTTCAATCCCTGGCTCCCCCTGGGTTAGTGTCGAAGTGTCCTTGAGCAAGACACTGAACCCCTACCTGCTCCGGGTGAGCAGGTTGGTGCCTTGCACGGTTTCTTCTGCTGTCGGTATGTGAATGAGCAATGAGTGTGTCTCATAGCATGAGACCGGTGTTCATTGGGAACCTGATGTTAAAGCCAGGGGAGCCACAATTCACCAAACTAATCGATTCAATAGATTTTTGATTATACTAAATTATTGATTATCGATAATTAAATAAAATAATATATTGATAATCAGTGAAAAGTTTCTAAAAATATTAAATAAAACTGTGAAATTAGCATATTGACAAGTATAAACAATATGTGCTTTTTGATTATTTGATTAATTGAAAAAAATGATCAATAGAATATTTGCAAAGAAAATAATCAATATTTGCAGCCACACTTAAAGCTACACTCTATAACCTCTGCACGTTCGAATGAAAGCAAAGATGGTGGAGCATCTAGTGTTTATAGTGATATCCAGCTCTCCCACAGAAGTGAAAACGGCATTCACAGACCAGGTGACATGAACGTGAATATATTATTTACCGAAGTGATGAAATTAGACACCAGAATAGAACAGCATTATGTAAATATTGTGATGTGACTGTAGGCTGACAGTAACGTATACAATGCTAGAGGGTGTGACCATACAGCCTGCTCAACATCAGTAGCAGAATAATGCAGAGTGATTGTGGAAAAAGGAAATAATACTGTACAAGAGTGGTTCTCAAACATGTTCTAGCTTCAGTAGCCCCTTTCCCTGATTTTTGAATCCAAATACTTTAGCCGGCTACTACATGTTGCTTGGAAAACTGCAAAGGAAACCCATCGCCAGGATATGATGCTATGAATGAATGCTAATGCAGTGAAAGATTTGCAGGAAATAGCTGATCTACAAGCTCTCAACGTGTCGCTAGTACTGTACGTGGTTGTGGCGTGTTGTGAGCTTGTAGATCTGGGATGAAAGTGGTTGCAGCTCTTATGGGGCAAATGCCCCCCAGAACACCCATCCTTTAAAATTGACTTGAAATCTATGCCAAGTGTAATAGCAGCATGTTTATGAGGGATGTTATTACTTGTAAGGAACCTGTATAGAGGATCAAGACGATTAATACTTGTAAAAATGTTTGTTTACAAAAACATATCCAAGTACAAGTTACATTGCCAAAGAAAGCTAATCAGGCCAAATAAAAAAGGAGAAAAAAGACTGCAGTGTAGCCTATTATATTCCGCCGCCATCGCTATGCAGTGTTCAGATAGTTCAGTATTATATTTGTTGTTCATTGGCCGGAAAGTAGCTCTTCAGTTCCCCTATAATGGGTCTGTCTTTTTCTTTCTTAGTTCCAACCTCTAACCAATTTAAACTTCAAATCCTACTTTTGTTTTCTCTTAAATGAAAATAAAGGCAAGGCAATTAGAGGTGTACATTTGAGCAGCTTCGGCACCCTCTGGTGGACAGATTTGCAAATACTATACAGACTATAGACCGATTATTTGTTTACTAACATTGAGACTGGACGCACAGGTGATTGTTTCACGCAATCAATTCCCAACCTGTTGTTTTGGGGTGCGCTGGTTTCAGCACACCCCAACCCCCTCTTGTGTGTTGGCTAGTGAGGCGCGTCCTAGCGAGACCTGATAGAATGGGTTTCAATGCGCGCATACTGGTTGCACGCATACTGGTTCTTATCAGTGTGACGTCGTTTGTTAAGGGGTCTATACTATATAGCTATTTTCGATGCACGTTGTACAAAACAAGTATTAACTTGCTTCACGGTTCAGCTAATGTAGGTTAATTGCTTCCTTCTCAGTTCATTTTATTTACTTAATTGACTTTGGCAGTTTAATTCTAACATACAATTCAGCACATACATACTCCCATTAACTCCAGGCAATGAATCTTACTGGACTCAATCACAGTCACGTCTGTTCTGTAAAAAGGACCCATTGTTCCTTAATGCACACGTACAGAAGGATAAACAGTATAGCTACACTACATATACATGGAAAAGAGTCACATGTTCAGCATTCAGAGATATAGACAGAAAGTCATGGGTTTGTGGATGTTATGTAGCCAGGAGGCTAGCTTCCAGCATTGCCATGTCCACTTATTATAAGAGACTTCGTTTTTTTTTCTCCTGTAAAGTCGCTTTGTAAATATTGGCAGTTGTGGGTTGCATTTCTTTGGCCTTGTTTCTAAAGTGTAGTTCCTTACCGGTATTTGGGCTTGCTTACAATTTTTTCAATTATTATTTAACCACTTAAACCCCAGCATCCGTATTGTAAGAAAGCTTTCGCTGAAAACAGCAGGTCGACAAGCTCACAACGCGACGCGTTGTGTCGCATTGTGAGCTTATTATCGATCGGCTATTTTCAGCGAAAGCTTTCCCCACAATAACAGAAAAGACACTAGTATTGAGCCCTGAGGGACTCCAGTTACTCCAGGTTTAAGTGAATAAACCAGTGGTACTCAAATATTTTCATATCATTTGTCTGCTGACCTCCATCTGAAATGTTTCAGAGCCCCGTACCAGATGTACAGTATGTTAGAATGTTTCAAAAATCTTCCCAAATATTCCACATTTTATTTCAAGATCTTTTAAAAATAGCCTATCTACAAGCTCACATCGCATTGCGATGCGACGCGTTGTGAATGTGAGCTTGTAAATCATTTATTCATAGCCTTATTCAAATAGCCGATGAATACAGTATTATAGGTTCAAAGTGCTCATGCGGCCTATAGTCGCTTCTTTTTTACTTGTTTTCATAGACCTGGTTGCTTATTTCTCTCGCAAAATCTGGCAGCACTGCTAGCTTCAGATCAGTAACCCAGAGCACGTATTAGACATTATATCCAGTGAGATGATTCAAGACAATTTTTATATTGTCTTTGTTCTTCTCACAGGTTGTCATAATTACCAATAAGAGAGTGAATGAATGTTAGATGTGATTATGTGTAGAATCTAGGGCTGTCCCACACAGAGCATGTGAGCGGAGCGGGGGGAAATGCCGCTCGTCGCTCCAGGGGGCTGTTGTCAGTTGTCACGCTCGCCCCCCGCTCCGCTCCCTGTCGCTCCGTCGCTCACATTGATTTGCGCACCTCTCACTCCGCGCTCCGCACAGACCGGGCCGCTCACGCAAAAAAAAGAGAAAAGAAAAAAAAATTGACATTTGAATGAAAACTTGATCAAGGACGTGCGCTGTGCACTTCTGGATGTCTGTCTGAGTCTGTTGGCGGCCCCCGCCGGAGCGGCTTGGAGTGGCAGGCGGTCCTCGCTCCGAGTAGCACTCCATTCTTTTTATAAACCCGCTTCCCGCTACGTTAAAAAATCGTCTCGCTCCGCTCCCATGCTCTGGTCCCACACATACCTTTTGTCAAGCTTCCGATAATCTGCACATTTTCTGAGCGAGTATTCAAATAGGAGTTCTCTTTACGAGACTTGAAATCTGAAAGACTGTCTGAAATCTGTCAGAGGCAAGCACTTTATGGTAAATAACTGTCTCAAGAGCCAATCACAATGGCTATGTCTGTAAAAGCCAACTTGTGAAAGTTATTTTGTTGACATGCATGTATAATGTCTTTGTTCGTAGTTTTGTATGTAATGTGAAGTATTTCTAAAATATGTCCATATTAGAGACCAGCCAGATGTAAACTTGTCACTATATTGCCTTGCCTCAACAGCAAATGCAAATAGCAATCTTAATAAATGCTTAATCTATAACCTGCTTCACAAGAACAATGTTGATGTAAGATTATTATTATTTTTTTTTAACACACATTATCAACAACAATGCACTGGCGTCTGTGATGAAGAGCAAGCATGAAGCTTGTATCATTGATCTATGCATGTACAAAAAAAGTGTTTTCTCTCTTTCACCAGTTACACCAACACTTTTTAAAGCTGTTTTGTTCATAGAAGTGAAGCATTTCCAAAATCTTTAGCACAACACTAGCCAAAACAGCCACAAGCAGCCTGCCGGTGCAAAGCATAAATTACCCAACGACTCTGCATGCCGATGGAGTATGCAGATATTTTGACTTTCAAGTGACAGAAATGTTTGCCACTGCTGTAAGAATTGCGCTAATGGCCGAAAAATATATTTTTGGTATCAGCATAAACGAGCAGAATGAATTAAAGCTTTGGTCAGTGAACCAGGTGTGAACACTGAGATAGATGGCATGTTGTCTGCATGTGTTTTAACAGCTCGCTGTGTGCTGTGTTCCCCCCCCTCTCCCCCTTCCTGTACCCTAAAAGCGGAACTACCTCCCCCTTACACAGCCATCGCCAGTCCTGACGCGGGCGGCGTGCCCGTCATCAACTGCCGCGTGTGCCAGTCGCTCATCACCCTGGACGGCAAGTTGCACCAACACGTGGTCAAGTGTACCGTCTGCAACGAGGCTACGGTAAGTGAGATTGGTGCTCACAGATTCTATGTAAGTTGTAACATTACAAATCATGACATAGCAGAGAGGGGAGGGGGGGGGGGATTTAAATGAAACTAAAACTTCCTTTCACAGTATTGAATTAGGAACACGATTGGATCCGTTGATCTGGCTCCGGATCTTCAGTTAGTAAAATCAACAGGAAGTTGACATTGTCATTTTCTTTTTTAAATGCTGTGTTGAGTTTTGTAACACACATTATTGTCAGAATCTGCTTTGTTCACGTTTGTCTATTTGCTGACTTTGAGAGCTGTTTCACTGTGCAATGTAAGTCAATGAGGAGACTATTTTGGAATTTCAATTTCTAATCAACGGAGTAACTATTAAACATATCTCACCAATATTTTGAGTTATGGCAAGGTAACTACACAACCCATACATTTACCAAAGTCTCATTTTGCTTTAAGTCCCACCTCAATATCCTGTTGCATGAGGAAATACATCAAACCTAAGGAGTATGTATATTGATAGTCAGATATGTCACGTTCTAGAAACTGGGTAATCGTCTCAAGTCATATTTGTTTCTTTTTTTACTGAATGGGTTCCCAGATTGGGCACTGGGGGAAGCAAAGAAGTCTGATGGAATGCATTTAAGTCGGTGAGAGTCGGACAAGCTTATCAATAAACAATAACTTTGAATTATTGTGATCTTAGTATTGGCTCAGGAAGATAAAAGAACACACGTTGTTTTCTGATCTCTGCATTTCTGACTGTATATGGGCTGTGTCAGCGCAAGACAGTCAATTAGCGACAGCCTGTCAACACCTGCTGAGTATAGCGAGACACTGACTGACATTTAGCAGCAACAAAGTAGATTGGAGACTACAATATGATAATGATATTGCTCTGAATTCGCGGTACCACATGCAATGAATTGAACGGTAGTCCTGTAAATAGGGATTATCATTAATTTGACATTAGTGACACCTCCCGATGTGGGTTTAGCTTGCTTCCCATGACAGCTTCCGTCGGTTCTACGGAGCTCACTGATAACTGACGGTCATGGACAGCTGTCTGTATACGTCTGATCTGGAACAGCTGTACATTAAGCCTGAGCAGTGGACAGGTTCATATTTAAGGTCATGCATCAGTATATCCACTAGGTCAGCTATATATATATATATATCGTTGCTGTCGGGCAGAAACCTCCTATCTCCATATTTTAGCTTTTTGTGTTTTTCTGTAAATTAACGCCCTACTTGATCATACTACAACGTCACACAAAAGTAGCAGGTCTTACAAGCTCAAAATGTGGCACGAAGCTACGTGTTTTGAGTTTGTAGATCTGCTACGTTTGCTCCTTTTTGTATTTTTGTATTTTGTATTTTTTATCCTGAAAAGTAACAGTTTTGGAGATATGAGGTTTGCACTTGACTCAACAATGATGTGTGTGTGTGTGTGTGTGTGTGTGTGTGTGTGTGTGTGTGTGTGTGTGTGTGTGTGTGTGTGTGTGTGTGTGTGTGTGTGTGTGTGTGTGTGTGTGTGTGTGTGTGTGTGTGTGTGTGTGTACGGGGACAGTGATCAGAGCAGAGGGACTGAACTGAACTCAGGTGACAAGTGCTTCTAAGACCACATGGCAGATAGGTGTCCTCAAGGATGTCAGAGTTAATTTATGGCTGGTTGAGCTTGTGATTTGAGAGAGCTGTCACCGCAGGGAACGGAATTCCACCAGGCTCCTCCGACCGTGATCTGTGTCTAGCACGGATCATAGTCAATTAGAATTGTAATAGCATTTTAATCTGTCAATTATGCTTTTATAAAAAAAAATACTGTGATTTGGTGTGTTTAAAAACTTCAGTCTTGCTTTTGCGTATTCTGATTTATTATGATTATCATGTTGTTGGTCAATGGTCATCCTCAAATGGAAAGCACTTTTGGTCAGCTTATGTTGTGATGTGCAACATACATAAAGATGACTTGACACTTGCTGCATTGTTGGTGTTAAAGGTAGGGTAAGTGATATTTTTTGGTTAAAACAAAAAGTATTTTGTTAAAAGGTTAAAATACTATATTCTGATAGTAATCATTGCTATAGAGTGTTTTTTCAGTAACAGATGTCTCCCTGTCTCTCCAGCTCTTTAATAAACAGAAAATACATATTTCGGTACGTGTCAAAATCTCAGCCAATCAGGAGAAAGTACAAATTTTTAAGCTTAATTTGTATAGTGTTCCAGTTCCAATTTTGCATGCTCATTTCTTAGTGTCATCACTTCCAATTTCACTTGTTTAATCTGTATCCTGATTGAGTTCTCTGTCCTGGTTGGATAAAATTGGAAATGAAACTGAAACTGAAACGAAAATGCATTTTCTGTTTAATAAAGAGGTGGAGAGACAAGGAGACTCCTAATACTGAACGAACACTCTATAGCAATGAGTACTATCAGAATATAGAGCTATTTAACAATTATTTTAACCAACGCAAATCACTTACCCTACCTTTAAGCCACACGCCACCATCATGTTCTTCTGTGCATCAAGTGACTGAGTGCAAATGAACCCCAGACAACCCTTCTCAACCCCATAAAACCAGTTCCTAAGCAGTCACAGTTGGGTGTGTTTGACAGAACCAGTACTGACATAAACCTGACTGACAACCACGTCTGAACCTAACAAGCATTACTTTAACTGCATAGATGTGATGATGACAGAGCCTTGTTTACCTGTCCGTCTTCATCAAATTGAAGATACTGGACCACCGTCCATACTCGTGTATGATTAGACCGATTGCTCATGTCGTCCGATATCTACCCACACAAGTGGGCAGTTTGATGATCTGATTTGTGATCATTATTTTATGATGAGCTTTCTCTGCATCGCATTGTCAATACAAGTTATGATCTTGTGTGTTGCAGCCCATCAAGAACCCCCCGACAGGGAAGAAGTATGTGAGGTGTCCCTGCAACTGCCTGCTGATCTGTAAAGACACATCTAGGAGGATAGGATGTCCTCGACCCAACTGGTACTTACATCATCATCATCATCATCATCACAAAAAGACAATGTCTTTTTGTCTGAATGTTGAATCATAAACAAATATTGGAACCACCTGAGAAAAAAAATCACCCGAATATAAATGTAACCACACTAATTCTGGCGTCAAAATATATATACAGTATGTTTTATTCCAAAAATAACTAAAATGTTGTGTACCAATGTGTGAGCATGTAGATTTTTTTGCTAATTCATCGTACGATGAGGTATATAGGACTTACATTTAAAAAAAACGTGAACTCCCTCTCACTCTCTACATATGGTACATAGTATAGTACATTATTTGATGTATGATTGATGTATTCCATTATGCTTGTATTATTTCAGTATTTTGTTTAACAGAAATACAGGGATATGTATGTACAATTGCTCCTTGTATTGTGTAATATTAATGCTATTTTACTACAGTATACTACTATACAGTATTCTATCAAATGATACTGATACTGTTGCACAACATGCCTATGCCTGTTGCAATTATTTGAGACAATTATTTTGCATAATCGTTTCCATGTTAAAAAATGTTCAACATTGAAAACAAAATGCTGAAAATGTTTTTCCAAAAATCGCAGAAATAGCAGATCTGCAGCTTGTAGATCAGCTATTTCCTCTAATAAATGTCAGTAATTTGTCATATACTATGCCCTGTGCCAATTTTGATTACGAAGCCTAAAAGGCAAACACAAATAGCATTCTTATTCACATGGAACAATGTTCAATGTAAAAAAAAACACAATAAAACCGTTAATTGCAATTATTTGTATGACAATTAATCGTCAACCTTAATCTTGTAAACGTGACAACCCTAAACTTGCCTCGCTGCTTCCGCGTGCCGTCAAAGTGACGTCATCAGAATGTCTTTGCCCCGCCCACAGCAGACGCATCATCAACCTGAGCCCGGTGATGGTGATCCCGGAGGAGCAGCCCGCCCAGCCGGCGCTGCCCGTCCAGCCAGAGGGCATGAGGGTCGTCTGTGGACACTGTGGAAACACCTTCCTAGTACGTTAATCCCGCCTTCCCCTGTCTAGTCTGTCTGTGTCTGACCAATCATGGACTTGACACTGTATTGTTTATTGTTTATTGTACAGATCCCCATTAGCTGTCGCACACTACAATAATACATTCATCACAATATAAAACATTTCACTATCAAGGGAAAAAAAGAGAAACCAACAGGAATGCAGCAGATTTTAAAATTGCACAGTCAATTCGGTATGTAAGTTATGAATGGTATAGTATACCTGTATAATGTTTAAGTAATTAAGTTTCCTTATAATCAAGCTTTTCCTTTGATGTTACGCATATCGCCTGGAAGACGATTCCAGTGTGCAATTGACCTCTAAAATACAGCCCTCTTCATTGAATTGGACTTAGGCAGAGGTAAAGTTATCGATCCACCTCTCACCTGTAGAATGGAGTAGTGTTTATTGTGGGTATATACATACTTTTCATCATGCAATGTAAACAACATTGTCTCTTGTCACATGTCTGTAGGAGCTTTATTGCAGAGTCATAGTGGATAGTAGTAGTTCTGGTTAACAGAGCTAGTCATGTTTGCACAGGGCTGTTGTGTGTTGATAGAAAGATGATAAAGGTTTGGGTGGGTGAGTGATGGATGGATGGAGAAAGACAGACAGACAGATGAATGTTAGTTGGTAACACTGACTGCGATTGAAAGGAAATAAAAAGAAAATAAAGCAACACTAGGTATTGGGCTGGGTCCAAGATCGATTAATGTAATAAATTGAGGGATTGGGATCATGATGGACTAGGTCTGACAACTGGTTATAAAAGGAGAAACTGGCTCCCTGGTGGGACTGGGTGTGTGAGAGAGAATAGAGGCACGTGGTCCCTGTTCGGACTAGCGTCAACAAAATCTTTAAATAGGGGCACGGTTCCCAAATTGTTAGAAATAATCCATCCATTCTGACTCTGCATGTCTTTACTCTTGAGAGTCTGAAGTACAATGTGGGACCGGTACCATCCTCTGAGCTGTGCTTCTAGAACCCTTGTCTTTGGAACCGTGGGGTTGGGAACCACGTCTCTTAACACTGTGCTCGTTGTTGCTTGTGGCGTCCATAGGGCGGCGAGGACGCCCGCTCATCCCAGCCCCTCACTGAGCTGCCCACTGATGGCTCTCCCCCAGTCCAGCAACAGGTTGAGAAAGCTGGACTTTCTGCTCGCTTGGGGGCTCCCATGGGTGGACATATTAACTATAGCCTAACCCAGATCCAAGCTAAATCTCTGTCTTTATTTACACTGGTGCAAAAGTGGCTTTATTTTGTTTCAAGTTTTAGCCAATGGGATATGTTTAGTTAACCACTTTGAACCTGGTGTCCCCTGTCTTGGACATGTAATTATAGGCAAAAAAAATGCAAAAGATAATAACTGATCTACAAGCCAACAAAGTATTGCCATGTGACGCCTTGTGAGCTTGTAGATGATCCATTCTCACTATTCGTCATACAGTCCTTTACATAAGGCTTAAAGGGTCATGAAACCCTAGGCTGAATTTGTAGTTTGTTTTCCATTTGAGATTAAAAACTACAGCAGATAAAAAAAAACAGGCAGGCTAGTAACCAACACGGCTGCAACTAATCAAATGAATGAGTGTGTTAGATTTAGGTGTGCCAGTGTTCAAGCTGACAGTAGACATTACAATACACCATCTGACACACCGAAATCTAAACACCCATTATTAATTTGGGTGGCATATTTTTACACTGCTGTACTTTATAACCTGAACCAGAAAACAAACTACAGCCTGCGGTTTCATCGCCCTTTTAAGTGGTTAAATAATAGTTAAAATAAATCGTTAGTTCTAGCAGTGCTCCAACTTCTCTTGTCTGGGACAGGTTGTCACTGCTAGGTTGACGGCCAGATTGCGCCAGCTTGTGCTGCAGAAATCCCTCTTTTCAGAGAGAACCATCTTTAGAGCCAGGTGTATGAAAAGCCACATTTTCACCTGTGTGAAAAAGGACCTGTTTGATTAAGTTCACCCATGGTAGAAGAAAAAATTAATTAAATACTTTCATTAACCCTACTTTGTTAACATCATAGCACTTCATAGAATAAACATTGACACCGCCAGCTAACATCTTTTTTTTTAATAGTTTTAGGTGCTGAATAAACTGTTCCAATTCCTAACTTCTTTCCTTGATACAGGAGATGTCAATGTTTTCCCGGTAAACCTCCAAGTTACCACGACTAGTTAGTTCAAATCAATGCCAATAAGGCTATTGTTGATTCTCCTCACTCCTACGGTAGAGTAGTGTGTGCGTGTGTGTGTGTGTGTGTGTACACACAGGGACAGTCTGCATGAAAAGCAAATGAACATGACTTTTTTTTGTGTGTTCTCTTGCAGTGGATGGAGTTACGGTTTAACACGCTAGCCAAGTGTCCACACTGCAAAAAAATGTGAGTCCACCCCAACTTCCACTGAACATACACACACCACATGAATCAACTAAGATTGCTATTTTCACCACACAATTTTACTTTATCCTGAACCAGACCTCTGTTTCCCTGTCGACAACCAGCCCAGACAAGTGATTCAGAAAGGTGATTTATACTTAGTCAATCTGGGAACCATTCGGTAAAAAAATAAGCAGAAATTTGAGTATCTGTCTTGAGAGATTAATACTCAGTTGCCTGCCACTGGCATGCACCAAAAGTAGCAGATCTACATACTTACAAAGCGCCGCAATACTACACTTTGTGAGCTTGTAAATCTGCTATTTTCGGTCTTCGCCGAGGCGCGCAACCAAGTATAATTCAGGCATAACATCTGGATGCGCCCAATACAAATTCCTATGCACATGTGCTTATATTCATGCTGCCGGCTGTTTTTAGAAATTGTGTGTAGGAATTTGTACTGGGCGCGTCTCCGTAGATGCCGTGTCATGCCAGATTACAGATGCTACACTGAATTCTATGACTTCTTGCCTTATTCTGATTGATATTTTCTTATCCAGTTGATGGAATGAACTGGATAGTGGATACTGGAACTGGATTGATGGAATTTATCTATCAAGATTCAAATTTGTTATTGTTACATCTTATACTCAAGTACAGTTTAGTCTTATATTATAAGACTAAAAAAATTATCTACCGAAGAATCTAGGCTTAGGAAATCACTCTTGAGCAGTTTTCTGGTTCATTGGATCAATACAATGGAGTCAAAAGTACAGTAGTAGGAATGTGGACATGTGATATGTGTAGGAGGTGTTACCCAGAGGCTAATCTCAACATGTGACTGGCATTAGTGCTCCTGGAAGCGGAATTGGACCAAGCACTCACAATACTCAACACAGGGGTGGTGATGGGGAAAGGTGTGTGCGTCTGTATGTCAGAGCACTGCGAGATACTAGGGGATACATCATGCTACAAGCTACAGCTTGCACTTATTTTATTGATTACTTCTATCTCCCATCCACCTCTCTCTCTGTCTTTGTCTCCTTTTCTGTCTTTATCTAGAGTACTGTATGTATCTGGCTGTCTTATCTCTTAAGACAAACAGCAAATTAGATATGGAGATAAAGTAGAGGAGGGATGGGGCTCAAAATGAAGGGCAACACCTTTTTCTTAAAGATGTGTGTAAAGGGAGTTTTTAACAATGTTCCATTTCTATTTAGAAAAACAGGGTACTTGAAGATTATGCTCTGTAAGAAAGTTGGGGCATTAGATACAATATTGGGAGGAAAAAATGCTTTAGCGAGAGAGACATAATGATTGAATAATCACTTACTCCAAGTATATTGAGCTATTAATGGACTATTACATTTTGGCTCCGAAGTCATTAATATGTTTGTAGAATTAACTTTGTGGGCATTAGAAGAACGGGGAGGGGGGGCATACAGTAAGACTTTCTCAGAGGAAAAGTCTCTCAAATGTATCCAAGCAGATTACAGTAGTTTGAACTCTGGACACATTACACATCATTATAAATTACATGTAAGTTTACTTTACTCAGGGTTATATTAAAAGAGCTGTAAGTGGTTTTCTTTTTTTAATAAGTGTTATATAGCTCTATATTTAGATAGTAATCACTGCTATCTAGTGTTTGTTCAGTAACAGGGGTATCCCTGTCTCTCCAGCTCTTTAGTAAACAGAAGATACATTTTCTGGTCCGTTTACCAATGTTTACACAGGATAAACAAGTGAAATTGAAAGTGATTAAACAACACATTATAGAGCTTTAACTTAATATCCTTTTTGTTTTAACCAAAGAAATATCACTTTACGGCACCTTTTGTCGTCCAGGGTCATGGGTTTAATCGCAACACAGTGTAATGCATTCATGAATATTCATTGTATTGTAAGTTTCTTTGGGTAAAAATAAATATTCATATTGGCTTATACCTTTTTGTGCTGATGAGCTGAAAAATGTGTGTGCCATAGATGAGTTAACCCCTGTTAATCCTGAAAGATATGCAAATACGTTTTTGAAGAATTAAAAGAATTACGCCTATAATGATGCCCAAATTATGTATGCCAGATTGAAAGTGGTTCATTGTGTCTGTGGGGCTTATGAATATTTAGCCAATGAAAAGTATTAACAAGAGCTCGTGACTACATAATAACTACATCGCATCCATTGGAACACCGGCTCCTGAAAAGTAAGGGATTTGGACATGCGAGGTTTCCACCCCGACAGTGACAACGTGAGAGATACAGTCAGATGGAGGCTTGGGTCTGACACAGCTACAAAATGTCCACTCGAGAGAGAACCGGAAAACAGGAAACGAAACGCGTAGGACGGGAGGGAACAGAGAGAAACTTAGTAAAGATTAGTCAGAACCCTTAAGCCATCTGAAGAAAAAAAACAACGCTTCCTGAAGAATGCTTTAGTACAGTCACATGTAAAGCATGTGAGAGAGTGGAGTGAGCCCACCCTCCTCCTTCCCCCGCAGAAAAATACTGATCTCAAGTCAGTTGGGGCGCATTTCAAGCTAACTGTTTCTGACGGCCTCTGTGGAGTAAAATAAAATAATGAAATTCAGGACTACAGGAGCAGGCCATGTAACCCAAACGTTGGTGCTTTTCATCTGTGATTATTTAAAAAAAGGCACCGCGGGAGGCCGATACCTCGTGGCAATGGAAGCCACATCATTAGCATAGTGTACACTTAATGTTAACACATTGATTGCCAAGATATTAAACATAGTTTTCTATCCCCGTGCCGGCGTATAATTACCTCAATCCGATGATATTTGAAACGCCGTGGAACCGACATTGTGTAAAAAAAACACACGGAAAAAGTTTCCTGTGAGTAGACGGAAGGATCTGTGTATCCATGGGAACGACAAGTTTCCAACCGCAATCCGCCATTTTGGAGCTTTGGTCCGCTGAAAACGGGTGGTTTTCAATGGAAAAAAAAGAAACTGAGTTACAGCCGTTTTTCTGAAAATCCCATCATTGGGGCGGATGGAAGTGACGTTTTTTGGAATGATGTCATATCCACATTTTTCTTCTCTGAGAGACGATCGATCATTCCAAAGCTGTGTTAGGTCGCCCCTTGTGGAATTTTCCCCAAAAAATGTAAAAACAAGTTAACTCGATCTAGGCAATCAAGCGATGGATTCTAAAAACGAGTTAACTCGATCTAGGCAATCAATGTGTTAAATGGGTGTACTAATTATAGATAATGTGTTTTATGTGACTAGAATGCTGCATTTTCAAGCTGTTCTTTTTAATGCCTGTCGTTTCACCCGTCTGTCTGTTTGCATGTATGTACAGTATATATCGTTGCTGTCGGGCAGAAACCTCTTATCTCAACTTGTAGTGTTTTTTCGTAAATGAATGTCCTACTTGATCATACTACAGCGTCATACAAAAGTATAAAAAGTAGCAGATGTACAGGCTTGAAACGTGGCGATCTGCTACTATTGCAAATTTTTTTTTTTAATCCTGAAAAGTAACAGTTTTGGACATTTGGTTTCCACCCGACAGATGATATGTTTATCTCATTTGGTCACTTCTCACAGACTGACCTGCTTATGTTTGTTTGTTTGTTTGTTTTCCTCCTCTTCTCGCTGTCCGTCACCCATCCAAAGATCGTCTGTTGGCAGTGCGCTACCCAGGAGGCGCTGTTGTGCTTACATCACCGTAGGAATGATCTGCATCTTTATCGGTGTGGGCTTAACGGTAAGTGCTGTGTTCCTCTGTAGAGACGTTAGTCTCTCTGTGTGTGTACTGTAATATATTACTCTCAAATACTCTTCAAAATGTGTCCACCAGAGGGGGCTGACAACACGGCTGAACTCTGTAGTCTACACACCTCTTTGTATGTCTTCCATGCGTTCTTAGATGCCGGTTGTCGGTTGGGTAAAGTGTGACGGGGAGAGACGTGTCATGAGAATGTTGAATGCCTCTCTTGTTCCTTAAGTTCCTTAAGCACTCTCATATTCAGCAACAGTATTTTACAAATCTCGTTTTGTGGGTTAGGGTTTTTTTGGGGGGGGTTTTGAGTGCTGCACATACAATAGATGATCTTACACCCACTGGGAGCCACGTGGGGTCTCACATCATGTGACTGGACCAGGATTCTATCAGATTACTGACTTACTGCAATGTTGCAGCAACTTTACTTATTCAGACTAAAAACTCAATTCAAAACTTGTTAATCGTTGCTGTCGGGTAGAAACCTCTTATCTCCATATTCTAACTTGTGTTCTTTCGTAAATGAACGCCCTATTTGATTTCATACCACAGTGTCACACAAAAGTATTAAAAGTAGCAGATGTACAGGCTTGAAACGTGGCACAAAGCGACGCGTTTTGAGCTTGTAGATCTGCTACTTTTGCTATTTTTTAATTTGAATCCTGAAATGTAACAGTTTTGGACATTGGACGTTTCCACCCGACGAAATATGTTTTATTGTTATTTTACCCGTTGAATTAGAAATAACATCTGGGCTTATACCATGACTATGCAACCTCAAGGTTCTACTAAAATTCAACGTCTTTTTTAAATTCAAAGCATTTCAAGGTCTCTTGCTCATAAAGTGGGTTCCCAGTCACTGCTTGCTGTGTATGTAATCACATCAAGGCTCAAGGTGATCTTTATTGTTGTCTTGTGTGAAGGTAACATACGACAGCGTAGTACCATTGTGCAAAAACCTATTTCAAGACCAACAACATGTTGGAGCAACATGTCAGGGGAGCTGCGTTTACCTGGGGTGAACTAAGCATGTTCTGTAGAATATATAGATGGTGAAGGATATTAATATGTTACAATGACATAGTCAACCAAATGACTAGAACACACAGAAATTCATGCTTACTCACCAAAACACAATAACTTTTATTTACTCTGATGCACCCATGTTGAATGCTCAACCACTCAACAGTAGCCACACACAATATCAATGTAGCGTTGGCACAGTAAGCTCCCAAATGAAACACTGTAGCTCTAGTTGAAAATGTTATTTCGTCTTACAGAAATTGTTGCTCTCTTGTCAATTTTAATATGATTTTGATATTAGTTGCCAAGAAGGCAATATTGTCATGAATCTCCAGTGTCAGAGAGCTTATTGAGAGGCAGTTCTTTTACTTTGTTTTCAGACTGCAGGAAAATCTATGTCTTTATCAAATCTGATCTTTAGGACTGACTGTCCACACTGTTATCAAATCTGATCTTTAGGACTGACTGTCCACACTGTTATCAAATCTGATCTTTAGGACTGACTGTCCACAATGTTATTTGCAAGTGATCAGAATGTATTTGTCTATTCAGACGTTGTCAACCTATCTGCATTGCTTTTTTAGATCTACACCAAATCTCTTTGCCGAACATATTGCTATTTTTGGCGAATGTTCCGCCCAGAATAGGGATCCTGGGTGGTTAACTTATACAGATTTTGACCCATAACAAAAGTGGTACTCTTACTGTATGTACGCGTACACACGATGTTGCAATAGGGAAACCTTGAACCTTGAACGTTTCAAACAACTTAGGGGGTTGTGGTTAAATGCATTTGTTTTTCTGTTCAGACTTGACCAAACGTGTGAAATGTGATTTCAGTCTGGATAGGCCAAAAATTGGATTTGGGCTGCCAATCTGAACGTAGCCTTATTGAGTAGCCAGGCTACTTGTTTAAGTATGTGTTTGTGTGTTTGTGTGTGTGTGTGTAACATCGACTTCATTTCCATATTGCCCGTTTTCTCTCTGACACAGTTTTCCTCTTTGGCACTGTTTCTAAAGATACTCAATGCCTTTTGCTCTTGCACATCGTACCTGTCTTAAGTCGTTTATCTGAAATATAATATATTGTTTTTACTTCATTACATCCAGTATTGTTTTTGTTGTTGTTGTTCTTTTAATTATTCCCTCTTGACTCGTGCTTGCCTTTCTCTGTTGACAGGTGGGCACCCGGGACTTCGCCAGTCGCTACAACGCCACCTACGTGTCCTGGGCGTTCGCCTACCTGCTGGGACTCATCTGTCTGATACGGGCCTGCTACTGGGGCGCCATCAAAGTCAGCTACCCTGAAAACAGCTTCGCCTAGGACGGACGGACGAACGGCCGCCACTCTGACCCAGTCTGGCATTAACACCCCACTTAGTTTCTTTTTTTTGTTATTCAAGTTTTTGTTGTCATTTGGGTGTTCGAGCGGAGTGGATCGTAAAAGGCCTGGACTGGAACGATGTACTTCGAAGTCTGGGTTCTCTGTTTGGCATGGCTCCAGAGTTCTGATTCGCTGAGCAAACCGAAAGTGTCGGTAAACAGTCTCCACTGGGTCCAGAAGGAATTAAATCCAATAGCCCTGTTTCTGGCACAAATTGTCTTAACCTCTTAAACCCCAGCATACATATTGTGGGGAAAGCTTAAGCTGAAAATAGGCGATCGACAAGCTTTCCCCACAATAACAGAAAACAGAAAATACACTAGTATAGAGCCCTGAGGAACTCCACTCAACCATATGGGGTTTAAGTGGTTAAACCACTTGAACACTAGCATCCCTATTCTGGGGGGGTGAACGTTTGGTGAAAATAGCGGATTTACAACCTCACAACGCGTTGCAACCCGACGCATTTTGAGCTTGTAGATCGGCTATTTCCAGTAACGGAATTTTGTAGAGAGAAAACAGGAGGGGGCTTAGTATAGAGCCCTGGCGGACTCCGAGCTTTAGGGTTTTAGTGGTTGAATTAAATTAAATTCTGAATCGATAACAAGTGCATATTAATTGGTTTGCTAAATGATTAAATGTGATTTTCTTTCTCTCAAAGGAAAATTAATGCCATAAAATCATAACATTTATTTAAGGTTGATGTTTATGCCAAGTGGATGCATTTGGATCATTTGGGACTACTTAAGTTGTTTTTTCCCAGCAGCCTGGTGGACATACTGATGATGGTACCCGTTTGTTACCGACCAGAGCAAAACCAGACAAACTCCTACGAACAATGTACCCATTGCACTGCAATTTATGCAATTGTATGTGTTTTTTGCTGCTAGTTTGAAGCCAGTTACAGACAGCTGCGTATTCATACTGTATTGTAACCATTTACCTTGCCTGTGTGTACACTGACAACATAGTATTAACTCTATGATGTTTTAAGTCTTGAAATGATCGACTTAAAAAATGATAATAATTTAAAAAAAGAGAGAGCGATAGAGAAGAAATTGCCATGAAAGCAAAATGAGTCTTTGGTTGAGGTTTGAGTTGTGTAGTTACTTTACCAGGATGATATCTAATAGTTGAAACGCACAGTGAAAGAGGCCTTTGTCTTTTGGCTCAAATGAATGCAAAGCAGTCTGCCGACACTATTAACCCAACACCTGTTTTAGTTGTTAGGTTTTTTTTTTAATGTCAACTTCCTGTTGATTTTAATATTTGATTTTAATATTTAACAATCCAGATTATTCAGTTTGGATCTTCTTCCTAATTCAAATGGCAAAATAAACAAGATGTCAACATTTTTATACATAAGAATATATACAAATTCAGTGTTGGATTTAGCAGAATCTGCTTTGTTTGCGTTTGCTTTTATGTGCTAAAAGAGTGAATTTGAGAGCTGCTACGCTATGTAATGCAAGTCAAAGAGGAGACTATTTTGGATTATCAATTTCAAATCAACGGAGCAACTATTGAACATGCAGTATCTCACCAGTAATTGGCGTTGCATCATGGCAAGTTATACACAAACCTCTACCAAGTGTGATTTTTTTTTTTTTTTAATAAATCTGTGAGTGCCAATGTCACAGCCCAGTATTAACGCTTAATTTATACTCTCATCGCAGGGAGGTGTTGCTTGCCGAAAATAACAGATTGTTGTGTTATTCTCCTTTTCGCCAAGCGACACCATCGTACTACGAAGTATACATTAGGCTCCAGTCAAAGAGAGCGTCCATTCAGGAGGAGCTCTTGTCAAAGCTGTTGGACTTAGTTTTTTTGTGCCATGCTGCTTTTTTGTTTTTAATCAAGCAATAACCTTTGTGTTTGTCAGACCTTCTAACCATCTCTGCTTTCTTCCTTCTGTGCCCTAGAGCAGTGGTTCTCAAAGTGGGGCCCTTGGCCCTTAGGGGGACCACCAGGGTCCAAGTGGAAGAGAGAGGAAAATTGGGAAAAAAGGAAAATCTCTATTTTCTTTATTTTTTAAAATTCAACAGTTCATGAAATTGTTGGCGTCCCTATTTTGGCCATGTCTTTAATGCCAATTGCTCAAATCTTTGAAAATAGCCAACCTACAAGCTCACAACGCATCACATTGCAAGGCGCCGTGAGCATATACCGTAGATTGGCTATTTTATGTTTGTTTGTTTAGTTAAGTTTTAAGGTATTTTGCAATAGGGGGCCCCAGCCAGAGGCTATGGCTATTTGGGGGTCCCTGGCATGGCAGAGTTTGGGAACCCCTGCCTTGGAGCAGTGATTTTCAATCCTTTTAACTTCAAGGACCCCCAGTTTGATATGCATTCGACCACAGACTGGTACCCCAATCTACTCCTCAGTGTTAATTTCACTCTTGAGAGTTTACATTTGCACTCTCCATTTTTACACTCCATTTAGTTCCTAACTATCAAACATTTACCTGGGGACCCCCTGGAATCCCCCCCAAGGATCCCTGGGGGTCCCTATACCCCCACGTTGGGAACAAGTGCCCTAGAATATCTTTGTGTTCCTCATTGCCTTTAAGTTGCCTTCCTGCAGGTAGTACAGTACCAGCCATCGCAAAACATGGATCTTCACACATGTTTGCATGTCAGCCAAATCTTCCTTAACCCAGGTGTCCCCCCCCCCTTTCTGTTACAGTAACAATGGTCAAAGCTTAAATAGTTCTCATTCCCACCTGTGCTTTAGAATGTATCTCCCTCGCTTGCCGCCCTTTTTTGGAACTTCCTGTGAACTCTGTGCTAGCTAGAGTAGCAACGCTACAGGCTAACTCTGCATCCCTCTCTTGACCAATGGGCACAGTTCGAACCTCTAACATTTTGTTCTGAATGTGATGATGATGATGATGATGATGATGATGATGAAACAGAAAATAATGATATTAATAAAATAAAAACTCTTTGTACAGTTAAATCATTACGTGGAAAACGGTAGTGGCAGTTGGAAGGAAAAAGATGGCTCTTAGGTCTTTTTAAAAATGATAATTTATCAATAAAATGGACGAAACCTCTCCTGGTATAGCGTCGTTCTTGGTTTGGCATGTTGAATGAGCATTGAGCAGGATTCTCAATCTCATCCAAATTGGCCCTCTTCCTTAATTCCTTCACAGGTTTTACCACTTATATGCCTACTTATGGAGGCTCTGTTCCAAATAGTGTAGCACACAGTGGTTCTCAATCTTTAACTTCAAGGACCCCCATAGTTCTGAGAGTGAACAAATGTACACTCTCAGAGTTACACATCCTTAAGGGGCTATTAGGAACCCCCTCAAGGAACCATGAGGGTACCTGGACCACACTGAGACCCACTGGAGTGTTTCCAGTGAGCCAACATGCACAATATCAGTACACTGACTGTCCAGAATGGAACAGAGCCTTAATTGGTATAATTGGTAAGACCACATGAAGGAATTAAGGAAGAGGCCCAACTTTTTTTTCCAATATGGCTGCTGTGCATAGAGCCTATTCTTCCCAACGGGGGGAAGCCAACCCCAGATTGCCAATGCTTAGGCGACAGTATGTAGTCAGCTTTCTGACTTCTTCATTCAAAGATTATTTAAGTAATATTTTTCCTTAAAATAAAAGGTTAGTTGTTAAAATGTAAGCCTCCTGATAGTAATCATTTTCTATTGAGTGTCTGACCGTAACAGGAGTCTCCTCATTTGTCCAGCTCTTTATATGTTATATGTTATATTTATATCTTATATGTCATCCAATCAGGAGAGTGAACTCCACAAAGATCATTTTATCTGTCTTGTGTTCCAGTTCCATTTTCAATTAATTCCGTCGATTTTGCTCATTTACTTGTTTCATCTTTTCCAATTTCACTTGTTTATCCTGTATCGTGTATAAGTTCTCTCTCCTTAGTGGATCAAAATGGTATCCCTTCCTGAAAATGTATTTTCTGTTATACTAAACTAGCTTGGAGGGACCTTTTACTGAACAATCACACTATAGCAATGATTACTATCAGAATATAGATATTTTAACACTCCCTTGTTTTTATCTTGTCCTTTTTCTTTTTCTTTGTGCCCATCACTGGATATCCCAATAAATGTGGATAACATTCAATCTCTGTCACCTCTCCTGACATTGACGCCTTTACTGTGTCCTTGATGTGCACACACACAATAACACAGCTGTGAAGGACAACATCCCTCCCTGGGGATGTTGTTGATGTGTGTTCAACCAAGAGGGTTGTTTTAACTACCGATGTCACCTGGGGAGAGAAACCTACCTCAATATTGATCCTGTGTGGAGATTACTCATGTGTGACAGCCTGACAGGCAGTGACAGCTTTCCCCACAATACAGATGCTAGGGTTTCAGTGGTTAAGATGGTGGTTTTCATTTTCTTGTCAAGGACCTCCACATTGATACATATTAAGCCGTGGACCCCCATTTGAAAAGATTTGTAACCGAGCACCCCCATAAGAGAAGATCTTAGTTGTTAGATTAGATTTGTGCAGAATTCTAGAACTGTCTACTGTATACTGTATAGGTGGGGAGAGGGAAAGCATCTGAATTGTCATACAATACAGAGAGATCTTTGAACATAAGATATTTGCACTTGCAGAATATTTATAGAAAGCATGGGACAAAGAAAACATATGTGATGTATATCTATTTTAGTTTTTTGGGGATTAACCAAATATTTTCATTTTTACTTGTGCAGTTTCTGTTTCCAGGAAGTGAATGTGATATTGTTTACTTATGTTTTGGTGTCTTATAATGCCGTAAGGGATGGGTCTTATGACATGACACGAAAATATAAATGTATTCATACAGTAGGCCTACATTCTCCTTGGTTTACCTTCTAGCTGGTGTAAGTATAGTGAAATTGAACATTTTCAACCTGGCATCCCTATTCGCTGCATTACAAATTAATTCATGAAGAAACTAAAGAATGGTTGTCCAATGAATGACAAATTAAACAGTGATCCGCAGGCTTTACCCATTGAAGCTACTGGAGGCTATTTAGGAAAGAGGCATTCAAAACATTTCTCAGCCTGCTGTATTAGCAGTAGTATCCTACCCATCTATGTCCATGAGGTGGAGACATTTGCAATGTTTTGAATAAAGACTGCACACAGGCAATTTAGAAGGCTTTGAGCATTCATGCTAGGGTTGGGTGATAAGCCTCGATTGCTATTAATGGTGATTTGTGAAGGTAAAAATATCAGGGGCCCTATCTTGGGCGCCGCCTTACCCCTTATTCATAAACTACTTTGCCATTTTTTACTATTTAGAAAAACATGTTCAAATAGTTTTTTTAAAATGTCTATCAAGTTTAGGGATAAGGGGTGAGGTGGTGCCCAAGATAGGGCCCCAGATCTACAGATCTATACATGCCAGTGAGCTTGACATGACATCAGTGCATGTTTATCTTCATATATATGCATTTGACGTGACATAATTGCATGTTAATCTCCTTATACAGTATGTGCATTTGACGTGACATCTGTGCACTGCATGTTGATCTCCATGATGTGCATTTGACGGGGGGACTATATGTGCGTTTGATGTTTGACGTTGGGATTTCATGTCATCTCCGGTTGACCACGTTAAATCACCATGGTGCACTCCATATTCGGACAAAATGGTCAACCCGGAACTCCATATATGGTCATGGCTCCTTATATGAATCCTTATTTGGTTTGAGTCTGATGTCATGACAACATAGTCTGAAAAATGTTAGGTTAAGAGTGAGGTTAGAATTGGGCTTCGATACAAAGCTGTCCGCTGTTCTTCCCGATGAGGGCTGCAGCTCCACTGGGTCTGGACCAGGCCCCCAGAGTTGCTGAGAAACATTGAAGCACTCTTACTCAAGTACTGGAGTACTCTGTCCACCTCTGGCGGTAGTATCCATCTATGTCCATGAGGAGGAGACATTTGCAATGTTTTGAACAGAGACTGCACTTTAGTGAGGCAACATACATACATAAGGCTTTGAGCATGTGTGCTAGGGCTGGCTGGTATGACTTAAAATCTAAATAACAATTGTTTCAAACGTTTGCCTCAATGATCTTTTATTATAAAGTAGCCAATTATTCTATACTCCCTATCTCTCCCCAATTTAGTCGTTATGCCAACTGATTCCTCCCCACACACATTTCTGTGTTGTCACTGCTGTTGTATCTTACTGACTCACCTGCCAGAGGAGCCCCCACCGGGAGGATGTAGAGCCTTCATCCTACTCCTCCCGCCCAACACTCCCCGCTGACTGGCGGGACCCCAGCCCGTAGGAGTACGTGCAATGATCACCCTCCCCACTCGGCTTACCTCCCCCGAACACGGGCCAATTCTGTAAGCCAGTGGAACGATTTTTTTTTTAATTATGCATTTGATGTACTGTTGAATGACAATAAAAGCTGTCCGTCCGTCCGTCCATCTATCTATTCTCACTCATTTGATTAACCTACATGAGCAAGATTAAGTCAGTTATTAGTTCACAATGTAGACTTTGTTATTATCTTCAGCTACTTGCCCAGCCCTAGTGTGTGCTCCGTGAATGTGTCACAGTGTGACACTGTTACTGTGAGGAATGAAATGAATAGACACACACACTGAGTGTGAGGAATTCAATGTCCAAATATAAACTGATGTTTCACTGCTAGAGGTAAACAGCATCCATTTCCCACACAATGACCCATGACCATACGCATGAAATACAACAACAATATATTTATTTATCAATTGTGATTGTAACAGCGAATAGATTTACCCAAATTACAGACACATTGAATATGGAAATGATAGAATAATGGTCCACTTATAATGAACACTCAAGAAGAGCTACGAACGCACACAATCACTCGTCTCCTGTTCCATTCTCTCTCTCGTACGCTTACACACACACACACACACACACACACACACACACACACACACACACACACACACACACACACACACACACACACACACACACACACACACACACACACACACACACACACACACACACACACACGAGCAGAAACCTCTCCATATTTGTACTTATTGTGTTTTTTCGTAAATTATGCCCTACTTGATCATCTATAGCGTTACACAAAAGATCTACAAGCTCGAAACGCGGCGCAAAGCGTTGCGTTTTGAGCTTGTAGATCTGCTACTTTTGATACTTTTGAATTTGAATCCAGTTTTGGACGATTTGCTTATTGACGTTTTTAACCCTAACCCTGAAGCCAAAGTTGCCGTTCTGCAAGCTCACAATGCATCGCAGCGTGACACGTTCTCTGCTTGTAGATCTGCTATTTTCAGTGCACAACATTGGTAAAGTAAGGCAAGTAAGTATAAATCAAGCATAACTCCAACCATAACCCCTAAATCTAACGTAACCCCAACTGGAATCTTTTCCTTTTTTGTAAACCTAACTCAAATCTTTCTTTTTTTAAAACCAAATCAACCATTTCTCTCGTGAGGACCAGGAAAATTGTCCATTGACATTGACATTTAGCCATCACAAGTATAGTAGCCTAATACAAGTACACACACACACACACACACACACACACACACACGCATGCACACACACCATGTGACACACATTCACAGCACACTGGATTTCTCATACGTCTACAAGCTACCCCCCTGGCCGCATGGAATGATGACATAACGGCAGAAACACAGTGACGCTATCCCTGTGTGATGAGTTCATCACATCGGAACGTCAACAACAACAACTTGTAGGAGTGTAAACCAAACAGACACATTAGCAGCACAACTACCACCCAATACACAACGGACAAACGGAGCTCATTAAAATGTGTATTTTTTTCACAATGACTTCACAAAGTTGGTATCGCTGTGTGTGCGTGTGTGCGTGTGTGCGTGTGCGTGTGCGTGTGCGTGTGTGTGTGTGTGTGTATGAGTGTGTGCATGTGCATGTGCTTGTGCTTGTGCTTATGTTTGTATTACTAGGCTTGTGAGGACCAAATGTCCCCACATGTAGCTATAGTACAATTTTAGAAATAGATAGACGTTGTGAGGACCATTTTCCTGGTCCTCACAAGAGAAATGGTTGTTTAATGTTTAAAAAAAAAAAGAGTTTGGATTAGACATTTAAAAGTTAGATTTTTGGATTAGACATAAAAGAGTTATGCCTGATTTAAACTTAGTTGTGCGCTGGTGTCATAAACCGAAACATTGCCGATCTACAAGCACACTGCGACGCATTGTGTGCTTGTAGATCGGAATTGTTTTGGGGCTTTAGGCTTACGGTAAAACTTTATAAATGTGGCATTCATAAAATCGGCATTCTAAAATGTTGATGTCCTCACAAGAATAGTGATATAAACCTGTGTGTGTGTGTGTGTGTGTGTGTGTGTGTGTGTGTGTGTGCGTGCGTGTGCGTGTGTGCGTGTGTGTGTGCGTGTGCGTGTGTGTATGCGCGCACGTGCTGTTGTCCTTCTGTACATCCTGACGTCATAACTGGACCCGTTTTCTCAGTGCCCACACTGTGCTGATGGAGGAGGCGGGCCCCCCGGGGGGCCTCCAGGACGCGGGGGGGGGGGGCGCGTTCAGTTGTTGTTGAGCACCCACCACGAGCCTGCATGTGGGGAGACAGGAGACAAGCAGGGATGGACTGTTTCACTTTTTAACGTCACTTTTACATTCCTAGTAATTTGCCTGCCATCATGCATTAAAGCTGCAATCCGGAACTTTTTGATTGATTGAGTTAATACTTTATTTAGGAGTTTGCAGAGTAAAAAGCACAAGGAAGTACAGTTCAAAATACAAGGTCAACTAAATAGGATTGAAAAGCCCCCAAAAAATTACTGGCTTGTTTCAATTGGGGTTCTCACATACTCAATTCATGGAGACACTAAATGACAGACAGATATACACTACTATGCCGAACATCATATAAACATGTTAAAGGTAAAAAACAGTTTGAGGGGGAGGGGGGAGGGGCTAGGTTATGACTTTTACAGGGGCCAGTTTGGAATTGCAGCCTCCTGAAGGTATTCTTTTAGGGCAGTTTTGAAAGCGAGTAGGGTTTTACATTCCTTCACTACTTTTGGTAGGGCATTCCACAACTTATTGTAATGAATGCCATTTTAGTTTAACCAATGTGTATGGTAGAGTATGTCAACCAGCCCAAATGTTCACATGTCTCCCCCCTTCTCCGCTCCCTCCATTGGCTGCCCGCACAGAGTACAAAACACTAGTAGCAACCAAAGGTATAGCACCCCCATATCTTCAAAGCCTGATCCAACCATACAACCCCTCCTGCTCACGCAGATCAGCTAACATAGGGAAGCTGTCAGAACCTTCGCTAAAACATCCGGGACAACGCTCCACGCGTCCCAGACTCTTCTCCCTTCTGGCTCCCAAAACTGATGATCAAACTGTGATCAAAGCATTTTGATCCCGTTTCAGGAGAAACGTCCTACCAGGTAACAACATGGTGACGATGATCTCCGGGGTCTCCAGGAAGTCCACATTCCCCCTCTGGAAGGTCTTGCTGTAGTTGCTCTGCAGGTGACTGCATGGGCACAAACAAACAGCTTCATTCAACCACTCAAATATATTGTCGGGCAGTTCTAACTTTTTGTGTTTTTTCGTAAATGAACGCCCTACTTGATCATATACTACAGCGTTACACATAAGCATCAAAAGTAGCAGATCCGCAATCTGAATCCTGAAAAGTAACAGTTTTGGACATATGAGGTTTCCACCCGACAGAGACGATATAAGATTTATTTAAAGACTCTGTCTGCCATGTTTATTAACATCACTTTCAACCAGGCATCCCTATTTTTGGGCATGTCATTATGGGTGAACCATTGGGTTAAACATTTTTTATTTTCATTTTTTCACAGTATCAGACTTACGTTGTTAACACTTGTTGTATAGCTAAACTACATCCAGATATAAATCCCATGTCAAGCTCCATGAGTGAAGAACCAACTCTCTAATAATCTATGAAAGGTAGGATTGACCATCCTGACCTGGTAACAATTCTACTCCAAGAGCTATAGCTTTAATTGTCCTTGAGCGAGGCACCACAAGTTGAAATGTGGGATTAACTAGAGGGTCCAACAGACTTCAAACAGAGAGGCACCATCTTGACCATGAATAATACCATATTATAACCTACATACAGTACATCAAAGTACATGATTATTACCATGATTAAAACCATGAATAATACAATATTATAACCTACATACATCAAAGTACATGATTATTACCATGATTTTTACCATGACCTAAATACATCTAGTATGTGATCAGTGATTACCATGAATAAAACCTCTACTGCATTACTGAATATAGACAACTAGTTGTTGTCAAATAGTAAATGTCAAACTCTTAAACAGTCCCCACTAACATTGCATGTTACTAATTCTCCTTCTGTTCTCATTACCACAGAGTGCAACAGTTCATTCCAGCGCATGGTCTGAACTTGGGTTGAGTCCGAGCTGTGGTGATGTACGTACGTGAGTTAGGAGCTGGTGGATACTTACTTCTTCCACACGTTGTTGTGCTGCCAGAACTCATAGAGAATGAAGTGTGACTCATTTGACAGCCGCTGAACTGCAATACTGCCAGGAGTGAAATATGAGATGGAGAGAGACAGACAGACAGACAGAGACAGAGAGAGACAGAAAGGGTGAAGCAGTTAGGCATTCATGTCACGTTGCAATCTCTGCCATTTGTATTTGAATTGGTTTCCATATTGCGACTGGGTGCAGGGCAGACAGTGCTGATTGCTCTCTAATGTTTTGTGAAGCACAGCAGCTTCAGCATGAGAAGAACCCAGGGACTATTACAGATGTAAAATAGCTCTTAGCTATAACTGCTGCAATGTAGTATTTATTGTGTATTGTACAAATTTAATAAACAAAAACAAAAGTAGTTTCGTCATGATGTTTCACTCCCAGCATTTAATTGATAGCAAACAAACAAACTGGTTGTTTTTGAGAACTGGTCTCCGTGGAGATGTGGAAATGCTGTGTGCTTCTTTAGAGAGATGATGACATGACAGACGGTACAGCTCTCGTGGCACTTCAGCCTGTGCTAATTGCTCATCTGCCGTATCAGCTTCGGGGCTGATATGGCAGCTGACAAATCAGCACAAACTAATCACCCTCTCTGTCCTTTTATCATCCCATTACCCGGGGCAAATGAGGCAGGGTGTGCGATAAATTAGCCTACATCATTGATGTATACCGACCGACTTCATGTGTATGTTGCTTACATCATACACTGTGATGTAAGCAACACAGGTGCAGCTAATCAAATTAATAATGGACGTGTGTTAGATTTGTGTCAGTGTGCATTAACAATGCTGGTGACTACTGCTTGCACATTGCCACAGCCATGGCGCTGGACAGTCCTAAATCTAACACGCCCATCATTAAGTTGATTAGCTGTAGCCGCGTTGCTGACTAGCTACCATGTTTTTAATCTGCTATCTGCTGAACCAGAAAAAAACAAGAACAAAATTAGCTAAATCTGTTTCATGCCCCTGTATTATTAAAACTACACTATGTCAACTTTTTATTGAATAAATAAGTCCAATACAAGATACAACACTGCAGTGTGAGAGAGGAGGTGAAGTTGAACTGACTGTAAGCAGCCGGTCTGGGTGCAGGCGCTCTCCATGTACTGTCTGAGAGCCGAGCGGAACTCCTCCACCTCGTCCTCCAGCACCGACAGCTGCCTCTGGACTAGCAGGATGTGCTGAAGAGAGAAACACACACACACACACACACACACACACACACACACACACACACACACACACACACACACACACACACACACACACACACACACACACACACACACACACACACACACACACACACACACACACACACACACACACACACACACACACACACACGGTTCTCAGTTGCCAAGACTGATTTGAGTCATTTGGATTCCATAGAAGCCAGCATGTCTTCTATGGAAGCATGTCACGCACCCAAAATAGGCTATCGTATCTACAAGAATTACGTGTCACTCGCGACACGTTGTAAGCTTGTAGTTAGCCTATTTTCGGTGATTAGTTACTTTAAGATGAAATAGTATTTGAAGTGGAAAAACTAGCGTTCAATGTTCCAGAAAACCTGAATGATCTTGTAGATTTCGTAATGGCAAAGTTTAAAGCCTCAATCTGCAATTTCTTCAACTGGTTGGCTGTATAGCTATACCGAAACATAAAAATTGTACATAATGTGATAATTGTTTATGAAACACAGCGCTAGTGTGTGTGGGGGCCTTTCACGCTGTTTCACAAATTGCAGAAGGACTTGGGCCTATCGACATTTTTCAGTTTACGACATTTAATTTTTCTTTAATCCATGCACGCACGCACGCGCGCGCTGCGCGCACGCACGCACGCACGCACGCACGCACGCACGCACACACACACACACACACACACACACACACACACACACACACACACACACACACACACACACACACACACACACACACACACACACACACACACACACACACACACACACACACACACACACACACACACACACACACACACACACACACACACACACACACACACACAAGGATTTTCTGTCTAAAGGAAACAGAGCCAGGGATAGTCAGGAGGTTTCCAAAAGCCTTCTGGGGATATTCACATGAATATTTAAGCCTAATTAAATTAGGCGTAATGGGCTTTAGTTATAGGGTAATTAAACTGTGTCTATCATCAAACGGCACGACACGCATCATCCACGATTGTAGGAGTGGCCGTCAATAAGAGGGTCGGTCTATGTGTTTTCTCTATCTAACTTTTTGTGTTTTTCCGTAAATTAACGCCCTACTTGATCATACTACAGTGTCACACAAAAGCATCAAAAGTAGCAGATCTTCAAGCTCAAAACGCGGCACGAAGCGACGCATTTCGAGCTTGTGGATCTTCTACTTTTGCTATTTTTGAATTTGACCCCTGAAAAGTAACAGTTTTGGACATAATGTGGTTTCCACCCAACAGAGACGATAACTTGTAGGCCTATTATACAGTATGTATAACTTTCATTTTATAATGGAAGTAAATGGGGCTCTGATGGAACTGACCTTGGCCCAAATTAGAACATTTTTGCCACATTCGTCATAGATGTCATAGATGGCTGATTTCACAGGCTGGCCACATCAAGTCTTAGATCCACATTAGTTCTATGCCATTTCAATGTGGCTCCCGAGGAGCCATATTCCACATTATAAAATTTCAGTTAAAAGATTGCCGACAAAGTATTAAACATGGCATTACAATGTTGTCGGCTATTTTCAGCGAAAGCTATCCCCGGAAGGACTCCGGTCAACCATATAGGGTTTAAGTGGTTAAGCCGAAACATTGCGGTTATAGCTCTGTTTCTTGTTCCATCTCCTCACAAAAGCATAGAGGCCGGCACATTACGCCCTGAGACCATCTCTCCTTGTCATAAAACCTTTAATTAAACGTGTGTAATTGTGCCTGTGAAACGCAACAGGTGACAAAATGCCAACGTCGTGAGAATCCCCGCGAGACAAATTAGTTAAATATAGGTGACAACAACAGAATGCCAACGTCGGGAAAAGTAACGACCATAATGATGTACAGTAGCACCTCCTGACCTGCATGGAGATGTGTTCAACGGAGGCAGAGAGGATGATGGGTACAGGAAGTGAATGCTCCGTCTCACGGGACAATATAGTGTATGACACTGGTTCTCGAGCTGTGGGCCGGGGCCCACTGGTGGTCCGCGAAGATATTGCAAACACGTTAAAATATGGTTAAATTATACTTAGCTTCCATTGATCCAAGGTGGAACACTATCGATTGATTGATTGATTGATTGATTGATTGATCATTAAAATAAACATGCTCTGCAAAGGCAGCCGATAAGCTTCCGTGTTAAGTGGTCAAGTGGGCCCTGATCCAGAAAATGCTCACACTCGTTCACACGCATGCACATACCCACCCACCCTAAACCCTAACCCTAAAGCCGTCATGGCTTTAGGGTTAGGGTTAAAAATTGGCACGCAACTAAGTGTAATTCATGCAAACCTCACATTTTAAACACACATTTTAGAAACACATGCACATTTGGGAAGGTCATCATGTCATGTAAAGTACAGTACACAGTCACAGCATAAACACGTATTTTAAGTAACTTCTACTACATTAACTGTGGCAGTTCAAGATACTGTACCTCTAATAATAATAATAACAATTATATTATATCGTCCCTGTCAGGTGTAAATGTCATTCTAAAACCAGAGTGTTCACTATTACAAATGATAGCGCTGGCAGCCCTTCAAAAAATTCAAACTAACAATGATTTTTAGGCGTGGTTATGAGTTTGTGAATATGAGTATATTATGCATTTTGGATGTGAGCAAAACATCCAGCGCTACAGATATAATCACATGACACCCTGCCATGGTATATGACTCAGTCAGTATGTGAAGCTAAAATTCACCCACCCACTACCCACACACACACACACACACACACACACACACACACACACACACACACACACACACACACACACACACACACACACGTGTACATCAACAGCACGTTTATGAATGCCACATTTACAATGTTTTGCAATTTTTTGCCGTAACACTCAAGCTGAAAATAGCTCACAACGCAGATGCGTTGAGCATGTAATTCTGCTATTTTCTGTCTCCGAGGCGAACAACCAAGTATAAATCAATATTATTTTTTCTCTAATCTAGCTAATTTGACACTGTTTTATGTTATTTCTTCATTATTAATTACTTACGATGTATAAATCGGTTCAGGTTCTATTAAATAAGTATTTGTAATCATATTAACATTTATTTTTATTATTCTAAAATGGACTTGGGGGGGTCCAATCTGAAGCTAGGGGGAGACAAATTACCCCCCGTCCCCCTGGGATTTGCACGCCTGACCGTAACCCCTAACCCTAGCCTCAAAACGTCTAATCCTAACACTAACCCTAAATGGAATCTTTTCCTAATTGTAAGCATAACCAATCACAGGCTAAGAACTGTTTTAACCAGCAAACAACCATTTCTCTTGTGAGTATAGTAACAAGTATAGTAACAATAATAATAATAATAATAATAATAATAATAATACATTTTATTTATAAAGCACTTAAGATTTTTGCAAATCACAAAGTGCAACAGGGTTTAAAAACAAATGCCCAAAAAATAACAAAAGGCAAGACAAAAATAAACTGAAAGCCCGGTCGCCCATGGTGTGGAGCTTGGTCATGGGGACAAGGAGAAGGTTGGTGTTGATGAGTGAAGGTTTCGAGTGGAGGGTTGTGCATAATTCAGATTGTCAGGTTATTGTTGTATTATTCAAGAAGGTTATAATAAGGAGGATCAAGGGGGTCCATCGTCCTAGTCTTTGAGGGTCTGCTCTTTCCATCGACATAAAGTTCAACAAGTCCCTGGAAGCCAGGAGTCCATGTTTAAACACTACAGTTTCACTCAGTTTCACAGAGAGAACAGCTGGTGTAAACGTTAAGTTCTAAACCTGTAGAAACCTAGCTGTGTAATTTGTGTGATTGGTGCCTGAAGAGCTGATTGAGGGGTGCCTGTTAATCCCGTAGCTGATTGATTAGAACATGGGGAGCATCCTCGGTGGATTGCTATTCTACTGTGGTATGTTGATTGGAAATGCAAGGCTGGAGTCTGCAGAGTATATAAGAGAAACAGCTCAGTGTCAAGTAGGTTGCCATGTGGAGAAGTTGACACTTTGTTCCTTAGTTTGTTAGATTTTTTATGTATTTCTTCAGCTGTAAATCATGTTTTTTACTGACTTTGTGCCCAGTCAGCACTCACACACCCACTTTGTGACACTCGATATGCTGTGGAACCCAGCAATGACCCCCTGAAATATCAAAACACACAAGGAAAAAAAGAAATTGCCCCCACACATTTCCAGTCAGCACTAATCTGCATAGACACACTGTCATCCAGTGTGATGTGGCACTTCCTGAACAGGGGGGGGGGGGCAAGGGGGGGGTTAGAGGCCTCAGGGAAGAACATTCAGAGATGGCACGCTGTGCAGGCGGTGACGGCTCTGTACCGTCGCTACGACAGCGGCTTAGCGAAGACGTGGTCTTGTGCATGCGAGAGGCAGCCGAGGTCTGTACAGTACACCTCTCTTATTGGCTCTGCCAGCGTACAGGGTTTTGACGGGGGAGAAATATGGCAGCCTGTAATCTTCTCAGCTGAGCTGAGAACACGCCGCAGCCCAGCCTCGCAGCTACGGGGGGCCATAACGCTCTGAACTGCATGTCTAGAATTCTTCAGCTTCCATCAGCGTAGCTACACTGTGTTCGATGGTGTAAACTCTAAACTTTGGCATTGCCTTGCTTGTGATTTATTTTAATTTTTTTCAACCCCCTTTTCTCCCCAATTTAGTCGTTATGCCAATTAATTCCTCCCCACACACATTTGTGTGTTGTCACTGCTGTTGTATCCTACTGACTCACCTGCCTTCCCTCCCCTGAATTTGTCTGTTTCACATTCTCAGACGCACATTCTGTACACTATTGACACATGAAATGATGCATTTGACATCAACGTTTTGTGATGTCAAGTACATTCTGATACTTTTACGACCCATGTTCTTTTCTTTTGCTGCACCTGTCTGCTGCTCTGGGTTTATGACATGATGTACTTTGAAGCCTACATACTGTAAATGTATAATACTTCTTAGTGTCTTATGGAATTAAAAACGCACGCTTGCATGTGCCAACTCATGCAAGCGGTACACATTACAAATGCACTGCACAGACTCATAAACACAAAAAACTTAGCATATTAAAAAGCATGCATAGTTTATACCCTTGTACACGTGTACGTGCGCAGACACACACACACACAAGCATCCACACACACACACACACACACACACACGTACGCTTTCTCTTCCTGTTACACACAAACTCTTTCCCTTTTTGTCTTCTCTGGTTTGTTCCCAAGGCAGTTCAGACCTTACCAGGCTAGTTCAGACCAGTAAGGGTTCATTTGGTTCCATGTGTACACACTCAGAGTTACAGACCCGTAAGGGTCCATTTCAATCATTTATTTAGCTGAGGACCCCTGGAACCTCCTCAAGGACCCCTGGGCGTCCCCAGACTCCACGTTGAGAACCAGTGAGACTAGAGAGGCTAGAGAGAACTGGAGCGCATATCTCCGCCTGCAGAGAATCTCTGATGCCATATTGATGATGTCATATTGAGGACATAAAGTGTGGAACTCCATATCTGGGCAAGACTGATGGGTGGATTGGCAGGACAGTGGATCTGACACTATGAAGTCACAAAATGTGAAAAATATTCATACACAAAATATTCAGGAATTGAATTTCTTGGCCTTCTGGCAGTATGTACAAGACATTTGCCGCTGAGCAGTGGTTTGCGAGATTAGCTATAAACAGACAGACAGACACACACACACACACACACACACACACACACACACACACACACACACACACACACACACACACACACACACACACACACACACACACACACACACACACACACACACACACAGGGGCGAAAACAGAATCTCCCTCCTTGCCTTGGGCCTGGTGGTAATATAAGGGAATGTGAAAAACAAATTGATGAAACTGTTGTTTCAACCCCTGTGCTGTTGCTGTGACAACAGTTGAGCAGTAAAACCCTCCATATTTAGAGAGGATATCGACACAGGAGCACAGAGACAGGAGGTATGAGGGGAGGAAGGAGCAGAGACAGAAGGTATGAGGGGAGGAAGAAGCAGAGATAAAGGATAACAGACAGAAGTAGGGGTGGGACGATATGGGTACCTCACGATACGATATGTATCACGATATTAGGCCCACGATAACAATATATATCACGATATCTGAAAATGCCGATATATTACGATATATTGCATGAAATTTCACCAACGATATATCACGATATCTGAAAATATCGATATATTGCGATATCACGATATATTGCATGAAAATTCACCAACGATATATCACGATAGTCCTTGTATTCAATTCATAAACACATAAAATAGCACCAAACAGTTCAAAATCATCATTACACAAATACAGAGTAGGAAAAACAACGTATCACAAACATTAAAAAAAAAAAAAAAAAACTTTTTTTTTATTTTAATTTTTTTTAATATCGATATTTTTCGGGAGGATATCGATTATTTATCGCGGGAGAAAGTATCGCGATATATCGATATATCGATATATCATCCCACCCCTAGACAGAAGGTATGAGGGGAGGAGAAGGACAAACCGGTTTGGTGTTGCTCTCCAGGACCTCGTCTTCAAAGGGCTCTAGACGGATGTCCTGTAGGACACACATAGAGGTCTGTTACAACACTATACACACTGAAACATACATTAACCACTTCAGCCCTATATAAATTTCGGCCATTTTTTAATAAATTTGAAAACTTGAAATGGGACATTCTGCATAATGAGTAATTTTTCTTTTGGTACTTAAAATCCAATTTGATGCCAATTATTTTGTACGTTTGCTCAAGTACATTTTGAATTACGTTTTGAATTACGTTTACTTGTAACAGAGTATTGCTATATTGCAGTATTGATACTTTTACTTAAGTAAAACATGTGAGTACTTTTTCCACCACTGGGAACCAGTGAGCTATATCAGTGTTTTAGACTCTCGTTTTAGAGTCACCTTCTTTTCCAGTCGGTCTATGAGCTTCTGCAGTCTGTTGACCTGGACCATCCACTGGCTGTCCTCGTCGTACACACCTAGAGACAGCAAGACACACAGAGAGATGCTAGCAAGAGTCAACGCATTCTCACTCCTAAGACGGCAAACGGGTGACGGCTTGGGACGGATTTGACCAAACGTCAACATGTGACCCCGCGGGGTCGCTCGCTGGTGCCTCTCGTGGCTCAAGTCCGCTTTAGACGGCACGTCTTTTACGTCTTTATTTATTTTCCTCTCCTCAAACTTTGGCTCGCTCTAACTCCACCATACTTTCACCTACGATGAGTTCATAAGTAAATTGGATGAACCGTGTAATGACTCAATAATTCGCGTCAGTAAACGGTTTAATGACTTTGGGAGAAAATGTATGAAATTAAAGGCGTTAATGGGGTAAATGGTCTGTTTATGCACGATATGGACAAAGCTGTGAATAAACAATGACAGGTATTGAAGGCGGTAGGTCCTTTAAAGGCTTTGATGTGATGTCATGTGCATTGATGACAGTGGGTGTTAGAGCTTCTCCAGGCTGTTGGGGTCTGATCAAAGACTATGGTGGATCAGCACTGCTTTCATGTGAGAGCTTTAATGGAAGGCTTTTCAAGTTGGCTTCTTGTGTGGCCACTGTGAAGAAATTACAGAACATGCAAATGGGCATGATGCCTGGAACATGTATCTGACTAATGAGAGATAAAAACTATGTGGAGACAGAGCGTGGGCGACATCACAAATTAGCGTCACGTACGACAACACAACGTACTGCAGCACCACAAAATATGCTTTTGTGTGACGCTGTAGTATGATCAAGTAGGGCATTAATATATAAAAAAACACAAAAAGTTTGAATATGATTTCTGCCCGACCGCAACAAAATAATCTGTGTTTTTCAACTTCACAGTCATCAACTGTCATAATAATGACTCATATGTTTTTCAACTGAAAAGTTGGCATTTTCTTCAATAAAGTAAAAAAAAACTATAACATCACAAAATCCAACTAAACCTTAACCACTTAAGTCCTCTATTCTTAGCAAAATCATTATTTTGTTCCCTCCACACGGAAAATAGCCGATCTACAAGCTCAGAACGTGTCGCATTGTGATGTGGCATGAGCTTGCAGATCGGCTATTTTTGGTGAACGTCCACCATCACCCCAGAGCAGGGATGCTTAGAGTTCAAGTGGTTAACTGAAAACCAGCATGCTGAACATATTGTCTCTGTCGGGTGGAAACCTCATATGTCCAAAACTGTTACTTTTCAGAATTCAAATTCAAAAATAGCAAAAGCAGCAGATCTACAAGCTCAAAACGAGTCGCTTCGCGCCGCGTTTCGAGCTTGTGGATCTGCTGCTTTTGATGCTTTTGTGTGTTGCTGTAGTATCATCAAGTAGGGCGTTAATTGACCAAAGAAACAAGTTAAAACATGGAGATAAGAGGTCCTCTGCCCGACAGCAACGTTATACAACAGAGACAACACGACACGACAAGACACGATATGACACAGCAAGAAACGTCACGACACAGCAAGGCACGGCAGGACATGCTGATCACAGCAGCACGCCAACGTCCACAGGCTTTGCCCCGCCCACCTGAGTTGAGGAGGTTGAGGAGGGGGTTGTTGGGGGACAGGCTGCTGTTCCTCTGGAGTCTGCGGTTGGAGCGATGACCCGACCACTTGATGGACAACACCTCTGGCTTCACCGGACCCTGTCTGTAAACACACGCACGCGCGCACACACACACGCACACACACACACACACACACACACACACACACACACACACACACACACACACACACACACACACACACACACACACACACACACACACACACACACACACACACACACACACACACACACACACACACACACACACACAGTTGCTGTCGGGTGGAAACCTTGTATGTCCAAAAACCTTTTTTATTACTTAAAAAAAAGATTTAAAATAGTGAAAATAGCCGATCTCCAAGCTCACAACGCCTCGCGCACGCACGCACGCACGCACGCACGCACGCACGCACGCACGCACGCACGCACGCACGCACGCACGCACGCACGCACGCACATATGACTTCACCGGACCCTGATTATTTCAATTTCCGGCATGTAAAAGTATCTGCTGTCCTGTCTTTAACATCCGGCCACGAGTATGAAAGGTTTGAGCTGTGCGCACACACACACACACACACACACACACACACACACACACACACACACACACACACACACACACACACACACACACACACACACACACACACACACACACACACACACACACACACACACACACACACACACACACACACACACACACACACACACACACACACACACACACACACACGCACACACGTTCTATTCTGAGTAGCTGCCATTATCTGTCTGGCTACCAAAAAAAAGAAAATACAGAAATTTCTGTCTGTGTGTCTATTTTAAATGCATCAGTGTGTCAGTCCTTCTGCAGTCTTTCTGTCTTATTTTTTTTATTTGTGTGCGTGCGTGTTCACACAACTCCTGCAATGTCAGAGGTTAAAAAAACCTGTGTGGAATCAAAACAAACGTAATGCTGAGGAAAATGCTGAGTAGCTGACGTTTTGATATTTGTTATTCAGTGATAACATTTACATTAGATCCTGCTTTGTATTTCATGGTACATTTAGTCATAGTTGAGTTTGTCTGGAGCCAAACCAATGGGACCAGGTGTGTTTAAATGTTAAACCACTTAAATCCTTCATTGACTGGGCCTGGCGTCTCCCAGGGGTCTATACTAGGCCCCCTCCTTTTTTCCCTGTCACCAAACATATTTGCAGACAATAGCCGATCTACAAGTTCACAATGCATCGCAACACAACTGGTTGTGAGCTTCTAGATAGCTTGTAGATCAGCTTTTGAAAAATCTGGTGCAAAAAAAAATCTGCAAATCTTTCAATATCTTTTCCAACACATATTCAACACAAATCTTTGCTTCTGGGGGTCCCTAGCACAAAACATTTTCAGATGGGGGTCCACGGCCCAATACATATCAATTTGGGGGTCCTTGACACCAATGAAGTTTGAGAACCACTGTGCTAGGGCTCATGTAGTTAATAGTTGCATGCGGTATGTTATCAGTGGAACACAGCTGACTGGTCTCAATGCGTCAATTACAGCCCAGCTCATTTATTCCTTGCAGAACAGACTGCCATGAATAAACCATGCCACCCTGTCACCAGCAGCTCGCTCTTTATCACCACCGCTCTCTCTCTCCTCCGTCCACTGTGAAGGAGTGCCGTGAGCAGTGTTACCAGATTATGTGAGAGAAACAAGCAACTATCTTGTACAAGTCCAAAAGAAGCAACTATTAATAGGCCACATGAGCATTGGCTGTTTGCATCGTATCATCATATACATAAATGTATTGTTTGTATATGTGGACCCCAGGAAGA
Organism: Gymnoscopelus braueri; assembly: GCF_963280865.1. Lineage (NCBI taxonomy): Eukaryota > Metazoa > Chordata > Actinopteri > Myctophiformes > Myctophidae > Gymnoscopelus > Gymnoscopelus braueri. The sequence goes on from NC_137613.1 coordinate 45,972,885, forward strand.
CTAGCGGTGCTTTAGGGCACAGCTAATGGGGATCCTAATAAATAAACCAATAAACAAATACCGGTACATCTGCTATTGGAAAGTAGCAGACCTACTGTATACAAGCTCAGAACTCATCCGCAGACAAATTTCAACATTTTCATGTCAAGGACCCTTGACATGAAAATGTTGAAAAAAAATAAAAATAAAACAGGTTCAAACAACATTATGAAGCAAGCCCAAAGCTACACTTTAGAAACAAGCCCAAAACAACGCAACCCTCACTATACCAATATTTACAAGCGACAAAAAAAAAAATAGCCCAAAGTCGCATATAATAAGCAGACATGGCAACACTGGTTGTGAGCCTGCAGACGGAGTGTGGAAAGATACACCGCCATCCTTTCATAATCATGCTGAATAAATGTTATTGTTGCATCGTCAAAGCGCATAATTACCGACCGACTTTTCCTCTTGAACTAACCTCTGAGCTATTCCGGCGGCTAGGACTGGTCAAACCAGAGTCATTCTTTAGGAAAATGAATCCATTAGGCTGTGAATGCATTTATCTTGCCAGCACCGACTAGGAGCTGACAAAGGACTTTCTTGCTTCTCCGTCAGTGCAATCAGTTAGACAGCAGAATATGTCTAATGGACACAGCGAGAGGAAGAGACTGTTAATGGTAATGGATTCACAGAGGGAACAAATGGGAAAGTGGGACTAATTTAATGACTTGATCAACTTGGCAAAAATAGCAGATCTAAGAGCTCTCAACTCGTTGCAATGTGACGTGTTGTGTGCTTGTAAATTGCCTACTTTCGTCGAAGAGATTTTGGTGTAGAGGGGGGAAAGGCAGGCCTAATACAGAGCCCTGGGGGACACCAGTCAACTAAGTATATAGGGTTCAAGTGGTTAACATGTTACAGCATTGGGAAAACGAGTGCAACAAGTGCATTCCACTGCCACTGTCTCTGTTTTGTCAGTCTCTGTCCAGCAACACAATTGGGGTAACTCACCCAGCAAATATGAAATGCCCTCACTGCACATGACTGATACAGTAATGGAGAACCATATGTTTCTGTGCTGGGTTTGACAGGAGAACAGAACATGTACTGTATGTTGAAGCTAGTATGCCTTGAGCACAATGAGGACATGGGCTCACTGGATGCATGCATGACCAGTGATTGTTGTGCATGCATGTTTTAACAATGGCTGCCGGTCAGCCAGCCAGCCAGGTACAGTCAGTCAGTCAGTCAGTCAGTCAGTTTCACAATATTTTGCATCACAGTCAGTCAGTCAGTCAGTCAACTACACAATTTGTTGTCTTTAGCAATACGGTACTGTAAAATGTTAATTTCATATTCCACTGAAATTTTTATGTTATGCTGAAATACAGATTATACTTTACACAAATAATAAGAAAGACAGTTCTCACATGCTCTCTCTCTCTCTCTCTCTCACGCACGCACACACGCACGCATGCACGCAAGCACGCACGCACGCACACACATGAATACACAGACTGAGGCTAGGCACATGGCGACTGGAATGATTGAACCCCTGCTGCCTAATCTGCGTTCTATTCTGAGCATCTACCCCTTCACACACACACACACACACACACACACACACACACACACACACACACACACACACACACACACACACACACACACACACACACACACACACACACACACACACACACACACACACACACACACACGCACACACACACACACACACACACACACACACACACACACACACACACACACACACACACACACACACACACACCGCGCGCGAGCGCGTCTTCAGACAGAGCAGTAATATAAATCCTAGGTGAGTCCAGCCCACAGGTGCGTGTTGCCCTGTCATGTGTTAGCATCATCATGCTAACGTGCCAGACTGTGACTTCACTCTGCTCTCGGGCGCGGGGATAATGAGGCCGGTCGAGCGAAACAGCCAGTGACATTTTGGAGGTCCTTCCTGGGGGTATACTGTATGCTTTGATGTGCATGACAACCCCGTCAAGTGGAAACTTTGACTTCCGCGCCATTTTTGGCTCACTGCACTCCATAACCTCTTTCAACCTGCCAATCCTATTTTCGGGCAGTGTCATTATTGCCAGAAATGTTTAAACATTTTCAAAAACTGTGAAATTAGCAGATCTATATGTTGCGTCGCGTGACATGGGGCCCAAGAACATATGGGCCTTCTACAGAGGCACTGAGAGCAAGCCTCACTATTTGTGTCACTGCCTGGTATGGGAACTGTATTGACCTCAACCGCAAAAACAGTGCAGAGGGTCTGGCCAGGAGGCCAGTTCTCTGATGCTGTGAGTGCTGTTTCTCTGCCTGAATCTTCCTAGTAAATTGTCAACACTTCACCCTGACTGGATATTAATATTTTCCATTGTAACACTACATACACATTCATTATATATGCTAATATATGCTTACATGCATAATACATATACAGTAAGTGCAGTAGCCTATATCATATTTAGAGGTAGGATCTGTGCACACAGCACCTTCAAAGGACCTCAAACTGTGCACTTAATGCACTTAATTACATGTTTATTTACCTTACTACTTGTTATTCTTAATTCTTACTTTTGTTATTGTTTATTGCTTCTCCAATGTCGAGGAACAAAGACCAAAAATGTTACTTAATGTGTACTCGTATGTGAGATGTTAAAAATCTAAAATAATCTTGAATCTTGATGGTATTTCAATATTTGGAGTGAGTTGATTTTGTTGAGTGTGATGAACCTTTTTGTTTCCAGGAGAGACATTTCAATTTTCAAGACTATCTACAAGGCATTGCAGCATTTAAATATGAGAGATGGCATACGTCACAGTACCTGAGACATTTCCGTTAGGTTAATCTCTAAAGCCATACTTCTATTAGAGACGTTTCCTCATTGCCATGAAAGCACATTCTAACACACCAGTACCACATGCAGGGCAGTCATAGTCAGGGCGCATGCTTGTCAACTCCATTCCCTCTTCCTCTATATATTTAGACACATCCTCATTAGAAAGCATTTATCTTAGTCCATTAGTCAGAACAGGGAATGCACAATAATTAATTTAGCCGTCAACTCTGAATTGTAATTTTCCATGTAAATATCGTTGTACTGTACATAGGCACTATAAGTACAGTGCATACTGTACCTCCTCCAACGCGATGCGATTGTCAAGATAATTATGCCATTGCATTCCAAGTAAAAGTTATTTTGACAGCTCAGCTATGCCTTTGTCAGGGTGAATCATTAACCCACGTTAAGCCAGGATTAATCCTACTACCTGATTAAGGCAACTTAGCTGTTGAAACAATTGTCTTTCTTCTCTTGATGTCTTGATAAACTCTCGCCCTGTATGTATAGCAATCATCTGTGTTTTCAGTGTTTTAATTGCTTGGCCACTGTTGATCTTAAGTGCATTTATTCATAATCTTTACTCACAGAAAGACAGAGAGGCCATCCCAGAACGGGTTTTTATCATTAGTGACCGTTCAGTTTCACATGACAAGTTGTAACATGTTCCGAATCCTCACGTTACACACAAAGAAATAAGTGTGAAGCCACGCCAGAGTCTCTACAGTCACATGCTAGAGCTGCTATGTTCAGTTATACAGGAGCAATCTCTGCGGCTTTGATGTAGAGAGCTGTCAGCGATGAAGGAGCGCTTTGGGGGCCTAGCGACTGAGACACTATCACACTCTGAAATCACTTCAACACAGAGGAGAGGAGAGGAGAGGAGAGGAGAGGAGAGGATCATCTATTCTAGGCTCATCATTGGGTCTCTGTGGACCTCTGTCATGGTTAGAATGAAGGCTTAAGAACAAGTGGGGACATAAAAAGCTTTCTCATGGGACAAACACCCACATTTCTCCACATTTCAGGCTAAATGTAGTCAACGTCAAAATGTAATTGACGCAAACTTTCAGCTTGTGTGAACTGTCTGTGAACTTGAAGCAGGGAGTTCTGCAGAACTGGGAGGGTGCATGCACGTGCATCACAGAAATAACCTTTTATTACCAATTTGAAATGTAGACCTACACCTGTAGGATGTGTAAATAAAGAAAAAAGAAAAAAGAAAAAGAAAAAAATAATAATTCAAATCAAATTGATATTTTTTTCTATACATTTGATCCATACCTCTCTTGGCGCGTCTGCTCAGCTGTGGTTTCCATGGCGCACTCCAAGGAACTTTGGAGGGAATGTAGCTGATTGGTCGTCTCCTTCAACAGGAAGCGCGTAACAAACTGCTCCAGATGAGTGGAATCTTGGTATTCCTGTCAATCAAGAGAGGAGAGGAGAGAGGAACCATTTTGAAAAAAAGTTGAAAAATAACATTTAAAGGGCAATAACACTTTGGTAGTGGTTTGGGTTGTGTAGTTACCTTGCCATGATGTAACTCCAAAGGTGGGCAAGAAAAAGAAAAAAAAATCTCCATTGACTCAAAATATGCTCCTCATTGTACGTCAATACCACTCTGATGCTGGCTTTTTTAGCCTGTAAACGAACGCAAACAAAGCTGATTCTGACCATATCAACATCACCAAACCCAGTATACTGTTTTCTAAATAGAAATGTCAACTTCCTGTTGTTTTTACTATTTGAAGATCCGGATCCAGATCCAGTCCTAATAAAAATAGCTAAATCAACAGGAAGTTGACTTTTTTCTTTTTTTAAACAGTACTGGGTTCGGTGATGTTCTATACTGTCAGAATCAGCTTAGTTTGAGTTCGTTTACAGGCTAAAAGAGCTCCTCCCAATCCTCTTCACTGTACAATGTAAGTCAATGAGGAGCATATTTTAAATGATCAATTTCTAGTCGATGGAGAAATTATTTTTGATTTCTTGCCCACCTTTGTTACATCATGGCAAGGTACTGTAACTACACAACCCAAATCTCTAGTAAAGTGGTCTTGCCCTTTAATCTTATAGTATGGAATTATGGAGTCATAAATACATCATAGATACGTCATGGATGACTGACTTGTGGCCACATGAAGTGAGATCCATACTGTTTAGATCCTTTTATCATTAGACTATCTTTATATAAGACTAGGAAGTCATACTAGGACCACATGGAAACAGCAAGGCCATGGCTTCATGTGACCGGCCTATGATGTCAGTCGTCTATAACATATCTATGACATATTTGGGCACATACCCCATTGATACTGGAGAAATAAATACTGGAGGTACTGCTGTGGCCTACTGGCAGTGTGCATACACTGAATAAAGAAGGCGCTGGAGCAACTCGGACAACAGAGTGCATACACTGTTTAGTAGTGATTGGTCCAACGGTTGGTGAGATTTGCATCATCTTATCAATGATGAACAAAACCTCCTAACACTTTTTGTTTAGTTTTGTCATTTCCTGTTAGTTAGATGGTTTCTGCCGGACAGCAGAGATATACAACACAACACACACACACACACACACACACACACACAAACACACAAACACACAAACACACACACACACACACACACACACACACACACACACACACACACTCTTATACACCTGTAAGGGACAAAAAATATGATTCTAATACATAAAAGAAGGCTCAGCCTACATTATATCTGACCACGAGTCAGGCTCACAAAAGATGTTGTGTTTATGTGTGGATTTCCAAAGTCGGTTTCTAGTAAATATATACAGTATATTCAACTACCAAAGGTGCCCCAATAAGGGTGGAGGACGGCAGTAGCTTGAGTGAGTAGAGAGGTCATCTGCGAATCAGTAGGTCGCCGGTTCATCCCCCAGCTGCACCAAGTCTATGTGTCAAAGTGTCCCTGAGCAAGACAATTATCCCCTAACTGGTACTGTATCAATAGCGCCCACTGCTCCTAATAGTTAGGATGGTATAGAACAAATTTCAATGTACAGTGACAGAAATACCCCAACACACCACATGATATTGTCTATATATGGTTACCTATTGTCTATATATGGTTATGCCTATCATTTATATCTATTTCTATTTATATGGCGAGATTAGCTGCGAACAGACAAACACATACATACAGGAACAAATATATAGAGGGGTGAAAACATAATCTCCCCCTGGCGGAGATAACAAGGTGATGACACTAATTCAGCCACCCCTCTGAAAATAAATCACCATGGCTGTCTCAAGACTTGACCGTCTGTTCATCCTGCTCGACACCGGAACCACTCCAGTAACTCGGAAGGCCGCAGCCCAGCAGCTTGGCGATGTGGTCAGACTCCACCCACATGAGCTCAACAATCTTCTAACCAAGGTCTTGACCTATCTAAGGAGTCCCAACTGGGACACGCGCATTGCAGCAGGCCAGGCTGTAGAGGCCATTGTGAAGAATATCCCTGCGTGGGATCCGGCCCCAAAACCTAAAGAAGAGTCTTACGCAGACTCTTCACCCGAGGGCTCCTCGTGCAGCCGGTTGAGTTTCGACCACTTTGACGTTACCCGCCTGCTCAAGCACGGGGCTTCCCTGCTGGGATCTACAGGGGCCGAGTTTGAGCTGCAGGAAGACACGTCTGGGGAGGTGGACCCTAAAGAGCGTCTGGCCCGCCAGAAGAAGCTCCTTCAGAGGCAGTTGGGCCTGGACATGGGTGCTGCTATTGGCATGGACACCGAGGAGCTGTTCAACGATGACGACCTGGACTACAGCTGCCAAGCCAGCGGACCCAGATCCCAGGAAGGAAAAATCCCTGCCCCTTCCGGTTGCCACAGCCATGTGCCCATGCAGGCTGCCGAGTTGATAGATTCGGAATTCCGGCTAGGCATGAGCAAACGGCAGAAGAATAAGGCAAAGAGGATGTCCAAGCTCGTAGCAAAGCAACGATCCAGAGACATGAATCCTAATGAGAAAAACAATGGCAGTTTTGAGGGAGAGCCTGAGGAAAAACGCAGGAAAACCACCAATGTTGTCATTGAACAACCAGCGACAGAGTCTAAGGTCTTAATCGAAAACGTTCCAGATGGCTCCAGTCACTCGGAGGAGACAAACGAATGGCCTCTGGAGACCTTCTGTGAAGAGCTCTGCAATGACCTTTTCAACCCTTCGTGGGAGGTCCGTCATGGCGCAGGCACAGGTCTCAGGGAAATCCTCAAATCACATCTCAGAGCCGGTGGAGGGAAGCTGTCGGAAAGCACCGCCGAACAGATGTCGCGGCAGCATCAGGAGTGGCTAGAAGACCTTGTCATCAGACTGCTCTGCGTCTTCGCACTTGACCGCTTCGGAGACTTCGTATCGGATGAGGTAGTGGCCCCCGTAAGGGAGACCTGTGCCCAAACATTGGGCGTGGCCCTTCGCCACATGCCTGACAGTGGTGTTTCCATGACGGTGGACATCCTCCTGAAGCTGCTGACGGAGGACCAGTGGGAGGTTCGTCACGGAGGTTTGTTGGGGATCAAGTACGCCCTAGCTGTCCGACAGGATCTCATCTCGGCGTTGCTCCCTCTTGTGCTCCCGGCCATCACGGAGGGTCTGCAGGACCTCGATGACGACGTGAGAGCGGTGGCAGCCGCGGCTCTCATCCCAGTGGTCCAAGGCTTGGTCCAGCTACTGCCCAGCAAGGTTCCCTTCATAGTGAACACGCTGTGGGATGCTCTGCTGGAGTTGGACGACCTCACGGCCTCCACCAACAGCATCATGACCCTGCTGTCCTCGCTGCTCACCTACCCACAAGTCCGACAGTGCAGCATGCAGCAGTCACTGACAGTGCTTGTTCCCCGTGTTTGGCCATTCTTACGACACACCATATCATCTGTCAGGCGGGCAGCTTTGGAGACCCTCTTCACGCTGCTGTCGAAGGCTGACCAGAGCTGTGCTCTGTGGCTCAACCCCATCCTCCAGGACATGCTCCGACACATCTTCCAGTCATGCATACTGGAGAGCAACCAGGAAATACTGGACCTCATCCAAAAGGTGTGGATGAAGCTGCTTTATCGGGTGCCCCACCAGTACGTGGTAGCAGCCAGCTGTCCGTGGATGGGCACCTGGCTGTGTCTGATGATGCAGGCCTCCAACATTCCCATAGACCGCAACATGCTGCTAGAAGTCAAGGCTAAAGCAGGTGCAAGACCCCGCCAAGGGTCCGGTCAGGCGGAAGAGACTGTGCAGGAGTATATAGCAGGAGCAGAGACGGTGACGGACGACCCGATGACGAGGGACTACGTGGTGGTCCGTGCTCGCCTCATGGCTGCCAAATTGCTGGGGGCTCTGTGTAGGTTTATCTGTGACCCACAGCTCAATGCAGTGTCTCAGGAGGTCCGGCCGGCCGAGTCTCTGAGCCAGCTGCTGCTGTTCCACCTCAACTCCAAATCTGCCCAGCTCAACGCGGTATCTCAGGAGGTCCGGCCGGCCGAGTCTCTGGGCCAGCTGCTGCTGTTCCACCTCAACTCCAAATCTGCCTTGAAACGCATCGCAGTGTCCCTATTGCTGTGTGAGTGGGCTGCACTGCAGAAGGAGTGTCAGGTGGTATCCTCTATGGTTCAGCCTCGTCTGTTGGCCATCCTCTCAGAGCAGCTGTACTACGATGAGATTGCCATTCCTTTCACGCGCATGCAGAACGAGTGTAAGCAGCTCATCTCCCTGCTGGCCGATGCTCAAATAAACCTCAGAGACCGCCGCAACTGTAGCATTTTCACCATTGACCAAGCCAATGATTTGGTGACCACCATCTTCACAGAATCAACGGCGCGTCTAAATGTGAGATCGAGGCAGTGGCAGCTGTTGGACAGCAAGCGGCAGCAGGCCCAGGCGACAGTAGCGGAGACTAATGTAGAGTGGCAGAAGCTTCATATGCGGGTTCACATGTTCACGGCCTGTGCCTTGGTCAACCTGCAGTTGTTGCCCGACAAGCTCAACCCGCTGGTGAGGCCTCTGATGGAGTCTGTAAAGCGGGAAGAAAACACCTTAATCCAGGGCTATGCCGCATCTTTCATTGCCAAGCTGCTGCAGCAGTGTAGCACCCGCACACCCTGCCCCAACCCCAAGATTGTCAAAAACCTCTGTGCTTCGATATGCGTAGACCCGACCGTCACCCCATCCGCAGCTTGCCCTGTGCCCCCCACACTTGAACCTGTTAAAGATGGCGGGTTGGAGAAAGACTGCACGCAGCACATGGTCAACAAAACCCGAGGCATCATCACCCTATACCGCCACCAGAGGGCTGCCTTTGCCATCACCAGTAAGAGGGGCCCTGTCCCCAAAGCCCCCAAGCTCTCCACCACAGAGCTGCCCCCTGGCAGCACCATCAACATAGAACACGATGACAGTAAGAAGCCGTGTCTTGTTCAGAGACGCGGTGCAGAGTTCTCACTGACAACAATCGCCAGGCACTTTGGTCGAGAGCTCACCAGCTCTCTGCCGTACCTGTGGGAGAACATGGTGGGGCCGCTGATGACTGTGATCAATGAAAACCAAACGATTGATGTGCAAGCCCAACTAGAGAGGGGCGACACTGCCACTCAGGAGCTGGTCAACTCTTTACAAATCCTGGAGGTCATGTCAGGGGCCATGGATCCAGAACTCAAACATTTGCTACTGCAGCACCTGCCCCACCTTTGCACCTGCCTCCAGCACCCGTACACAGCCGTACGTCACATGGCAGCACGCTGTCTGGGAGTGCTCAGTAAGATAGCCACGCTGGAGACTATGAATCACTTCCTGGAGCATGTGCTGCCCTGGCTGGCCGCGATCGATGACTGCACCAAGCAGGAGGGTGCTATCGAGGCTATGGCCTGTGTTATGGAACAGTTGGACATGGACATCGTGCCCTACATTGTGCTACTGGTGGTCCCAGTGCTGGGTTGCATGAGTGACCCCAGTGATAGCATTCGCTTCATGGCCACACAGTGCTTCGCTACGCTCATCCGCCTGATACCCCTGGAGGCAGGCATACCGGACCCCCCAGCCATGTCTGCTGAGCTGATTCACCAGAAGGCCAGAGAACGCCACTTCCTGGAGCAGCTGCTTGATGGCAGGAAGTTGGAAAACTACATGATCCCTGTTCCCATTAAGGCCGAACTCAGGAAGTACCAGCAGGATGGAGTCAACTGGCTGTCCTTCCTGAACAAGTATAAACTGCATGGGATCTTGTGTGATGATATGGGTCTGGGTAAGACCCTGCAGACAATCTGCATCCTGGCAGGGGACCACTACCTCAGATCCCAGGAGTATGCCAGGACCAAGGCAGCAGACTGCAGCCCCCGGCCTTCTCTGGTAGTGTGCCCTCCCACACTGACAGGCCACTGGGTGGATGAGGTGGGTAAGTTCTGCACCAAAGAGTACCTCAACCCCTTGCACTACACTGGGCCACCTACGGACCGAGTGAGGTTACAACAACAAGTGAAAAAGCACAATCTTGTGGTAGCTTCTTATGATGTTGTAAGAAATGACATTGACTTTTTCCGAAATGTGAAATTCAATTACTGTATCCTCGACGAGGGTCATGTCATCAAAAACGGGAAGACCAAACTCTCCAAAGCCATCAAGCAGTTAGCTGCCAACTTCAGAGTCATTTTGTCAGGAACGCCCATCCAGAATAACGTTCTGGAGTTGTGGTCCCTGTTCGATTTCCTTATGCCTGGCTTCCTGGGCACGGAGCGCCAGTTCGCCGCTCGCTACGGCAAACCCATCCTGGCCAGCCGGGATGCCAAGAGCTCCTCGCGGGAGCAGGAGGCAGGCGTCCTTGCCATGGAGGCCCTGCATCGACAGGTGTTACCCTTCCTCCTGAGGAGGATGAAGGAAGACGTTCTGCAGGACCTCCCTCCCAAAATTATTCAGGACTACTACTGCACCCTGAGCACCCTACAGATCCAACTGTACGAGGACTTTGCCAAGTCACGGGCCAAGGTCTCCGTGGAGGACACAATCTCTACCGCCTCCGTGCAAGAAGAGAAGCCCAAATTGAAGGCAACAGGCCACATGTTCCAGGCTCTACAGTACCTGAGAAAGCTGTGTAACCACCCAGCCCTGGTGCTGACCCCCCAGCACCCAGAGTACAAGCGCCTAACAGAGCAGCTGGCAGTGCAGAACTCCAGCCTGCAAGACCTAGAACATGCACCCAAACTCTCTGCACTCAAACAGTTGCTGTTGGACTGCGGCCTGGGGGGCAGCGGTGCAGTGGAGGGGGGCTCTGAGGCCGTGGTGGCCCAGCATCGCGTGCTGATCTTCTGTCAGCTCAAGAGCATGTTGGACATCGTGGAGCATGACCTGCTGAAGGCTAAACTGCCCACCATCACCTACCTGAGGCTGGACGGCAGCGTGCCGGCCAACCAGCGCCATTCCATAGTCTCCAGGTTTAATAACGACCCCTCCATCGATGTACTGCTGTTGACCACCCATGTGGGCGGTCTGGGTCTCAATCTGACGGGTGCAGATACGGTGGTGTTCGTCGAGCATGACTGGAACCCCATGAGGGACTTGCAGGCCATGGATCGCGCACATAGGATAGGACAGAAACGGGTGGTCAACGTGTACAGGCTGATCACGCGAGGCACACTTGAGGAGAAGATCATGGGAATGCAAAAGTTCAAGATCAGCATCGCCAACACGGTCATCAGCGAAGACAACTCCAGCCTGCAACGCATGGGCACCGATCAGCTTCTCGACCTCTTCTCTTTGGATAAGGACGCCCAGAAGAGCGACGAGAAGAGCGATCCCTCACCGCCGACCTCAGGGAAGGCCTCTATGAAGTCGTTGTTGGAGAACCTGGGAGAGCTGTGGGACCCGCAGCAGTACGACACAGAGTACGACCTGGACAGCTTCATGCACTCCCTTCCCGCTGGAGACTACCACGTAGACACCCCCTACCCCACCCTCCACCAACAAACCATCGCCCCGGCTGCCTGCTCAAGCAGCAGCTAGCATAACTCCCTGGCTGCTGAATGCTCACTCCACACATACAAATACAATGTAAAGATTTAATCACACAAACTCTAGCATACCTCTTCTGGGCATGTCGTACTGTGAGCATTCGGCAAAAATGGATGAACATTTGACGAGCATTCCACAAAAATAGCGAGATCTACAAGCTAACAATGCATCACGTTGCAAAATGTAATGTTGCAGCCCTAGTCCCTTTTCAAAAAGGGGCCAGAAAATACGCATCAATCTGGCGGTCTTTGAGAACCACTGAATTGCAACACTGGTTTAAATTCAGCCTTATGTGTGACAAGGCATTGTGTACATTTAACTTGATGGATTAAATGGAATAAGAGAGCCTAGATGCATAAATATGCTCAGTGGTCTTAAATCGAAATGACACTTTGGTAGAGGTTTGGGTAGTGTATAACTTGCCATAATGTAACTCCAAATATTGATGACATATCTTCAATAGTTACTCTGTTTATTAGAGATTGATATTCGGAAATGTAGAATAACTTTTTTAACAGGACAAGGCTTTTTTTTTTAAACAGGGTCTAATAACAGTGTGGCTTGTTTAGGTACAGTATAAGGTTAAATGTGTTGTGTTTAGTTAATAGGTGTTAGAGGTGGTTAAAGGTGCTGTAAGTGACATTTTTTGTTGTTAAAATAAGTGCTAAATAGTTCTATATTCCAATAGTAATAATTGCTATAGAGTATTTGTTCAATAACAGTGGTCTGCCCATCTCTCCAGTTCTTTGGTGAACATAAATGACATTTTCAGGTTGGTATACCAATTTCATCCGATATTGGGTCACTGGAAACTCTACACCAGTGGGTGTCTAAGTGTGGTCCAGGCGGCACCCTCATTGTTCCTTGGGGGGTTCCAAATGGCCCCTTACGGGTGTGTAACTCTGAGAGTTGTCCTTGAAATTAAAACGTTTGAGAACCACTGTGCAACAGTAAATGGAACGGAGCCTTAAATAGTATAACTAAAGGTTCGGGCCGCTTCGCAGCCCTCACATCTAGAGATCGCCCCGCTGCGGCCCTCACAGCTATGTTGCAGTCAGTTCTTGCATATATGGAGATGTGCATATATGGAGATCTCTGTATCTGTCAGTCGTTGTCCCGTTTATGGCCATATATGCTGACTGATTTGTTAGGGCCTGACGCCATGATGACACATTGAGGTTAGACAACACAGTCCATATTTGTCCGTAGCTGCATTGAGAAGTTCTTATATGGTTATGGCTGATAATGGTGACATGAGCTTGACGATGTGGTTCGGCCACCTGCCTATCCTCCCTTAAGGGAATTTTAATATATGATGTGTGGAAATATTGGAGATAGGAAATACATGTAAAATAAATGGTGGGCAGTGTTGTCAGGGGCCCACTATTCCCGTTACCCCAGCCAGTAGTGATACGCGGGCCGACAAGATTTCAGATGGAATTATCGTGGGGCGGGTGGAGCGGGTCAACAGTGACACACGAAAAAAAAAAGAAAAAAGTGTCCATGTCCAGCATATGTTTGCACATTAGACCATAAACTGCCATTGATTTGAAAGTCTGTCCGCGTCCGGCCGTGTTGTTGTGTTGCTGTTAGGGAACAATGTTGTGTCTGTCTGTGTTCAGTGACTGCAAGTACAGCCCTCAACAGTAAGATCAAATTACTAAGAAGGGGAGGGGCCGTTAGAAGTGTGAGGAAAAATAACATATCTTCAAGCTAACAACGCTTCGATTTGCGACACGTAGCTTGTAGATCTGTTTTCCCAAAATGGTGATGTAAATTGCGTCAGACCACTTCAGGCCACCTAGTGGCCAAAACGCTTGAGCAATAATAGAGTTTTATACAAACAGTACATCATGCAAGTACTATCTGTGCGGAAAGCAGCTATTGTTATAGCCAGAATACTGAGCAATATTTGTGGAAAGTGTGGAGTTATTTGGAGCATGCGTCTGCTGTGAGACCCTAGCAAACACTGACTCCGCACTCCATGGGTGTCCTCCTCCATTCTTATAGAAAGATTGGTACGACCTGAAGGAAGTAAGAAAGAAGAGGCCCAATGGCTGCTGTTGCATCTGCGGCCTGGCTCCACTACTCGAGGAGGTTACATGAAAATAGAAGAAATTGTCTTATTCCACAACTGTCACCAGCCACCACAGGACACCAGTGTCATTGTGCTCCTATTCTCAAGTGACACGATTATTTTTATTGTGTCAGGTGTGAATGCACCTGCCCTTTCTTAAGCTTAAATTATACCCAATCTAGACTGCCCCAACGCTCCTGATTTCGTGTATAGAGGGGCGGGTGTAAAGAGCCGGCGAGAGATTGCGGCTGATCCCATTGGTTCACCGATCTGTCCGTCAACCCCCGCCCCGTTAACACAACATTACGAGCGACGCCCACTGCACTCTGGTTGGTTGGGAAGTGAAACACTTCCTCATACCGAGTACACCGACGCGCTGGGCCAGGCTTTTATTTTTTAGCAACACTAAACAATAAAAGCCTGGAGATCGAGGCTATACCCAATCTGACGAGGGTGTTTTGATTGGTGCGCGCCTGTGCGTGTGTGAGGTTTGAAGTCTTATATTTCATTGTACCACAAATAGGTACAGTAAAATAGCCAATCTACAAGCTCGCAACATGTCGATGCAACATGCGGTGGGCTTACAGATCTGCTATTTATGCTAATTCTAACTATACTAAAATTGGTGGACAGTGGACATTGGACACTGACACATGTCAAACACAACTTGCCGTTACATACCCATATATGGAGAGATGGGGTCATAAACGCGTTATTATGTCATAAACGCATCAACATGCCCATATATGGAGTAGGGATGTGCATGACTGACCAAAATCAAAGTCGATTATGTCCACACTGCTGATCCACGGGCCCCCTTCTGTTGTGTCTGACATCAGTGCACGTTGAAAATCTCCATGGATTCTGTTGTGTCTGACATCAGTTCATGTTGAATGGTTTATGTTGTGTCTGACATCAGTGCATGTTGAACATCTCTATATATGTGCATTTGACACAGTTTCTGTTGTGTCTGACATCAGTGCATGTTGAAAATCGAGGCAATTTTAATATAGCATAGCAGATCACAACACATCTCATCGCGATGCGACACGTTCTTGTGAGCTTGTATGATTGTGGTATTTGTCGTACAATGACATATATGCGGCGGCTTATGAGGTTAAAAATATCCCCCCACCCCCTGTATTTTATTTATTTTTATACTAAACAAAACCTGCACATACAAACAGAACAGCATTTTTGGAGAGCTGTCATCTGCCACCACGTCTGGTCCATGCCAATGCACATCATGTGTGTGCTAGGCTGTAATCATAGTGGAGCGAGCGAGAGAGCGAGCACTCGGCACGCCAGGGACAAGCATACAACACCTGCTCTCTATGAGAGCCAAGCCGCTTTGTACGCTCCACTAGCATACCGCTAATGACACGCCATATCGTCACTGTTGGGTGGAAACCTTGTATGTCCATGACCGTTTCTTTTTTTATTGCTATTTAAAAAAAACTATATTGCTTTGAAAAAGTGTTAAGTTTAATGCCCTTGGAGAGACTCACACACTCACATGTTCTAATGGATACCATGGTCGAATTTGTAGAAGCATGGCTGCCATTAGTGCGATATATAGGGGATGAGTGGTCAAATGTTTTTAATTGGGAGGGAGGGGATGGATACAAATGGCTGAGCTGTATATGGGGGAGATGTTGACAGCAACATTGTGATGATTTACGAGGTCTACCATGACTGATCTGTGTGTGTGTGTACATTCTCCACCTCGACGACCTGCTTTTGACTAGTGATGGACTTTTGATTGAATGTTCATGTTTACGTAAATGAGAAATGTGTTGTACTCACAGACAATGGTGGAAAAGGCACTCATCTGTTTCACTTAAAGTCACATTGTGTAAATTTTGTCAATTAATTAAAGGGACTACACCATGAATTGTAACTTTTTTGTGTGTTTTTGGTCTCCCCTACCTCTCTTCTATCCCCAAAAATACCCCAGTTTGAACACTCAGGCTTTCACAGCAAATCTGGGGTTTTCTGTAAATTGGTCTCAAAACAGGCCAAACTGATTTGGTCCCTGACGTGACGTCACGTCAGGGTACAATCCCTCCCATTTTTCAGTTCCAAAAAAACATAAACAAAGGGACATAAACAATATGATATTAAATATTATTATTATTATTTTAATTCATGGTGTAGTCCCTTTAATTATTTTTATTGTATCTTTCACTATGTCACTATTCTCAAAAACCATTCAGCATAAATGTGTTTTCTGACACCATATCTTAACACAATTTCTAATCGCGAGTGTCTGCCAATCCTCATGCCAAAATGACATGCAGGTATCGGAAATGTACTGGAAAATCTATTTATTCATGTATTTAAATCAAAAGTAAAAATATATTTGGCACTAATACCCTGCGTATAATCATTTTGCGTATATATTTTCAATTCATCGTATTCCCTACTTTCTTCTCTTGTTTTCTTGTGTATTAAAGGCTTCAACGGGGGGCATAATTGACGGGGGGGGTTGTATTTTTTAGGAGTGAAGTATCCTTTAAGGGTAGACAACACGACTTGCATCTCTGGTCCGACCTAATGCTTTAACTCAGTGGTTCTCAAAGTGGGGTCCAGGGACCCTCAGGGGTCCTTGAGGGGGTTCCAAACGGACCCTTTAAGGTCTGTAAACCTGAGAGTGCACAAATGCACAAATACATGCGTACACTCTCAGAGTTCCTTGAAATTACAAAGAGAGCCACTGCTTTAACCCATTAAAACCGGGTAATTTTTGCGTTGGTTATTCAAAAATAGCAGATATACAAGCTCACAGCGCGTCACTTCGTGCCGCGCTGCAAGCTTGTACATTTGCTATTTTTGATTATTCTTTTTTTAAACATCTTGAAAGTGTGAGAACTACTGATTTAGAAGGCATTTGCAGAATCGTCTTAATGGGTTAACATATATGACATAGAAGTAAATGCTACGCCTACCTTTTTGGTCTTGTCCATGGCCTTCAGTATGGACATATTCAAGTCCTCCAAGGCAGCAAGGACATTCTCATATTCACCAAGATGCTGGGAGAAGTATTCTTTAAAATAAAACAATGAACATAAAACATATTCAGTCACTCCAAGACAGCAGTACGCAGGTATAACATTTATTTTAAAACATACCCCTCTCTCTGTGTACATAATTTATTCCATTATGCAGTACATTCCTGACTGTTAATTTACCTCTCAGCGTGTATAAAATGTCACCATACATACCGTACATCAGTTTACTTACCACATAATTCATCAGTGTCCAGGTTACTGAAAATGAAATGAAAAGGAACAATTCAGAGAACTAAATGCTTCAATGAACAAATTACCCTATGAAAATGTTATGTTAAAATCAGGACAACTCGGGGGGGGGGGGCTATAATATGTAGGCTACTCTAATATATCGTCAGTGTCCAGCCGGGACCAGCTAACTCCTTTTTCAGTTTTTTTTTTTTTTTTCATAAATCAACGCTATTGAACCCCCTCTACATCTGTGTAATTATTTTGTTTATAATAACAATTGAAAAGTATTAAAAAGCGCCTCTGACGAAAACTCCTAACTCCATTGGACCCTCAAACTGTCCGTCAAAAACAAACAACTCCCCCCTCCTCTCAGGCTCTCAAGAAGCTCTGCTCTGTATGAGGCAGACAGGGAGAAGATTTTTCAATGCTTTTGGGAGAACATAAACTGGGAAGAGAAGAGAATGTATGTGCAAGGTTTGATAGATGTCACCCCAGTAAAGAGGAGAAGGTTGTCTTCACAAAGGTCATCTGCTCGTGTTTTCTTTTTAAATGTTAATGGACAGAGAATGAGTGTGTGCAGGAGTTTGTTTCAAACATCTCCAAGAGCTCAAGGAGATCATGCCAAAAGACTTTCACAGCTTTTATGACAATCTAAAGCACTAAGAAACACCCACCACACACACGCAACACACAACACACAACAGTGTGATAATAAAATGTTGATAGGTATATGATAGGTAAATTCAACTGTGGTTGTTATTGTTAGTGCAGTAGGCTACAGATTTGATAGGCTAAAGATTCTATTTTTCATTAATGTATTTTGTATTTATATGCCATTTTTTTTATTGTTGGTGTGCCATGATCGCTTTTGTTAAATACATGATTGAGTTTTGAGGCAGAATTGTTTGTTGCACTCAACTGTAGAAGAACAACAGTGGTAACAGTTAGATCCATGGTTGTTTACAATGCATGTTAAAATAAAAGTTGTTTAAGTACAGAATTCAGCTTGATCTATAGTATATGAGGATGGCGCTCACCATAAATAGCTGATCTCCAAGCTCACAATGCGTTGTGATGTGTTGTGAGCTTTGAGATCCATTGCCAGCTGTTCTTATCAATAGTAGTAAATCTTTATTTCGGTCCATTAAAAAAAAACAAAAATACATACATACATTAGAGTCCACTTATACAAGTGGCACCGAAAAGGTGTAGGCTGAAGCCGAAGCTTATTTTGCCTACCCTTTTTGAAAAAGAAAACTTTGGTTTCGAAGATAAAATAAAAAGTAGTAACACATTGTTTTGACTAAGCTAAGTTCATCAGGTAAATTGAAAAAAAGAAAATAAATCTAGGCAAACATTGGTTTTAACAAAACTAAAGGAAATCTAAGCAAAAGACAACTTTTATATAGTCTAATTTGAGGAGTAACAAAAGTTCCAAAAATTTGCAAAAGTTTCAAAACATAAATAAATGTAATTAACAAACATCATTATAGTAAAATAGAAGGCATAATTCGGAAGGACTTTCCAGGCACAAGACAGGAAAGACTACAGTTTAATTCTGGTTCACCATTTACCAACACCAAGCGGCAGAGTCCATACTGGGTGGCTTTTTAACCACAGAATATGGGGCCAAGAGGCACGTTAAACAAGTCAACTTTTTCTTCTGTATACTGGTATTTTTATTTATTATTAACTGTTTGTTTGAGTGCTGTATCATAGTAAGGTATCAATGATGGACAAAACCTCCTAACTCCACTTGCACTGGATTTGGGTAAAGTGGTGATAATATAATGACACATGCAAGTATCTGATAATATATAAAGTCACAATACCAAGTTTGATGAGGCAGTATTGCTTTGTTTTAAAAATATAAGGTTTTCTTCATTTTCTGAAAAATTTATATTTTGTTTTTCATTTCCTGAACAATTACCATTTTGGATTTAGCTGGTTCCGGCCGAACTGCAGAGATATAAAGTTTGCAATTGAGTAAATCTCATGAAACAGAACTTGAGAGCACATAAATAAACTAGAAAAGTGCTCTCCTCTGAGAACATGCAAGTCCCCGCCAGGCTGGGTTGCCTACCCATGGCTGCATCCTGTTTATAGCACCAACATGAGGCCGGTTTGAAACATTCAGAGTGTAAGATCTTACAACGTGTTCACGATTCGTCACATTTTGTGCCTCTCCCGCAAAAAAAGACACTTGTAGTCAATGGGAATGGAATCTTAAAGAATTGTGTTGTGGACAACATTTAGTTTAGTACATTGACCGTGTTGAAATAGCACTATTTCTAAACAGAAACGTTGGGTGGAAACCTCATATTCAAAATCAAATTGAAAAGTAGCAGATCGACAAGCTCAAATTCCACGTTTCGAATTTATAGATCTGCTACTTTTGATCCTTTTGTGTGACGCTGTAGTATGATCAAATAGGGCATTACTTTAAGAAAAAAACACAAAAAGTTAGAATATGGAGATAGGAGGTTTCTGCCCGACAGCAACGATATATTACTGCAGTACAGGGCGACAGGAAATGTACTTCCAATAAAGAGCAATGAACAGGCTTCAAATCCTGAAGGAGCCCATGATTAGTTCTGTCTGTATGTACACTGGCTGAGACACCAGGCACAGTGGGGTTTCTTCATTAAAATATAACCCCCAGACGGAGTGCGGTTGGACAGGGTTGTATTTTCATACCACTCTGTCTTGTCTGTCTGTCTGCCTCTAGAGTCTCTAGAGTTCCAAACAAGGCACAATTATCACATTTTGCACCGTTGCCTCTAGACAGTATTCAGTGTAACAATTTTTTTACATGGGATGAATTGACTTTGATTTGAAAGATGAAACAGGCAGTGTTGGTTAATGAGTAAATGTCTATTCTGAGCATTCATGAATGAACTGATATCAGAGCACTCTATGACCCTGGTTCCCAAACTGGGGGTCGGGATCCCCAGGGGGGTTCCCAAATTATTTTGGGGAGTCCCCAGATTAATGTGCAACATTGTTTTCTCACTCAACAGTAAGCAAACCAACATACAGGGTATCTGCCCATTTCTGAAGTTACAGTTTAATACTGACCTTTGTAATACCAATTTGGCTAAATTGTCAAATATTACGTAAGAAAGAGGCAAACATTGTTAAAATAGGCGATCTACAAGTTCACAACGCCTCGCAGTGAGTGTTGTGATCTTGTAGTTTCGGCTATTTTCACAATAGTTATATATGGAACCGAGTCAAGCTGTAAATGTAATGCCTACAAGTGCTTGTTAAGGTGGGGGGTCCCCAATTCAAATATGATTATTTTGGGGGGTCGCGGACTGAAACGTTTGGGAACCCAGAACCAGAGCTCTCTGAAACCGAAGTAGGTTCTTTCCGAACTGCACCCTTTACAGATTCAGCCTCAGCTGTGGAGGTGTACGATACTGTAGACGAGTAGAGCAGTGGTTCTCAAAGTGGGGACGTGGGGGCGCCCTAGAACGTGGGGGCGAACGTGGGGGCGCCCTAGAACCCCCCCCCCAAGGACCCCTGTTCTAGGGCGTCCCCAGCTTAAGTGGCTAATGTAGCATCACAATCATTTTAACCACTTTAACCTTTTATACTTTGGCTATTAAAAAATAGCAGATATATATACAAGCGGCATAGCATGTAGATCTGCTATTTTTTTTTAATCGTGAACATTTAAATATTTTTTAAAGCAAATATTTGTAACTCAAATCTTTGCTTCTGGTGGGGGTCCCTGGAACAAAAACATTTTGACATGGGGGTCCGCGATCAAATACATGTCATTTTGGGGGTCCTTGACATGAAAAGGTTTGAGAACCACTGGTGTAGAGTACTGTACAAACCCTGTGGGCTGGGCCAGACTGCCAACCAAGCTATACGAGTGACTCATCCCTTTAATCAACAGCTGGATCTAATTTCTTCTTAACGACTGCCTCACTCTCATCGCCTATCACAGGAGACCCTCGGGGGGGAAGTGGGCAACCCTGTCGCTTTAGCAACTGACTAAACCAGTAAGGTTAGTCTATGATGAATCATCATAACGTAGACAAACCTTATTGTCCTCATCAATTGCCCAAAGAAGCCAGAATCATGGTGATGGTGGTACATGTACTGTATGAGTGTGTAATGCAGCGATTCCCAAACCGTGGGCCGGGGCCCACTAGTGGGCCGTGAGGATATTGCAAGTGGGCCCCCAAATAATTGGGAGAACACTATGATTTGAATGATAATATTACATTAAATAACATTAACATTAAAATGAATTCTGTAAAAAAAAAAAAAATGCAAATTTGTCTTTGAAACCTTGAAAAACGAGTTTGCATCGTGATACAGATAAATAGGAACCTAAAAGTACAGGATGTTTTGTTCCATTGATCCAAGCCCGGAACACAATCGATTGATTGATCATTAGAATAAACATTGCTTTGAAAATGCACAAAAGACACACAAAGCGCGGTTGGGATCCACTGGTGTAATGCATTCTGGTGTGTGTGTCTGTGTGTGTGTCTGTGTCTGTGTGTGTGTGTGTGTGTGTGTGTGTGTGTGTGTGTGTGTGTGTGTGTGTGTGTGTGTGTGTGTGTGTGTGTGTGTGTGTGTGTGTGTGTGTGTGCGTGTGTGTGTTTTGTGAACTAATAACCTGTCTGGATCATTGCCCTCCAGAGTGACACTGCTGTCAACACTAGCATAATTATACATCTCATGATAGACAGACTCATAATGAGGAAAACACACCATCACACAGAGACATGGGATGCATAATGCAGCACACAGTTGTCTGATTGTCTCTTCCTCTCTTCCTCTCGTCCTCTCTTCCTCTGTCTCTTTGTATGTCTGTGTGTGTCTCTCTCTCTCTCTCTCTCTCTCTCTCTCTCTCTCTCTCTATGTCTCTCTCTCTGTCTCTCTCGGTCTCTCTCTCTCTTTACGTTTCTGTCTCCCCCACCTCTCCCTGTCTCTCTTTGTCTCTCCCTCTCTGTCTTGCTCTCTCTCTAGTTCTCTCTCTCTCTCTCTGTCCCTCTTTGTCTCCCTCTGTTTCTCTCTCGACGATGCGTTGTGAGATTGTAGATCTTCCATTTTCAAATACAAAAAACATTGTTCATTAATCACAACAATCGAGGCAAAAGTATTGAAATAATCGTGATGCTGACTTGAGGTCGTATCTGTCAGGAACACATCTTGAGTAGAGTTCAGAAGATTTGTTGTCAAGCCCTCCAAATCAAAAAGGACTCTGCTGCTATGGAAACAGCCATGAGTGACATACATGAAAGCGCTCAGGGAGCAGAGTGCAGGCGGAGGCAAGTCATGTGCGTGCGTGTGTGTGTTTTGTGCTGTGGTGACAGGCTGACAGAGAGATAGAGATCAGTTTGATGTGGATCTGTCGTGTCCTCTGCACAGAGCCATGCTGACCAGAGGGATCCTGTCCTCACACCATGGACTCCACCCAAGACGACACAAAAAAAAATTTACTTCCCGTATCTGCGTGAAGCAGGTGGCCACACTTTTTAGGCGACCGAAAGCACGTTGGAGTCTATTACTTCCAATCTACGCGAACACAGCTTCTGAACGATTCTTTAGCCCCATGGTCACTGAACTAAATATTGGACCCGATCGTCACAAGCCACACGATCTTTCCAAGATTTTCATACTAAAATCAGGAGAAAATCTACTTTATTATCAACCTTTCTCTGTCCCAGCAACACACTTTCGCGGGAGCTAGCACCAGTAAACATCGGTCGTTCGCGAGATCAGACGGCGCCCATCTAGGAGACCATTTGTAAGATTTGTGTACCCTTTCAGAAAATATGTGCATGGCTCTAAAGTAAACTGAAATCAATGTTCTATGGCTTTAATGTTAAACTGCATTCAAGTTTGCATGACAAACATGACAACGATGATATGATTATCGTTGTCATGTTTGTCATTAGCATGCTGCCTGGTAAAATTTAGGGAATATCTTAAAAGTGGAGCCATTAACGCCAAGTTTAACTGTTTAACCACATGTGTGCCACAGCACATTTAGTTAGTTTAGCGCCATGGTGTTGTGGTTATGTTTGTTGTTCATGTTTCATTGAGAGGCAACGCAGTTGCCGCCCTGTATCATGTCATCGTTCAGGCCAGTCCACTGTTTACGGCTGCTGTGGTGTTGTTTTTTATTAAGCTGCACTAAAATGAATTTCACCCACTTTTTTACCTTGTAAACCTGTGATGTGACAATAAAACTGATTCTGATTCTGATTCTGATTCTGAACACTTTATTAGTCAACATTTTAAACAGCACAGTAGGCTACAGTACAGTAAAACATTTAGGCTAAAGTCCTATGTATTCAATTCATCAAAGGACCATAGAATAATAACACATTAATACATGGAACCCCCTGGAAACCCCCCTATAACTTTGAGAACCCCTGACTTACTCTGTGTTGTGGGTGTCGATGGTGTGGAAGAGCTCCTTCAGGTCGTCGGCTGTCAGGACCCCGTCAGAGAAGTAGGCTTTGAACTCGTCAAAGGACAGCTTACCATCGTCTGCATGGGGACAGAGCACACGATGCAGCACAGTGTCAAGTAAAGGCAGTGGTTCTCAAACTGTGGGCCAGTGGTGTAAAGTAACTAAGTACATTTACTCAAGTACGAAGTAAAATTTTGAGGTACATTTACTTTACTTGAGTATTCCCAATTTGCAATACTTTTACTTCTGCTCCACTACATCTCAGAGGCAAATATTGTACTTTTACTCCACTACAAATATTTGAAAACTTTTGTTACCAGTTAGGCTACTTTGCAGATATGAATCATAATATTATAAAACATACATTAACCACTTCAGCCCTATTTTATACATAGGCTATTTGAAAATAGATGATCTACAAGCTCACAATGTGTCGCATCGCGACGCGTTGTGAGCTTGTAGATCTGCTATTTTCAAACATTTTAATACTTTTACTTTTGGTACTTATAGTATATTTTGATGCCATTAATTTTGTACTTTTACTCGAGTAACATTTTGAACACAGGCCTTTTAGTTGTAACAGAGTATTTCTACATTGTGGTATTGTGGTATACATAGAGGTTAGCCAAGGAGACGGTCATGTCCTGTCCTATCTGTGGCTTAGATTGCCCCGGAATTCAGTGAGTTGCGTCATGATGATTCTGCATAATATATCGCAAAGTCAGAGCATTGCATGCAATTTATACTTTAGCTACTGCAATAGGGAGATTTATACTGCCTACAGTACAATAACTAAAATGATAGAATGGTAGGAGAGACAGACAGAAGAGACAGACAGTAGGATTGAGAGGGAGACAGTGTAGGGGACACAGACAGTAGGAAAGCTGAGAGGGAGACAGCGTAGGGGAGACAGATAGGAAAGCTGAGAAGGAGACAGTGCAAGAGAAACAGACAGTAGGAGAGCTTAGAGGGAGACAGTGTAGGAGAGACAGGCATTAGGAAAGCTGAGAGCGAGATGGTTTAAGAGAGACAGGTTGATGCACTCAGTCCAGGGTCAACGTGAGCCTGGAGGTCAGAGACTAATGGGCGCTT
The DNA here is from genome assembly GCF_963280865.1 of Gymnoscopelus braueri. NCBI lineage: Eukaryota > Metazoa > Chordata > Actinopteri > Myctophiformes > Myctophidae > Gymnoscopelus > Gymnoscopelus braueri. Next base: position 45,997,614 of record NC_137613.1, read on the forward strand.
GATGTTTCTCCTCACATCTGCAGGTGATGCCCTGCTTAGCTTTCACATTACAGTATGTCAGGAGTGAAAGACACATGCACACATAGTACACACACACACACACACACACACACACACACACACACACACACACACACACACACACACACACACACACACACACACACACACACACACACACACACACACACACACACACACACACACACACACACACACACACACACACACACACACACACACACACACACACACACACACACACAAATAGCTTGTCAGATTGCGCCCTCAATTCCAACAAGCTGTATAGCGTCAGGGAAGGAGCCACTGTGACTCACACAGTACATAGCTGTACTTAAAAATAGTCATGAAGCATGTGGTGGAACACAGACACCGCGCTTCACACAACATCAAACTAAGACGCTGGGGGGGATTTAATCCTTCTCTTTCACATGTCGCTCAGTTTGGTCACAGAACTGAAGAGGAGTGACAAGTGACACATTATACTGACAAATATACTGCAGGCAGTTTTTCTTCTGGAAAATATATGATTTTATTTTATCTATTTTATTGTCTCCGCCAGGCCGAAAGGCATGGCCGAGACACCCTGTCCGTTGCACCCTGTCCGTGTGTGTGTGTGTGTGTGTGTGTGTGTGTGTGTGTGTGTGTGTGCGCGTGCGTGCGTGCGTGTCCATCTGTGGACAGCTATTCTCCGGCACTGTTGGCTTGATCGCAGCGAAACTGTGCACACACACTCCCTGGATGCCAATTCAGAGCCTCTGCCCCAATTTTTTTCACATGGGCCTGTTATAGCGCTACCAGGAGGCCGATTTTTACAAATCAATTTTTTGACAGTACTCCTACTAGTAGAGGCCCTAGGAGGGGTCCACGCGTACCCTCTTATTTTTTTTTCTAGTTTAGATTTTTGGCATCCATAGGACCTCTAATATAGGGATTTTGATGATCCCAAGAAAAAAAGTGGTCCAAAGTGTGTTTTTTTCAATGTTTTATTACCCCTATGAGACCTGCAGGATTGTTGGCTGAAATGCCAGCGAGACTGTCTTTCGGAGACTGTGGCACGCTCAAATTTAGACGTAGCCCAAAGATAGCGATACCATTTGATTCTAGACAACCTCAGGTTTCCAATGGGACCAACCTTGTCATGCTACCTTGTCGGGAAGGGGGCTAAATACCTAAGGATTCAAAGTTAGACAACATTTTGTCGAGGGAAAAACGGCCATCACTGTTTTCCAAATGGTCCCCTGAGCTGTCACCTTGATATAAGTGAATTGAAATGGGTTACATGTATACCTACAAGCCTCCCCTGTACATAAATGCCACATGTATGCCAATCTCATGCAGTTTTGGGCAAGAATCATGCAGTTTATTGCATGCAGTACAAATATGTAATTTCCGCCTATTGTAAAAAGGAGACCACTTTACTGTATCTATAGCTGTATGAGACCACTGTACTGTATCTATAGCTGTATGAGACCACTCTACTGTATCTATAGCTGTATGAGACCACTGTACTGTATCTATAGCTGTATGAGACCACTGTACTGTATCTATAGCTGTATGAGACCACTGTACTGCATCTATAGCTGTATGAGACCACTGTACTGTATCTATAGCTGTATGAGACCACTGTACTGTATCTATAGCTGTATGAGACCACTCTACTGTATCTATAGCTGTATGAGACCACTGTACTGTATCTATAGCTGTATGAGACCACTGTACTACATCTATAGACTACCTACTGTATCTATAGAATGCTGTACTGTATCTATAGACCACTCTAGTGCATCTGTAGACCCCTGTCGTGGTATGTAGACCATTGTAGTGCATTTGTAGCCCACTCTATTGCATCTGTAGACCACTCCAGTGCCTCTCTAGCCCACTCTAGTGCACCTGTAGACCACTCTATTGCATCTGTAGACCACTCTAGTGCCTCTTGAGCCCACTCTAGTGCATCTGTAGACCACTGGCGTGATCTGTAGACCACTGCAGTGCATCTGTAGACCACTCTACTGCACCTGTAGACCACTCTATTGCACCTGTAGACCACTCTAGTGCACCTGTAGACTACTCTAGTGCATCTGTAGACCACTCTATTGCACCTGTAGACCACTCTAGTGCACCTGTAGACTACTCTAGTGCATCTGTAGACCACTCTATTGCACCTGTAGACCACTCTAGTGCACCTGTAGACTACTCTAGTGCATCTGTAGACCACTCTATTGCACCTGTAGACCACTCTAGTGCACCTGTAGCCCACTCTAGCCCACTCTAGTGCATCTGTAGACCACTCTAGTGCCTCTCTAGCCCACTCTAGTGTACCTGTAGACCACTCTATTGCATCTGTAGACCACTCTAGTGCCTCTCTAGCCCACTCTAGTGCCTCTCTAGCCCACTCTAGTGCACCTGTAGACCACTCTATTGCATCTGTAGACCACTCTAGTGCACCTGTAGACCACTCTATTGCACCTGTAGACCACTCTAGTGCATCTGTAGACCACTCTAGTGCACCTGTAGACCACTCTATTGCACCTGTAGACCACTCTAGTGCACCTGTAGCCCACTCTAGCCCACTCTAGTGCATCTGTAGACCACTCTAGTGCCTCTCTAGCCCACTCTAGTGTACCTGTAGACCACTCTATTGCATCTGTAGACCACTCTAGTGCCTCTCTAGCCCACTCTAGTGCCTCTCTAGCCCACTCTAGTGCCTCTCTAGCCCACTCTAGTGCCTCTCTAGCCCACTCTAGTGCCTCTCTAGCCCACTCTAGTGCATCTGTAGACCACTCTAGTGCCTCTCTAGCCCACTCTAGTGCCTCTCTAGCCCACTCTAGTGCACCTGTAGACCACTCTATTGCATCTGTAGACCACTCTAGTGCCTCCCTAGCCCACTCTAGTGCCTCTCTAGCCCACTCTAGTGCCTCTCTAGCCCACTCTAGTCCCTCTCTAGCCCACTCTAGTGCACCTGTAGACCACTCTATTGCATCTGTAGACCACTCTAGTGCATCTGTAGACCACTCTAGTGCCTCCCTAGCCCACTCTAGTGCACCTGTAGACCACTCTATTGCACCTGTAGACCACTCTAGTGCATCTGTAGCCCACTCTAGTGCATCTGTAGACCACTGGCGTGATCTGTATACCACTGTAGTGCATCTGTAGACCACTCTAGTGCACCTGTAGACCACTCTATTGCATCTGTAGACCACTCTAGTGCACCTGTAGACCACTCTATTGCACCTGTAGACCACTCTAGTGCACCTGTAGACTCCTCTAGTGCTTCTATAGACACATCTGTAGACCACTGTAGTGCATCTGTGGACCCCCCCGCCCCCCCCATTGAGTTGTGTTGAGTTGAGATGCAGTATAGTGGTCTATAGAGATACAGTACAGTGGTCAATGTATGTGGTCTATAGATGGAGTAAAGTAATCTATATATGCAGTACAGCGGTTTAGATTCAGTATAGTGGGAATAGATGCAGACAGTGGTCTCATGCAGCTATAGATACAGTACAGTGGTCTCATGCAGCTATAGATACAGTACAGTGGTCTCATGCAGCTATAGATACAGTGGTCTCATGCATGCAGCTATAGATACAGTACAGTGGTCTCATTCAGCTATAGATACAGTACAGTGGTCTCATACAGCTATAGATACAATAAAGTGGTCTCATACAGCTATAGATGCAGTACAGTGGTCTCATACAGCTATAGATGCAGTACAGTGGTCTCATACAGCTATAGATACAGTACAGTGGTCTCATACAGCTATAGATACAGTACAGTGGTCTCATACAGCTATAGATACAGTACAGTGGTCTCATACAGCTATAGATACAGTACAGTGGTCTCATACAGCTATAGATACAGTAGAGTGGTCTCATGCAGCTATAGATACAGTAAAGTGGTCTCCCTTTTACAATAGGCGGCAATTACATATTTGTACTGCATGCAATAAACTGCATGATTTTTGCCCAAAACTGCATGAGATTGGCATAAATGTGGCATTTATGTACAGGGGAGGCTTGTAGGTATACATGTAACCCATTTCAATTCACTTATATCAAGGTGATAGCTCAGGGGACCATTTGGAAAACAGTGATGGACGTTTTTCCCTCGACAAAATGTTGTCTAACTTTGAATCCTTAGGTATTTAGCCCCCTTCCCGACAAGGTAGCATGACAAGGTTGGTCCCATTGGAAACCTGAGGTTGTCTAGAATCAAATGGTATCGCTATCTTTGGGCTACGTCTAAATTTGAGCGTGCCACAGTCTCCGAAAGACAGTCTCGCTGGCGTTTCAGCCAGCAATCCTGCAGGTCTCATAGGGGTAATAAAACATTGAAAAAAACACACTTTGGACCACTTTTTTTCTTGGGATCATCAAAATCCCTATATTAGAGGTCCTATGGATGCCAAAAATCTAAACTAGAAAAAAAAATAAGAGGGTACGCGTGGACCCCTCCTAGGGCCTCTACTATACAGATTAGAGTATCTCTATAGTCATTAAACCAAATAGGTCTTTCAGATTTTTCATATTCCATCCTGATTGGCTAAGAATTAGCCTTGCGTGGCCAGACAATAAACACTGAGGGCTAAAGTGCAATGCAATTTTGCAATGGCAGATTCGTCTGGAACCAGGCTAGCCAAGAATGGCATCCAAAGTTTGCAGGAGTGCTCCGCTTTGAACAAAATGCCTCGAATCATGAATACAGCATGCAATTTCCGTGAAATTTTGCACGCACATTCTCACTAGGCAGAGGAAGAAATGCCACTTGATTTTTTTATAACAGCTATAACAGGCCGATTCCTGTTTTTACCATAACTGCACCGATCTGTGTAAAACTTTGTATGTGCATTCCAGTAGAGGCCAAGGAAAAACCTCTCCCCTGCATTTTTCACATTTGCTTTTTATAGCGCTACCAGGAGGCCGACTTATGTCACGCAAATCGGTACACATGATCTCTATAGTCATGTGATCAAGACGGATCTGTTTGATTTTTCATATTCCATCCTGATTGGCTAAGATTGACATCTAAAGTTTGCAGGAGTGGCCCGTTTTGAACAAAATGCAACAAATCTACGTTGAGGAGGCTGATTTTTGCCATACCATTTTTTTATATTACTAATGTATATAATTTTATATTACTATAATAAAACATCACGCAAATTGGTACATATTATCTCTTTAGTCAAGTGATCAAGACCGATCCGCCCGATCTTTCATATTCCAGCCCGATTGCCGAATTCCAAACATTGCTGGCCCACGCTAACCTACCTGACCTGGCGGAGACCTGTGCTCCGAGGAGCACTTTTTCTAGTTTGTTTATATTTTTACCCCCCCCCCCCCCCTTGTTGTTACAGTATGCCAATTAATTCCTCCCCGCACATGTCTGTGTGCTGTCACTGCTGTTGTATCCTTACAGGCTCACCTGTCAGTGAGGTGCCCCCACCAGGAGGATGTAGCACCTCCGTCCCACTCCTCCCGCCCAACACTGACAGGTGCTGCTGAGTACGTGCAGTGACAATTATCACCCTCCCCACCCGGCTTCCCTCCCCCGAACACGGGCCAATTGTGTTCGTACAGACACTCGACAAAGCCGGATGGATTCGAATCCCCAGAGTCCGCTGTGGTGGGCAGGTAGGAAATGCATGATTTTAAAAACAAATCATGTATTTTTAATTTTATTTTATTTTATTAACATTTTTGGAAATACATGTTTTATTTTAAAGGGATCTGGCTTGACTGTCGTATTTAGAAATAATCTATGAAGAAGGATTTGATCCTTCTGTTTCACACACATCACTCCGTTTGGTCACTGAACTGACGCAGAGTGACAAGTGACACATTAGTGACAAATATACACTGCAGGCACTTTTTCTTCCAGGAAATACAGGATTAGAAAAAGAAAAGAAGCAAAATCTACACGTCTTGACTGCCGTATTTGCAGGAAGAAATCTATGAAGACTTTGTAGAGCAATCTTTTAGTTCAAAATGTTTCATGATGTAATGGTTCCACTCGCTGCATAATGCATGACACGTCGGAATAATATATTCCTGTGTCAAGTAATCATGTTTTAGATGTATTTTCCTCGTACTAAATGTCGGAACAAAGACAGTGATCCTATGCTCTTCAGCAGATTAAAATCAGCGTATTGTGTATTATGCATGATGGCGTATATAGGGTCCCATCCCAACAGAGCCGACAGCGTAATGCTTAATTTATACACGTGTGCCGAACATAGCTGATCTACAAGCTCATAATGCGTTGCATTAGTGTCGCATTGTGAGGTTGTAGATCAGCTAATATCGGGATTCCACACGAGGTTTCGGGCTTAAAGGTCCTTTACACACCCCGGAGCATGACGAATAAACCAGTGGTTCTCAAAGTGGGGTCCGGGGACCCACAGGGGTCCTTAGGGAGGGGGGGGGGTGTCCCCAGCTAAATTAGTTAATGCAGCATCACAATCCTTTTAACCACATTATCCATTTAAACGTTGACTATTTTTGAAAGATTTAGAAAAATATAAAAAATGTTTGGGAAATATTGCATAATTTTGAAAATGCATGTACAATATTTCACATCTAACTATTAATTTATTGTTAGATAATAAGATACAGGTTGATGCTTTTATTCACCAGTGAAAAAAATCGACCTTGTTTCATGATACAAACAGCAGTTTAAATTATTGTGAATTAATCGCACAGACCTTAATACTTAATTTATGCTCTCCTAATGTCAGTGGTGGAAAAAGTACTCAAATGTTTTACTTAAGTAAAAGTATCAATACTGCAATGTAGAAGTACTCTGTTACAAGTAAAAGTCCGGAATAAAAACTTTAGTTTAGGAAAAGTACAAAAGCATTGGTATCAAAATGTACTTAAAGGTTCTATGACATTCATTTTCCCTTTTTTAATTTTTTATGTTTTTTGGGGGGTTTTATGACCTAAATTACACCCAAGAAATCTGAACTTTGAACATTCAGTGGATTTTCTGTGGTCTGGGGTTTTCTGAATAATTAGGCTGAAAAGTAATCTGAGCTTGGCCCTTCGGCAGTGAAGTCACAGCCCGTTAATCCCGCCCACTCTCCTCCTCGCCCCTCCCCTCCCCTATCCTTTCCTTTGGGGGGGGCGGAGGAGAGGCGATGATTGACAGGCAAAATCCCTCAACAGCGACACCCGCAGGCAAAGATTTCTTTTTTCATTGCAGTTGAAAAGGCTTTAGAAATGTGAGAGAAAAACACCTGCCATGGATCAATGGAGTGGATTTTTTTGTTAAAACTTTTTATACACGTTTGAAGGACCATGACAAAGACTTTTAATGTGTGGTAAAACTGAACGACATGAAACCTTTAAAGTACCAAAAGTAAAAGTACAAATTTTTTTGAAAATAGCAGATCTACAAGCTCACAGCGACGCGTTGTGAGTTTGTAGATCGGCTATTTTCAAATAGCCAAATAGGGCTAAAGTGGTTAATGTATGTTTTGAAATGTAATAATTTATATCTGCAAAGTAACTAGTAACTAAAGTTTTCAAAGCAGAAGTAAAAAGTATGGACAATTACTCCAGTAAAGCAAAAGTACCTCAAAATTATACTTATAAAGTACAGTAGTTGAGTAAATGTACTTAGTTACTTTACACCACTGGATGATGTACAAAAGCTCAAAACGCACCACATCACATTCGCAACGCGGCACAAGACACCGCCATACGACAAAGTTCAAAAGTCACAAATGAAGAAGTAACAATAATAATATTTCGTGTCCAAAACTGTGTGTACTTTTCAGGATTCAAATTCAAAAACAAAAGTAGCAGATCTACAGCTTGTAGATCTGCTACTTTTGATGCTTTTGTGTGACGCTGTGATATGATCAAGTAGGGCGTTGATTTATGAAAAAACACAAAAAGTATTATGGAGTTAAGAGGTTTCTGCCCGACAGCAACGATTTGCTTTGAGCTCTCAGATCTTCTTCCAAGTCTCGAAACGTGAAGCTTCTGTTTCGTCGCTTGGGTGCAGACATCCTTTAGAATATAGATGTGAAACGTCTTTCTGTTTTTTATCATTTTACTAATGCTGTGATGTTTGAGTCGAGCCAAGCCAGGGCACGGTCCGTGCTCAGTTTCCATGGAAACTGAAACACTATCGGCAGAGAGCCTTGATCAGAATTTCCATTAAAAAAAAAAGTACATCTGCTTGTGTGCGAGTGCATGTGTGTGTGTGCGTGTGCGTGTGCGTGTGCGTGTGTGTGTGTTCCTTACCGTTTTTATCAGCCCTCCGTAAGATCTGAAATGAGAAAAACATCGTTACATGATAAACAAGTGCTTGTGTGTATGTAGTAGTGTGCACATTCAAGATGCACATTCAAGATGTTCAACAGTGTACATTCTTCTACACCAGTGCTTCTCAAAATGGGGTCTGGGGACCCCGAGCAGTGCTTGAGGGGGTTCCAGGGGGTCCCCAGCAAAATGAGGAACAGTTTAATTTCCCCATGATTTCACCAGCTTTAAGTTACTGTAACTCAGTAAGAGAATGTATAACTATTCAAAACATAGGTTTCACTCTCTCCACCTACAGTATAGACCAGTGGTTCTCAGACTTTTTCATGTCTAGGACCTCCAAATTAATATGTATTTGGTCGCGGACCCCCATCTGAAAATGGGACCCCCAGAAGCGAATATTTGTGTAATTTCTTTTTTTTAATAAACATTTTCACGATTTTTTGGAAAGCAGATGCACAAGCTTTGTGCCGCGCTATGAGCTTATCTGCTAGTTTTGAATAGCCAACGTATAAAATATGGATAAAGTGGTTAAAATGATTGTGCTGCATTAAAACATCTATTTGGGGACCCCCTGGAACCCTCCCAAGGACCCCGGAGGTCCCCGGACCCCACTTTGAGAACCACTGGTATAAGGATGAACTAAATCTAAACAACTAAAATTGTCTCTTATAGGGGCACCTGGCACAAAATAAGTATCAATTTGGGGGTCCTTGAACTGAAACTGTCAGAGAATAACTGCCCTACACACAGCAATGCACGGCAGGATATCGTCTCTGTCGGGGGGAAACCACATACGTCCACTGTTACTTTAAAGGATTCAAATGCTAAATTAGCAGATCTACAAGCTTGAAATGCGTCGTTTCGCGCTTGTAGATCTGCTACTTTTGATGCTTTTGTGTGACGCTGTAGTATGATCTAGTAGGGCGTTAATTTAAGAAAAAACACAAAAAGGTTAGAATATGGAGATTTCTGCCCGACAGCAACGATCAGTCTGTGTGTTTGCGTGTCAAATAACTCGGAAAGAACGGATGCTGTCTGGATTTTCATGAAAAACCTTGAATGCTCAGCAGGCCGACCCCGAAGAGATGATGTAGGTGGAAAAGGTGAAAGGTCTGGATAGTGTGTGTGGTACAGAATATTTATTTATTTATCATTTTTTTGCTTTGATGAATATACCAATATTGTGTATTTATTCTTTTGTGTTCCTTTGAATTCTGGTGTTTTGACAGTACTGGTGATGCTGTGGGTGTCTGTATTTTTGTATAGCTTGGAAAAAATAAATGAAGTATCGTGTTAGTTCATGCAAGGCATGGGAGTCATATACTGCCTCCGCTGTCAGTCTGCTGATTGCTTTCAATCAGCCACACTTTTCTACACCAATCACACCTCATTCCCTCAACAAGGCGGTCTTGAATACTGCTCCTTCCTACACTACACTGGATCTCTGCTTCTCAATTGCTGCCACTCGCTGCTGCGGGCAAAGCTTTCCTCCACCTCCCCAGCCTCCACCTTATAGTTCAGAGACTTGCATTAATTACTTAAACGTTTAAACTGAAAGTGTTCCCTAATTTTGCTTTGCATGCTGCTTAGCCAAATTTATGGAACATCTTAAGAGCGGAGCCATTAACGCCAAGTTTAACTGTATTCCATTTGTTGCAATAAATGGTTAAATCTATATGACGTGAGTGTTCCTGACTGAATAAAGTATTACTCATGAAGAAAAAAAAGAAAAGATGAAAGGTCAAGGTCACAATCATGCTCGGGTCAACAATGACAACGAGTGGGTGGATGTTTGGGATTGGTGGGAAAGCTATTAAAGTGTGTGTGTAAGTGCGTGCCTGTGTGCGTGCGTGCGTGCGTGCGTGCATGCTTGCGTGTGCCCATGCGTGTGTGCGCTTGCGCGTGCGTGCCTGATCTATCAAAGACCATTGGGCCTATAAATTATTGATAGAGCCGTGCCACAGTCCAGAGGAGATGAAAGGCAGAGAGTGGCGATGACCACATTAGCTTTAAAGGCTGTGTGTGTGTGTGTGTGTGTGTGTGTGTGTGTGTGTGTGTGTGTGTGTGTGTGTGTGTGTGTGTGTGTGTGTGTGTGTGTGTGTGTGTGTGTGTGTGTGTGTGTGTGTGTGTGTGTGTGTGTGTGTGTGTGTGTGTGTGTGCGCGCGCGTGCATGTGTGCGTGCGTGTGCGTGTGTGCGTGCGTGCGTGTGTGTCTGTGTGTGTGTCATCCTCTGTCATCGCTTGCCTTCACTGGGACTTACTGTCATCCCTCTTCTGCTGACTGCATCAACCTCAAAGTCAAAGTCATGCATCTTTGTCTCTCCTTCTTTTTTTTGGGTCGAGAAGCGTAGCGTCAACTATGGCTCTATGCAGGGTTTGATGTATAATGTAATAAAATAGAAAAGATTCAACAAAGGGGGGTACATTTTCTTAGCCTGTGTTACAACTGTGCTAGGGTGGGTCCCCCTGTATTTCATATCAGGCAGCAGTGGCTCAGGGGTAGAGTAGTAGAGTGAACTGTAAACCGCAAGGTTCCCAGTTCGATCCCGGGCTGGGGCGCTCCCCCAGAGTCAGTGTCGATGTGTCCTTGAGCAAGACACTGAACCCGATGAGCAACCACGCCTTGCAACCATGCCTTGCAACCATGCCGCCATCGGTGTGTGAATGGGTGAATGGCACAATCAATGTAAAGCGCTTTGGATAAAAGCGCTATATAAATGCACCATTTACCATATGTTCAGTGTCTGTGTATCATCATGGTTTTGTCTTCTACTTTCACCCCAAATCCCGTCTTTTCTCTGTCTTCTCCTCCTTGAACTTTGAACCGTGATCTATCCAGGTTGAATGACGTTATCTTGGGATTGCACAAAGTGATAGAGTCTGCACAGTAGCATAGATGAGAATTGTCCAATCTCTATGGTGGAGTATGTTGATACAATATAACTTATACAATTGGGGTGGTTGTATTTAGTCTCCCTGCTCTTCTATTGAGACATTTAGATCGTGTCAAAGGTCATGTCTCACCTAGACACAGGATCTGACATGAATTTTGACCTGATGGTCAAGATTCAATTCATCCCCTGAGCAAGCAGGCAGGCTCTATTAGCTCAATGGTAAACATTTCAGCACAGATATTTGGCGTAGAGGGAAAAAAAGGAGGGGACCAAGTACAGACCCCTGGGGGACCCAGTCGATATCAAGTATATAGGGTTTAAGTGGTTAAATTGTGCAATTATATGATCCATCTATCTATCACATTCTATAAAAACATGAAGTTGTCATAATACAATGATGACTAATGCCGTGGTGGCCTTTCAACAAGGACCCCTGTTGTCATAAATTGACGACAGGCTTGCTATTATCACATCAAGCGCTGGTGCGAGTGGCTCATCTTTATGTCGCATATTACACATCTCATGTATCATCTCATCTGGATCTCATACATAGATCTATTATGGGATGTGAGGGATGACATTCTGCCGCTATTTTTGGCATTGAGAGCACTGCATTGTGAGCTTGTAGATCTGCTAGCTACTGTATCACATAAGATATTTAGAGTAGGGAAAAAACTAAAGGATGAGACCAAGTATAGACCCCTGGGGGACTCCCGTCTACAAAGTAAATGTATATTGTCTCTGTTGGAAACCTCATAAGTCCAACTGTTACTTTTCAGGATTCAAATTCAAAAATAGCATAAGTAGCAGATCTACTTAAGTGACGCTGTAGTATGATCAAGTAGGACATTAATTTATGAAAAATACACCAAAAGTTAGAATATGGAGATAAGCGGTTTCTGCCCGACAACAGCGATATATGTCACACAGTCTGACCCTATAGGTCTGTGTGTGGGTGTGTGACCTTTGCTTTGTTTTTATAGACGACAGAGTTTTTTTTTTTTCCAAGCCCTTGACTGTACCTCTGCCTTTCACTGACTGACTTTTTGGCCATTTTGATCTTTTGCCTGCCCACAGTCTGGATCTTTCCCTGTCTTTGTTGTCTGTGTCTGAGTCCTTTTTCACACTAGTGCCTGACAATATAGTGATTTATAGTTAGTTGTGCAGCGGTGTCGTGCACCCAAAATAGCTGATCCACCCTTACAACGCGTCGCAACCAAGTATACTGCAGACATCATGTAGCAATAGGACTTTTGACTGAGTTTGGTGCGACATCAAGGTGGCAGCTATTAGGACTACAACTATTGATTATCTTCTTTTACTTTCTTTTTCGATTAATCGAATAATCAAGAAGCCTGTTTTTTAAAAGATTATATATCCACGAATCGATTAACCACTCAAGCGTTATAGTTCATCGCAGAATGGTATCGTGCAAAAATAGTGAAATTAGCTGATAAAAAATGCGTGAGCTTGTCGATCAGCGATTTTCACCGTTTTTTTTAAAGGTTTTGAAACGTTGATTATTAATTGATTCTTTTATTGAATTATCTTTAAAAAAATATATAATCTATTAAATAGATTAGTTTGATTTACTGTTTCACCCCTTTCCACTACTTTAGTACAGTAGCTACAGGGCAGGCAAAACTGAACACACCAGAGTGACTTGTCCATGATGGCATTCATGAACACTTGTGTAGGAGAGGAAGGGGAGGTGTCGAGGTATGATTATAGAGAGCAGTGAAAGCAGAGGGTGTATGGAGCTGTCTCCTGAAGGCGCGCACAATCACACAATCTATAGGAGGACAAGCCTTTGAGGAACCTCATTACTGAGACTCTTCTGTGTTCAATTAACTCTGAGAGTGTACAAATGGAACCATTTGTACGCTGATTTTGTTGATTTTGGTTCCATTTGGTTTGATTTTGCTGTGTGGTATCAATAGGCAGATATATAGGCAGCTATATGTCTATGCTTTGCACAGGTGGAAAGTAATGTAACTAAGTATACACTTACTCAAATACTGTCCTTAAATAACATTTAACATTTTGAGTTACTTTTGCTTTACTTAGTATTTCCAATTCTTTACCCTTATTCCTTATACTTCTACTCCACTAAATCTCAGAGGCAAATATTGCATTTTTACTCCACTACAATTACTTGACAGCTGTTAGTTATTAGTTACAGATTTAGTTCATCACTTAATGCAAAAAAAACTTGCATTAAGTGATAAATGCCAGCGGCAAATAAAGTAATTAAAATCAGCCCAACCTTTATACCAGCTGCAGCGATGAACACATTAATGTATGACTAATTACAATCCAAGATTGTGAAATGGACCCTTCTGCACAGTGGGTACTTTTATTTTTGGTACTGTGAGTATTATTTTGATGAGAAAACTTGGTATTTTAACATAATTACAGAGTGAGTTCTACATTGGGGTATTGCTACTTTTACCTCAAAGTATCTTCCACCATGGATGCTTTGAGGTCCCTGAGAAATGTAGATGTCTCATTTTGTCAAACATCATCAGCCTACCATTTTAAAACAGTATGAACATTTATAATTTTAGAGGATACATACAGTAGATGCAACTTTTTCAGCTGAATCATCATGGGAAATTCAATTCGTAGAAGCATTTGTTTTCACTCCAAAACATTATATTCATTCAACAGTTTATACTTCCCCAAATGTGGGCTACTGTTTTTGTTTGTTTGTTTGATTATTTCTTCCTTTAAATGTCACTTCATTGTATTTATTATTGATAATAAATATAATTATTGATTATTTGGGGGGGGGGGTGATTTATTATGATCTTTAGCTAATTACATTATCTTTATTAACACACACACACACAGTCTGTCTGTCTGTCTGTCTGTGTGTGTGTGTGCATGCGTGCTGCGTGCGTGTGTGTGTGCGTGTGCGCGCGCGTGCGTGCGTGCGTGCGTGCGTGCGTGTGTGTGCCGTATATGTTTATTGCCATCATTACAAAGTTATTGCACTCCATTTAGTCAAAGAAAAGACTGCTGCACGCTTATACCTACACAAACAACACCCAAAGCAACACATTATAGACTGTAGTAAATCAATCACTCACATCAATGAAGATGGACATGCCCTTCTTCAGCTCCAGTGGATCGAGGATGCTGCAGGTTTCTTCAGAGACCGACTGAAGCTCCTCAGAACAACAATCCATGATGATCTTCTAATAGATGTTGTTATCACCACCTCAGTGTTGTTAGATGATAAATAAATAAATAGATGTTATCACCTCAGTATGTGTTGGATGGAGAACAGAGATGTTTTCACCTTTTGATTAGATTTGATTGGTTGAATACTTTATTAACAGTTTGCAAAAACAAGGCACGGTGGCACAGATTTATACAAAAGGATGCTAAAAGGATGACCCAGATTGTTTCAATTAAGGTCCTACTATGTATTCAATTCATAGAGACATTCAAAGACAAACAATATTCAATAATATGCAAAAGAAAAACAAAACACATCATATATAGGAGTAGCCTAGTAATAAGAAAGAATATATATTTACCTCAGTGTGGGTCTGTCCTTATCAGATGTTAGATGTTGTTGTTTATATAGTACACCTCGCCGTTGGTATGAAGTGGAGAAGAGATGTTTGACTTCATGTGTTGGATGGATGGGGACCGTTATCAGCCAGCGTTGCCAGATTCTGCGAGAGAAATAAGCAACCAGGTCTATGAAAACAAGCCCAAAAGAAGTGAGCCCTTCGCCCTTTAAACATAATGTACATTGGCTATTTGAAAATAGACGATCTACAAGCTCGCAACGCGTTGTGAGCTTGTAGATCTGCTTTAAAAATAAATAAAAAATCTTTGAAAAAAGGTGAAAAAATTGGAATATTTTTTGAAACATTTTAACAACACAGATCTTGTATGGCGGGGGTCCCTGGCATAACATATTTCCAGATGGGGGCCCGGCCCGCAGACAAATACATGTTAATTTGGGGGTCCTTGCCATGACAATGTTTGAGAACCACCACTGGTTTAAACTAGGAAACAAGCCTTAATTATTAAGCAACTAGACTTAAGAAATAACCCCCAAAAAACTGCAACCTGCAAATACCAATATATTTACAAGCAACTTAACAGAAAGATAAGCCCAAAGTAGCTTATAATAAGCCAACATGGCAACGCTGCTCTCTCGCTCTCTTGTCTTTTCTGCTTCGTGTTTGTGCTTCGTCGTACGACGGCGTCGGAACATTTAGCCCACAACGCGTCTAGTCCACGACGTGTTGTGGGCTTGTAGATCTTGCTAAATGTTCGGCATACGAAGGCTTTGGGTTCTATTCAGAGACCCCATAGCGTGGACGGACGGCGCAGTGGCTGTGGTGGGAAAAGTACTCAAATTTTTTATGCGACTGGCACTGCAACGTAGATCTACTCTGTTACAAGTAAAAGTCCGGAATTCAAAATGTATTTGAGTAAAAGTACAAAAGTATTGGTATCAAAATGTACTTAAAGTACCAAAAGTAAAAGTACTCAGTCATCCTGCAGAATGTCCCATTTCACAAGTTTTCAAATGTAAAAATCTATAAAACATAATTATTATTATATTATAATTATATATATTATTTTGAAAAATAGTAGATCTACAAGCTCGTACAATGCAAAAAAAAAACAGTACTTGTAGTGTACTGAGTTACTTTCCACCTGTTGTTTATTGGCTAATTTGTTGTCAGGGGAGACGCAGACAGCCACTTGTTGTTCGTCTCGTACTCTCGTCTGTCTACAACAAAACAAAAGGATAAACTTATTCTAATGTTTGGATATGTATTTTCTTACAACATAAGCTCATATAGCTGTTATTTTCTACAAGTTGGTCAAACGACGGAGTTCATTAATTAATCAGCCTCTTCTTCGGTCTCCTATGACAACTGACGAGCCAATCACAGCGCAACCATCCCAACAGACAATGGGCCGGGACCCGCAGGGGGGTCAGCACATGCTTTTTGGGGGGCCCTCAGATGACAGTGAAGTGACAATTAAAGGACTTTTAAGACCTTTTTAATACAAAACAAAACAAAACATTACTGCATCAAAAATATTAAACAAACTATACTATAGAAACTGGTGAAACATTGTCCAAATTGTCAAATAATATAAGTAGAAATAAATAAATAGCTGATCTACAAGCTCACAACGCATTGCGAGGCGTTGTGAGCTTGTAGATCTGCAAATTTCAAAATATTTATCTGTGGAACCCAGGTCAAATATGATTATTTTGGGGTGTCATGGCCTTAAAAGGTTGAGAATCACTGATACAAGCCATTTCACAATAGGGGGTCCTTGGCCTGGAAAAGTCTGAGAACCCCTGAGGTGAACAGGAACTGACAGAAAGACATCCGGCACTGAGCTGATTAGGACCATGGGGAACAACCATTATAATCAGACAGTGGTGTGTTCTGCTGGTGAGGAGAAACAGATACAGTCTGTTACTGTAGGGACCAAATGACTACATGACTTCATAGCCAGGTGGTCAATACACACACACACACACACACACACACACACACACACACACACACACACACACACACAGTGTAATCCATGTACAATGAAAGGGCCTGTGACGTCCTTTGATTCTTCAAGAGTCTGACTCCAGTCCAGAGCTATAAAAACAGTGCAACAGCTCTATCTAGTGGAGTAATGTGGTGGTGTTTACCTGCAGAAACACTGCTCTCTCCCTGTCTTTTAGTGTTTTTGCTGCCCCCCCCCCCCCATCAAAAAGTGGGTCCCCCAGCAAAAAGTAGTTAATATGTCACAATCATTTTAACAACTTTATCCATTTATACGTTGCCTATTCAAAAACAGCAAATGTACAAGCTCGCTGTGAGCTTATACATTTGCTATTTTTGATTATTATATTTATTTCTCCTCTGGCCTGGGGGTCCCTGGCACAAAACATTTTTAGATGGGGGTTCGTGGTCAAATACATATCAATTTGGGGGTCCTTGATATGAAAATGTTTGAGAACCACTGCTTTAAATATCGTTGCTGTCCGGCAGAAACCTCTGCATATTTGTTTTTTCTAAATGAACACCCTACTTGATCATACTACAGCGTCAACAAACGCATCAAAAGTATCAGATCTACAAGCTCGAAACGTCGTGAGCTTGTCAATCTGCTACTTTTGCTATTTTAGAATTTGAATCTTGAAAAGTAACAGTTGTCACCCGACATAGACGGTGTTTTTCAGAATGGACAACATTTTTACTTGTTTTTCTACAGATATATCAGTTATCATAACAGCAATGCTGATATCGGTTATCAGTATCATCATCGGTACATCCCTAATTGGCCCATAATCCAGGCACACACACACACGGTGTTGTTTCATGCGCTTGTGGATGTGTGCACATTTTCATGAGATGTATTAGCCAATGTTTTGCTTTGGTTGCAGGTTTGAAACCTTTAATGACGTCCCAAGAGGCTATACCTCTGTGCTTAATCGTGAGCCAAGTGCACAGTTGCATCAGATCGGTGCATAATATAACAATTATGATAATAGTCCGCTCTTCCTCTGTTCATAATACTTTGACCTGTTTGTTGATTACATGGGACAAAAAAATATTGTTGATGTAGCTATGGAATGCAAGAAACAGTTCTTGCATTCCATAGCTACATCACTTATGTATTTTCTGTTTTTGTCCTTAAACTTTGTAAACTTATGTGAATATTTAAACAATTTAAAAAAGTATCCTGTTAAGAGTATTATTATATAAGTGTGACACCCGGGATTCGTATAGTTTGTTTTGGCTATTTATTAACTTAACTCTTCACAATTAATATTTTAATCATGTTCTATCTATGTATAGCACCCATTTCCAATTAAATTAAAGCATTGTATCTTTTTCACTTTAAGTCCACTGCCTTTGGTTGGCAAGGCAAATAGACAGACCAACGCCTATCGACCTGATAGTAGGTACGTGCTGGTCTGTATATTTGCCCCGCTCAATAATCTAAATATATTACTTTATTTGAAGATGGAGTTCCTTAGTATTAGACTATGGTCTGACTCTGCACCAAAACCTGGGGAGATTAACAACAAGCTAGACCTCCTGGATTTTTTTTGTCTAGAATTAAATCTTTATTCAGTTACATTCAGAAAGGTACAAAAGTGTGACTCAAAACAAAAAAGGTAACTAAATGACACGCTCAGGCCAACTTCAGTCATCATCATCATCAAAGTCATCATTTGAGCTGGGGCCTGCATCTTCATCTGCCGTGTCAAAATAACCAGTGAAATACATATCGTGCTCACGACGGGGGGGAGGTGGGGGGGAGGCAGGCGGCATATCTTCAATGTCATGAAAAATGTCATTGATCACTCGTAATATGTCCCTTGCATGTTTGCGGCTGAAGACAGGAAGGTGGTTAACCATGTAATCTACGTCAAAGATGTATTTGCATTTTGCCACAACGGCAGAAATCAGCTGACTGCTAAATCCTGTTGCTAAAGCCTGGCTAGTGAAGAGGTATTGCCCTTTGGGAACCAAATTATTTTTGTACGTCTCTAACTTTTCCTTGATTAAGGCTTTGTGTATACGGCTTACCTGCCTTGACTTCACAGGTACAAACGCCTTTTTCGGCAGCTCATAACTGGGCAGAGGCTCCACACAAACACCCGATGCATCACAAGCACATGACTTATGGCAAAATGTGCAGCAGAGATGCCCTGGCTCAAGACTTTGGGTATTCTCTTCAAAAGTACCATACAGGGCTTTTCTGAAGCAGCTGGTTTTGCCTGTCTGAAGAACTTTTTTCACTGCCTTATTCAAATGCTGTTTTGTGTTGTATAGAACTGCATGTGCTTGCAGTCCATTTCTCCCAGCTCTGCCAACATGTTGGACTATCGCTTCTGCGTCGTCCGGTGGACCAAACATCACCACATGAGAGATGTTGGGGAAGTCAAGGCCCGTCCCATGAAGTGCATCCGTGGCAACCACGACTCTGCAGTTCCCCTGTCCATTCAGTGAGCAAATCACCCTCTCCTTGTTGTTTTCAAATGTGCTTGCATGGAAAATTCCAATCAGTTGATTGACTGCCTTGCGCTCTGGGTCCCGGTCTAACCAGGCATCCTCATCTAGTTCTGCTTTCAGGTAGGCGAACACTTCTCCTACGTCCTTCATGAAACGGCAGTAGATAACGATCGGCGCCATCGACGTTGCCTTGGCTCGAACTTCGTCCACTATCCAGTGGAGACATTCTACTTTTCTTAGTCGTGGTGTTGAGGCCAGTCCTAGTCGGATGCTGCTTCTGTTGGGGCTCACGGTCACCTGTTTTGCAGTCGCCATGTGCAGGAGCTTGGTGACTCGTCTCTGCTGATGCCGTCGGAGCCAACACTGGTGTGCCTGGACAAGACATAAGAATACACATGACATGTTTTTTTCTTTATTTTTTTTATTGATCATAACTTATGTCACAAATCAACAGTGCTAATAGTTATTGCAGACAAGACATAACAATCATTACAACAAATTGCTAACAACAACCAGATGATTAGCCTGGTAAACCAGAATGTTAGTTCATGTGACCGGCTGGCTTACCATGTACCATATGAGAGATCAGACCAAAACCAATCGAAAAAGCAAACATCACCTAGCCCCAAAAAAATACATTTACTTATTATTTACCCCACTACAGTTACAGGGACAATTTTACTCACTGTGTTTGTACAATGGAATGGATCGAAGTTCTCCAAGCTTTGCAACGCTCTCTCTGAAGACAGGCTTCCCTTTTGCACCCTGATAATAATAAGGCAGACAGTGTTTTTTTCAGCATGTGCACATTGGAGCTGGTAGCCTAACGTTTCACCTGTGTTCACAGATGGCATTGGGCCTACAGTAGCTCTGGTCCATAGCGTTAGAAGGAGAACTCCTTCTAACGCTATGGACCAGAGCTAGGCCTACCTACAGTATAGCCTTGGTAGTCTACTACTACACAAACAATCAATCATAACTTCAAACAGTAACAGGAGCTCTACAATTACAATTAACCAATAGTAGCCTTGGATCAAGACTATCATAGATGTATTTTATGGATTTTGACATTTGCATATCATAGTCATAGATGCAAATGTCTAAAGTACTAAAGTAAAAGTCAGACTCGATACAATAGCCTATCTATGATAGTAAAGCAAGAGAGAGAACAACCAGGTGCTTAATAGAGATAAAGTTGAGTTAAAAACGTAGAGGTGCTTCTAAGATCAACAGGAACCATAACTTGGAAAAATAAGGTACTTTAAATATGTTTACAAAAAGTCCATCTTTGGCTTTTAAAACTTTTTGTAAACATGATTAAAATACCTTGATGTTATGCTCTCTCTTACATTCTTTGAGTGCTCCGATCTCTACTCTTTTTGGGAGCGTACTCAAGTTCCCTCAGCCCTATGTTCCCTCATCCCAAAACAGGTCTGTCTGTCTGTCTGTCTGTCTGTCTGCCTCTTCCCGTCTCTGCCTTATCCCTCGAAACCGCTTATTGCTGCTTGCAGCTATATTTATTATTAATATTTTATTTTATTAGCTGTGATAAAAGTTCAATAGTTCACTGCAATGATCAGTAATTCTTTGCAGCTGTTGTTATAGGTAGCTATAGGTTTCACAGCTGTTTGAATTTGAATTGATGAGAAACTAGAAAAAGTGCTCCTCGGAGCACAGGTCTCCGCCAGGTCAGGTAGGTTATTGTGGCCTCCTGGTGGCGCTATAATAGGCCAATGTGAAAGGGGTGCCATTTCTTCTTAGGCCTTGCACGGCAATCGGACACTGCATTCATGATTTGAGGCATTTTGTTCCAAAAAATGTGGTTTGCTAAATTAGACCTGCTGGTGGCACTATAACAGGCCAATGTGAAAAAGGTGTCATTTCTTCCTCGGCCTAGTGGGAATGTGCGTGCAAAATTTCACGGAAATCGCACACTGCGTTCATGATTTGAGGAATTTAGTTGAAAACGGACCTATCCTGCAAACTTTGGAATCCAATGTAGCCAAGTAGGATGGAATATGAAATATTGGACACATCCATCTTGATCACATGACTATAGAGATACTGGCCCTCATTTATCAACGGAGCGTATAAACCGGCTTATATTTTTCCATATATTCGGCCGTACACCAACGTCGAAGTCACATTTATCAACGAATCCTACACAGCCAATCCTGGCGTACATCAGGTCGGAGCTTTGATAAATCTCACGTCTGAAAACGAGCGTCATTTAAATAACACGCCCTTAAATATTCTCAAAACGCCCCGATTTTACGACATGAAGAAGAACCAGAATACGACCACAGACATCAAAAGCCAATAAGAAAGAGTTTCCCCCGATCGCCTCGCCTCGCCACACACGCACACGCACACGCCCCTCTCTCTCTCACACACACACACACACACACACACACACACACACGCCCGCCCAGCTGTGTTTATCATGTAATCCGTACCGTAGCGGTACAATCTTTGTCACGTAGGCTTGTAGCCTACATGAATGACATATTATGATACCAATCACATCGCCATGAATGGAATACGTTTGTATATTAATGTATTTGACCCATACCGAGCAGTGCACAAGCAGTCATGTAGGATATTCCCCGTGAGACTCAGACGGGCGGCAGTGATTCGTCACCGTGCCGCCACGTTAATAAGAGATTGGAGCGTCGGGTTTATATCCTTAACCCAGCCAGGTTGTAGTCTTCAAAACTCTCTATGACATAACTCCATAACATAGGACAAGCTACTGTACGTTTGTACACCTCACTGTCCATGAAAAGATCGTCGGGAGTCCCGAAATTGCGCTCGCAGAAGAGCTGTATATTTTGAAAATAGCAGATCTACAAGCTCACAACACGTCGCGATGCGACCCGTTTTTGAGCTTGCAGATCTGCTATTTTAAAATAGCCAATGCAACTGAATGACTCTTAAAGCAGTTTGTTTAAATTACTTTATAAAATGTTATATTTTCACAGGGATTATTTATTAGTGTAGATATACATTTAGGAGTGGATTATGTGTCCAGATGCCTGTCAGACAGTCAGACAATGCTGCTCCGCAGGTCTAGAATGGAATAAACGGGCGCAGCCAACGTCAACAACTGGTCTCGACCAGACGTGAGATCTCAGCGTACGGTAGGATGAAGCCCACGTCAGGATATATTGATAAATGCCGAAAGGTGCGGTGATCTCGCCATACGCCCATTATTTGGGCTGCACCGCGTTGATAAATGAGGGCCACTGTGTGTACCGATTTGCATTATTTTTGGACAGAATCTGAAGGAGTAAGAGCAAAAAATGTGTTTTACAAAACTCAACCTCCTGGTGGCGCTCTAAAAGGCATATGTGAAAAATGCAGGACAAAGGTTTTTCCTTGGCCTCTAGGGAGTGTGCGTGCAAAGTTTCATGCAGATCGGTGCAGTTATAGCTAAAAACGTGAATCGGCCTGTTATAGCGCCACCATGAGGCTGATTTGAAAGTTTTCAAGTGGCATTTCTTCCTGGGCCAAGTGGTAATCTACGTGAAAAACAAACACGGAAAGCGCATGCTGCGTTCATGATTCGAGGCATTTTGTTGAAAATGAACCAATCCTGCCAAATTTGGAAGCCAATCTTAGCCAATCAGGATTTAATATGGAAAATCGGACAGATCCGTGTTGATCACATGACTATAGACATATTGTGTACCGATTTGCATGTTGTTTGGACAAAATCTGTAGGAGTAATATCAAAAAATGTGTTTTGCAAAAGTCGGCCTCATGGTGGCGCTATGACAGGCTGATCTAAAAAATGTGGGGCAGAGGTTCTGCTGTGGCATCCAGGGAGTGTGTGTGCGCAGTTTCACAGCGACCGGGCCAACGGTGGCGTAGATTAGCTGCTCGCAGACAGAAGGACGGACACACACGGACGGACAGTGGGCAAAACATACTCTCTCGCCATGCCTTTCGGCCTGGTGGAGACAATTATCAATATAATTTAACATCAGTCAGTTTCACAGCTGTTTGAATTTGAATTGATGAGAGAAACTATACATATAGTTTAATGTGTCTTAGCTGACCAGGTCAAAGCAATTAAGTTTGGCCAATCATGTTACTGATGGGGTGAGAGGGACTGCAAGCCAATCAAGGCCTGTGTGGTTTATACAGCCATGTGACATTAGCAAGGGAATATGCTGGCTGACTTCGAAAAGTGAAGATGTTATCTGTTGTCCACAAATGTTTTCTTCTTACTCCTTCAGATTCTGTCCAAAAAACACGCAAATCGGTACACAGTATCTCTATAGTCATGTGATCAAGATGGATGTGTCCGATATTTCATATTCCATCCTACTTGCCTAACATTGCCTTACTAAGTTTGCAGGATAGGTCCGTTTTGAACACAATTCCTCAAATCATGAACGCAGTGTGCGATTTCCGTGAAATTTTGTACGCACATTCCCACTAGGCTGAGGAAGAAATACCCCCCTTTTCACATTGGCCTGTTGTAGCGCCACCAGCAGGTCTAATTTAGCAAACCACATTTTTGGAACAAAATCATGAATGCAGTGTCCGATTGCTGTGAAAAGCCTAAGAAGAAATGGAACCCTTTTCACATTGGCCTATTATAGCGCCACCAGGAGGCCACAATAACCTACCTGACCTGGCAGAGACTTGTGCTCCGAGGAGCACTTTTTCTAGTTTTGAATCAGTTCTAACCAAAACTTATATTCCCTCAAGTTTTCCTCGTGACATAATGTACACGTATACGTACCCCCAGAACATATGCTTTCAACACGTACAATTTAATGTTGTGGTCACCATCATCATCGGTGTAAAGAAGAGTGTGTGTGTGTGTGTGTGTGTGTGTGTGTGTGTGTGTGTGTGTGTGTGTGTGTGTGTGTGTGTGTGTGTGTGTGGTGGGGGGAGACAGGTCTCACGGCCCAGAATGCCATACCAGGAAAAAAGGAGGGTAAGACTATATATTAAGGTCGGGTCTATAATGCATTATAATCACATTTATATTGCATAATAATGCACTTATAAGGCCTTATACCACTTTTCATAATCATGCATAACAACTTATAACAAAGTTTATGAAGTCTTATAACTTATAATAATATATCTATATATAGTCTTATACCTTTATACCTTTGGGGGATACCTTGGGGAGCCCGAGGGAACATAGGGTCTAATTTGGGATGAGGGAACATAGGGCTGAGGGAACATATAGGGTCTAATTTGGGATGAGGGAACATAGGGTTGAGGGAACATAGGG
Source organism: Gymnoscopelus braueri (assembly GCF_963280865.1). Taxonomy (NCBI): domain Eukaryota; kingdom Metazoa; phylum Chordata; class Actinopteri; order Myctophiformes; family Myctophidae; genus Gymnoscopelus; species Gymnoscopelus braueri. The sequence goes on from NC_137613.1 coordinate 46,022,073, forward strand.
CTGAGGGAACATAGGGACTAATTTGGATAAAATAAAATTGTTAGGGATTGAGGGAACATAGGGCTGAGGGAACATAGGGCTGAGGGAACATAGGCATGACCCCCTCTTTTTCACAACTATGACTTTTTCACAACTATTTCTTGATCCAAGGCTAAACCGATCGCATCAGAGTACGGGGACCCCCATGGATTAGGCCTACAGATCTTGTAGCTATGTAAGCTACAAATGGAAGCGGGTCCATTTGTACACTCTCAAGAGTTAGCATTTCTGCGTGTACAGTGTAACAGTGTAATACAGTTTCACCACGGACGGTAAGTTCACCATCCGTTGTAATAGGCCTATCTTACACACACAACGATGAGTTAAATTGTTCCCTTTTACGATCCATTTCAAGCAGTGTTGTGGTGGGGTTGCAAGCTAACAGCTAACACATTCCACACACTGGATACAATACAAGCCAAAATACATAATATACGATGACAAATACAATGCCACAAGTAAAGTTTCTTACCTTCGATGTGTTTTTCCAATCGTCAATGATGGAGAAAGTACGCAGAAACGTTTTTGATTACCAGCAGACACAGTTGTTGTTGTTTTTTTATCGATAACGCAGTACCTCTGTGTGTCAGCCACTGTGTTACCGCGGGTATTTAAAGGCAGCAAAGCGCCATTGTTGTGTTCATGGAATGTCGTCAGGAGAATACAGCCTACGGATTGGCCAGTTCTCTCTCTCTCTCTCTCTCTCTCTCTCTCTCTCTCTCTCTCTCTCTCTCTCTCTCTCTCTCTCTCTCTCTCTCTCACACACACACACACACACACACACACACACACACACACACACACACACACACACACACACACACACACACACACACACACACACACACACACACACACACACACACACACACACACACACACACACACACACTAAAATGACTTTAGGAAACAATAAAACAAAATAAATAAAATATGACACATTTACAGTGACAATTAAAGTGCAGTTAAGAGAAAGAAAAATAAATAACCAAATGAACTATAAGCATAACTCTGCTGTTGGGCAGAAACCAAACTATGTCCAACATATTAACTTTTCAGGAAATGAAAGAAGAAAAAGTACTGCCTCATCAATGTTGGTACGGTGACTTTATACATTGTCAGATACTTGAATGTGTCCTTATATTATCGTCACTTTACCCAAATACAGCTCAAGTGGAGTTAGGAGGTTTTTGGCCATTGAAGAAGTCAGAAAAAAACACCTAAGTTGGAGTTTTTTCACTATTCTGAGGCAAACCTTTGGCAAAAACAGCAGCTCTACAAGCTCACATCATGTTGAAATGCATTGTGATATTGTAGTTTGGCTAGTTTTGATGTAGATTTGACCAGGAGTATAGCCTACAGATTAATCTGTACGTGCACATGTAGGAGTCACACACTCAATTTTAGCTGTGTCATTTAAGTCAAAGTATATCTGCATAATCTTTGTGTTTGTGTGTGTGTGTGTGTGGGGGGGGGGTGCGGCCTGTGTCCTTACCAAGTCGTATGCCATATTTGCATGCCACAGGATCAGGCGATGGACAATCAAGCCTGATTCATATGGTAATGCACAGCTCTCTCTCTCTCTCTCTCTCTCTCTCACACACACACACACACACACACACACACACACACACACACACACACACACACACACACACACACACACACACACACACACACACACACACACACACACACACACACACACACACACACACACACACACACACACACACACACACACACACACACACACACACACACACACACACACACACACACACACACACACAAGCAATAATAATAATAATACTATACTATACTGTGTAGTTACAGATTTTGATTACTAATACAAAGCAGCAGTACTGACTGTTTTAGTCTGTCAGCCGACTGGCCATTCATGTGCTAATTTGACTTTCAGCGTGCCAGCGTTGCCAGGTCTGCTTATTATAAGCGACTTTGGGCTTGTTTCCCTGCAAAGCCACTTAGGGATGTTCCCAGCGTTTTTTCTTCACTGACGTGCAGTGGTGTAAAGTACATTTACTCAAGTACTGTACTTAAGTACAATTTTGAGGTACTTTTACTTTACTGGAGTATTTCCAATTGTCTATACTTGTACTCCACAACAATTATTTGAAATGTTTAGTTACTAGTTACTTTGCAGATATAAATCATTATGAAACATACATTAACCACTTTAGCCCTATTTTATACCTATAAGCTATTTGAAAATAGCAGATCTACAAGCTCACAACGTGTTGCGATGCACGCGTTCTGAGCTTGTAGATCTGCTATTTTCAAACATTTTTGTACTTTTACTTTTGGTACTTTAAGTACATTTTTATACCAATACTTTAGTACTTTTACTCAAGTAAATGTTGAATTCCGGACTTTTACTTGTAACAGACTCAGAGTACATCTATTGCATTCAAGCCTGGAATTTCGTCATTTTAGGGGCAAGGCCACTTGGCCTTTGGTGTTGTAATCTTTTGGAGGGCACAAAGGCCCTGCCCGGCCTTCCTGCCAGGGCAGGAAGGCCATCCAAAAAAATAAAGATTTTTAAGTCCAAAAATGATTTTTAAGTCCACGGAAATAATGCATTTAACTTGAAGGTTAAGGATGATTGTATTTTAATATATTATAAGAATAGTATAACTATCTGTGAAATATTACCCATTTATTTCACAAAATAATGTGTAAAATATAGTATTTCTTAATTATTAATAATTACAGCTTGTAGATTGGCTATTTTCACGATTTTAAATGTTTTTTAAATAATAATAAAAAAGGAACATACAAGATTTCCACCCGACAGCCATAATATATAGCCAATATATGGTTCTGTATCAGTATATGAGTGAGCCTGGGTAGGTCACCCTGGCTTGGCGGAGATATGCCCTGTAGCACACTCCGCACAGCAGCAGCAGCAGCAGGTGAAAGCAATTCACTTAATTGCTCGTTCTCTCTCTCCCTCTTTCCGTCTCCTCAATCTCTCGCTCGCTCTTTCTCTCTCAATCTTTCACTCTCCCTCTGTCTCTCCCTCTCTCTTTCTTTCCTTCTCTCTCTGCCGCTTTTTACCTCCCTCTTTCTCCCTCCCTCCGTTTCTCTCTCCGTCTCTCTCCCTTTCTTTCTCCCTCCCGCTTTCTCCGTTCCTCTCTCTCCCTCGCTCCTGGTATCTCCCTCTCTCTCACCCACTTTCTCCCACCCTCTTTCTCTCTGTCTTCCTCCCCTCTCTCTTTCTCTTTCTCTCCCCTCTCTCCCTTCCTCTCTCTCTTTCCCTCTCTCTCTCTCTTTCTCCCCCCTCTTTCTCTCCCCCTCTCCCTCACGAGAAACAGTGAATGTAGGTTTTCTTAGACATGGTCGCTTGTTTCTCTCACATAATCTGGCAACACCGACATCCCTCTGTTGTCACTGCCACTGCGCTACCAGTCGGCTAAAAAGCTGAACATGTTCGGTCGGCTCTGGGTCGGCCGAAAAGGTCCCGACGGACCCCCCGACGGACCCCTAACCGACTGGCCGACGCTTCCCGAAGCCAATTCGGCACAAAATCGGGCCGATTTGGATTGGTCTGGAGCCAGCTTTAAATTAGTACTGACGTATTATTATTGTACAGCAGGTTAGCTACCCAGCAGCACATAAAGCAGACATGTCCAAAGTCTGGCCCAAAGGCCAATCGTGGCACACAGGCAGATTCCTAAAAATCAACACAGCAGCTAGTCTCAAGTCAAGAGTAAAGGTCCTTACACACCGGGGCGATTTTTTCGTGCGAATAATACGCTTTTTTTTAAAACCTTATAAAGTCAATGCAAGCGTACATGGCGCGAAAAAGCGGAAAAGCGAAGCGAAAAAGCGTCTTTTAATTATTCGGAACGAGTCCGAATTTTGCGTATATTCGCACATTCGCCGGTGTGTAACCGCCTTTAGACGTTAAAGACACGTCAAATGTGATCTGTATTAAAAAAACACTGCTTAAATAAATACATCTATATAAAAGATCAAAACTACCTAAAAGTGCAAAATAGCTCAAGTGCAAACTGCATTGTCATAGGTCCAATACATTAGCCACAGACATGTGGCCATATAGTACGGGCCATGTAATGTTCAGTGTGTTCATAAGGCTGATGGCGGCCAAGAAGAAAGTGCTCCATGGTCTTTGTGTGCGGTTGGCAAGGCTGAGATACCGCTTTGCCTGGCTGCGGCCGCCAACGCTGGCCTGAACAGGCTGTGGCTGGGTTGGTGGACGTCCCCGACAATCCGTTCAGCCTTGGCGACGCATCGTCACTCGTATATTCCCTGGAGGGAGGGACGCTCACCTCCGACTATACGCTGGTTTGTCCGCACCACTTTCTTAAGTGCCTTCTGTTGAAGAACAGTGCAGCTCCCGTACCATACGATGATTCCGGCCGTCAGGATGCTCTCAATGGTGCAGTTGTAGAAGGACCTCAGGACACGGGGGCTGACCCTGAACTTCTTCAGGCGCCGTAAGCAGCACAGGCGTTGTTGTGCCTTTTTCACCACGTGAGTGGTGTGAGTGTCCCACTTAGTCCCACTAAGGTCAGCATCAATGTGTGTGCCAAGGAATTTAAACTCACCGTCTCTCTCTACTGCAACTCCATCGATGTAGATTGGCGTGTGCTCCCTCCTTGGCCCCCTGAAGTCCACAATCAGCTCCTTCTAGAGTGAGGCTTTTCTCCAGGCACCACAGCGCCAGTGTATCGACCCTGTCTCTATATGCCATCTCACTGGCGTTGGTGATCAGCCCCATGAGTGTAGTGTCGTCGGCGTACTACTTATTGATGACATTGCAGCCGTGCGTGGCCATACAGTCATGTGTGTACAGGGAGTACAGGAGGGGGCTGAACACACAGCGCTGGGGTGCACCAGCAAGGGTTGACACTAAGGCCTCAGAGGCACTTGCCCGTCGGGCAAGTACAGGTCAAGTTCTACTTGGCCAAAGGTCATGCCCACTTGCCTGAAAAGTAAATTGTGATAGGTAAAATTTTAATTACGGTTCATTTTAACCTTTTATTTTTTTACTTTACTTGCAAATTCTGGTGCTGTGAGATATGGACATACCTCAGTATTTATGCCAAATATCTCAATAGCTAATATACAATATGACTTATTTTAAATTCCACAGATATCTTGTGTTGTGTTTATAGCGAACTAAAGACAGTTGCTTCCCCCACTCAAACACACTTGCCCGTCAGGCAACCTGAAAGCAAACTCCACTTGCCCCAACGTTTTATTTACTTGCCACGGGCAGTCGGGCAACCATTAGTGTCAACCCCTGACCAGTATTGAGGGTCATTGGGTCAGATGTTATATTACCCTAACCTCACTCCGTCAAATGGAAGAAGCTTGCGACACACATTTTGTTTCACAGCGTACTTGCATCTGAGACTTCGGGCGCAGAATCGATGACAGACGGAGTTTCATTTTTTCAAGATACTAGGCAGGTGATTGGATGATCCCGCCCCTAGCAGCCGCTGATTGGTTCGTATGCGCAGCGGTTCGGGCAGCTTTACTCTGTGAGCAATCCCAGACCCTCCTTCCTGAAACCAAATGCAATGCAATGCATGAGATTTCCGGAGGGAGGGGGTGTTTACCAGGCTAATATTACCCATCCGCACCACCTGACAACGGCTCGACAGAAAGTCCAGTATCCAGCTGCATATGGTCGAGTGCAGGCCTAGGTCTCTGAGCTTCATGTCGAGTCTTGCAGGGACAATTGTGTTGAAGTCCATGCACAAACAGCATCCGCACGTATTACTTAGTTAGAGATGGCCATGGTTAACCATTTAACTGATATTAAAAAGATCCCTGGCTAATAATTATAATTGCCCTATATAACTAAAATCAGAAATTAAAAACACATAAATATTGTGTTTATTTGAGAAAGTTGATGATGTCATTTGTCCATGTGTGGCCCACCCCTATGGAATGTATGGAATGCATGTGGTAGCAAAGAAAAAACAGCTTAATACTTCCTACGGTTAATATGAGCATCGAAGCAATATTTTAAATATTCATTTATTAGCACATGCATTACCAACGCACAATAGCACAGTATCAGAATGATACCAGCAAAGTTCCTTAGTTCTCATCAACAGAACAAAACAAAGGAAGCGGGCGCCCCCCAGTGGGCTTCTTGTCAAGCAGCAGCATGATTCATGAATACTACTGATATGGCCTTGGAAGGCAACTATATCAGTGAGCAATGGACGTATTAAAGTGGAAATGGGCCCTGTGCACAAAATCACCAACCAAGTCTCTACCTTGTGTAAATCACAAGCACCAGGTTTTCTTATTGTAAATATGAAGTTTTGCCAAATTCTTGCGTTTAATCCAGGTCCGTTGTTTTGCTTGTCAAGTGGCTTTAATAGAAATTGTATTTCCTCCTACAACTGGGAGACTTTCAAAATAAGTGTATTTTATTTTACACAATTGAAAACGTGTAATGTCATTAGACAACAAAGGTTTTATTAGTGGAAGTAGATGAAATGGACCGAGGGGTCTCCGACTGACTTATCAAAATGTTGATTTTCAGGTGGCAGTGCCAGGGCCCCCTTGACTCCAGGGCCCCTGTGCATGTGTACAATGTGCACAAGCCATAATCCGTCCCTGTCAGTGAGAGAACCTAATACACCAGGTGGTGTATTATTTAAAACTAGATGATTTGTTAAGTTTCAAATCCAACAGGTCGGGAGACGCTCAGATTAAACGCAAAACATGCACATTCACTGTTGTGGTCGTATAGCCATCACAATGTAAGTAAAGGATCAACAAAAGGTATAGAAGCATGTGATGCTGAGACCGTAAAGGGATATTTCACTTTCAAACATGTTTGGGGTAATTTTAACGTCTACTTTTGACGAGCAGACAGTTTTTTAAGTTCCTTGATTTAGTATTTAGTATAGAGGTGAAGGACTCGCACAAACAACAAATTCCTTAAATGTTTCACTTGCAGCTCAACCCTAGTCTGGTGTAGATCGGCCGTAAAGTGCTCAAGTGCAAAGTGATAGCACAAACGTTTCGGTTACAAGACCATCGTCAGTGGCACAGTGCCACTGCCACAGTTTCTTGAGGACAGAAGAAGATCAAGTTCTACCAGCTAAACCGTTGGTTTGGTTTGGCAAAGTACGGTAGCTAGTTGTGGTTTCCATTAAGGTGATCAGGTATTCTCTGTTGATGAGAAAGTCCAAGGCATGCAAAACAATGGAAACAAAGTCAACACACTACAAGCTACACTTGATTTGATTTATTAGACATAACAATGACATGTTAAATGCTTCTCACGGAAACATCAAGGATAAAATGCCAATAGAACACTGGAACGAGGAAACTTGAGAGACAAAAAAGATATGTAGGCCTACACGATGACTGATTAATGAAGGGCATGCCAGGATAATTGAATGCAGTGTCACAATAGTTAAATGCGAAGGCACCTAACTTAGATCAGAGGTGAGCTAACTTTTAGGTTGGAGAAGGAACCAGGCTGTGGATGGAGGGTCTCCATGGATTATGATTGTGGAGAGTTATTATAGCTGTTATTGTCATTATTGGATAATTTGAAACACTTTATCTCAACTAACGCCAACCAGCTTTAGTTGTCCAGTTCTGCCCTTCTTTGCCTTGGTAGCAAATAGCTCCTTGACATGATGACATGCAGATGACATTTTCACAGAATTTAGGCAGCTATTAGCAATCATTTATTCTGTCTTGTTGTCTTCACCTGATGCAATTGTGTGTACAGGTCAGGTACCATGTGCAATACTGCAAATCTCCTGCATCATATTAATGAACATGTTACTTTACGAGTCACCAAAGTTATTCAAACACATTTTAATATGTTTTATAATGAAGAAAATATATAGGCTATATTTTGTGGCTATAAAAATGTGCCACGGACATAGATATGTCTTGCCACGAACACGTCCGTGTACAGACATGTTGATGAACCCTGTATTCCCGTAATTCTCAACCTTTATAAAGGGGTAGTTCACCCAAAAAATTACACATTTTCTGTCAATTACACACCCCACGAGGCCTTAAATTCATGGAGATGTTTTAGTTTTTGTTGCATTCCTAAGCCAATAATTTGATGACGGGCGGAGTCTCTGGTATAGGGAACGGGATCATGACGTCAGAGTTAAGATTCAGGGGTTAACTCCGCCCTCTTTCGACGCCATTTTCTTACGTGACTATTTTGACGCGTAGTAACGTCAGGCTGTAGTTCTATGCTTCTTGCCGAGCAAGCTAAGCAGCAAGTAGTCGTGGCGGTGGTGTGCAGACTGTGCACACCACCATGTGCTGCATTGTCGGATGCAATAGCAAGTGTTCAGACGTTAGAGTTAAAATGTACACATTTCTAACTTGGAAGCAAAACTACTGAGATCAGATATCGGCGATATCAAATAAACGTTGTATGTCAGCTGTAAGACTAAATAACATAACCTTCAACAACATTCCAAACACATGTAGGCTCTCTACACGTGCTCAAACGAGCATGACAGCACACAATAAAAATATAAAAATCAGTTGTGCTGATCAGATGGAGTCTCACAGAGCAGAGCCCTGACTAAGTGGCTACTGGCTAAGTTTGCAGTTTGCATGGGAAGTTTGCGGCCCGTAGCTAAATCTGGCTTTTAAAAAAAACATTTCTATCAAATATCTTAAATACAATGAGATTGAGCCAACAGCTAAGTTTTCTTTCTCTATGTGTCCAGTCTGAGAAAAGTTGTCTAGCGTGGCTTATGGTGGCTGAGTAAACAGGGACTCTGTCTGTCTGTCAGACGGACCCCAGCATTGAGATAACACTCGCAGAAAGGTTGTTATTTTGAGAGAGAAATGTCCCGCAATACGAATACATTTTTATATGTTTTATTTTTATTGTAACTGGTATAATCGCAATATTACACTCGAGGGAGGGTGGCTTTATTATTTTATTGACACTGCTTCCTTATTTATAACTGTCGTCCCAGTGAGTCATATAGCAAAGAAGATGGCGAACGGAACTGCATCATTTTGGGCAAGTCTCCACCCTTATGCCCGTTATAGGAGACTTGCGGAGTCTCCTACTAGAGACATTAGCATCTCTCCATGATTTCAAGGCTTGTAAATAATTGATAGAAAATAAGTATTTTTTTGGGTGAACTACTCCTTTATCAAGGACATCCAATTTGATATGCATTAGGTTAGGCCACAGAACTGCATTTGATAAGATTGTCATCTCTGGGGAGCCCTTATAAATTATCTAAGAGCATTTGTATTTAGACATGATTTAGTCTGATATGCATTTGGTCCTTTACTGACTGTCATGTAAGGCCTACTGTATAAGGGACAGGTTTTTAAAGAAGGGTACCCCTGGAGAAAATGTATGTGCCCTGATCTAAAATGCCATGACCCTCCCCAAGTGATAAAAAAAAAAAGAGTAACCCTCCCCGCCTAGGAGTGTATATCGTCGGACAATATAGCCTATCGTGACATTAAAATGTGACGATAGGTATTGTCATGATGTCATACTGTATCGTAATATATATATATATATTATTATTTTTATAAATAGGAGTTCTTAGTTACTGTATGATGTATGATATGAAATGTAAGCATAATCACAGTAATTATTAATCATGTCTTCCATAGTATTTTGGAGAGAAATGTAACAGACTCCGGTCACTTTCAGATTAAAGCACTGCAGAGGGGAGGTGTTGTGTGTCAGCTGATGCTCGTTGACGCTCGTTAATGTGACATGCATCAAAGCAATTAAATTAAAAAGTCCAGATGACAAAAATATGAGGTTTGTGGAATTTATAGTTATGCAGTGTTACATTATATTATATTTGTTCAGGTTTGGGTTCAGGATATGTGTAATAAAGGGTTATTATTATTTATATTATATTATTATTTCACCCAAAATGATCACCATGATGTACCAGACTGAAATAATGTCCCACTGGTTCATTTTTTAACCCTATGTTAACACTTATCCTACCTAAACCCCAAAAGGGAAACATAGCAAATATTTGGAAGTATACAACATACAAATTAACACAATTTCCATACAATTTGGACTCAAGGAATTCATAAAAAATTGTATTATTAAGATTCAAGCATATCTTGACACTATTTTAGGGCAAAAAGTTAAAGAAACTGAGCCAAGAATGTTCAGATTACATCTATATTTGTCATTTTACTAAATACTTGTGTGCGTCAGTCATTGATCATTCTAAATATGCTCCTCGTTGACTTACATTATACGGTGAAACAGCTCTCAAAGTCACTCTTTTAGCATGTAAACGAACGTAAACAAAGTTGATTCAGACAATATAGAGCATCACCAAACCCAGTACTGTTTGTTTTTTTAATAAAAAATGTTAACTTCCTGTTGATTTCGCTATTTTTATTAGGAAGAGAGGCCAAAAAAGGAGGTATACTATATTTCCTGTTAGACAGACGACCCCCCCCCCCCCTTTTTGTACACATAGCTTTATTTTTATTTTTTTCCCTGCTTCTTTTATTTTTTGTTTGTACGTAGTGCTATCTTTTTCTGTATTTTTGTATTGATATTTGAACTGTGGTGCCACTATATATGACTATGAATTGAATACCAAGGACCTCATTGGAAACAAGACCGCAAAGACTTTTTTGAACAGACCTTTTAGACAAAGTATTTTAAATGTAACTGTGCTCTTTTACATTTTTGCCTAATAAAATATTCAACCAATCAATCAATCAATGACCTGCTACAACAATATCATGTGCCCAGCAGGACCCTAAGGTCAGCCGTCCAGAGTCTATTAGTCATTCGCTCCCGGTTGTTTTTAGGATTGATTTTTATTTTACTTGTTTATAAAGCTCTCAATGGTCTGGCTTCCTACCTCTATGACCTCCTCCCTAAATACGTTCCAAACCGCCCCCCTCAGGTCTTCTAGTGCAGGCCTACTCGAAGTGCCTGAAATGTCATATAAAAAACACGGCGAAGCAGCATTCTGCTTCTACGGTCCGACGGCTTGGAATAAACTCCCATTACACATAAGACAGGCACCCTCTGTGGACAGTTTTAAAGCACAGCTCAAGACATATTTCTTCACTCTTGCTTTTAGTTGATTTTTTGTCTTCTAAATCTCTGTGTTGTTATTCATGTCTTTACTGTTTTGCTCACTGCCTCACTGCCTGTTATGTATTGTTTTAGCCATTAATTTTATGCCACTGTTTTATTGTGTATTTTATACATTTTTATTTTTGTTTGTTTTTGTTTTTGTTTTGTTCATTTGTGTCATGAAAGGTGCTATATAAATAAAGTTTATTATTATTATTATTATTATTATTATTCCTCGTACCAGGTTGGCGGCCATAGTTGAATGGTTAGAGAGCCCGCCTGGGAAGCCTAAGGTTCGAAGTGACCCTGAACAAGACACTTAAGCCCTAACTGCTTCCTCCTCCGCATTCCCCCACAAGATGAAGAAAGATAATAAAAAATAAAAGAAAATGTATGGAATGTCTTTCCACAGGTCTTGATAGCTGGAACGAAAAAAGGTCAGCCTCTGTGGAATTTTTTAGAGCCACTTACAAACATTACTGTTTAAAGACGCATTTGTGGAATATCTTATATTTTCCCCCGCGGGACGAAAAAAGGTCAAGGTCAAAAACTAAAATGTATGGAATGCCCTTCTACAGGTCTTGAGAGCTGCAGCCTCTGGACATTTTTAAGAACTACTTGTGGAATGTCTTAGATTTGTTTGTGTGTGTTTTTGTTGTTTTGAATGTTTCATGCTGTGTTTTTATTTCTGTTGTATGTCAAGCACTTTGTGAGTTCTCTCTGTGTGAGAAGTGTTATATATACTGTACAAATATAATGTACATACTTACTTACTTCACCTCACCACACGTTCAGAAGAGTTGTTGAACATGTTTCACCAGGCAGGTCATGTCATTTGTTAATGAGGTAATCAAACGTGCACTGCACTGGCTATGAGGACATTAGAGACTATGGATGATGATGGTGCTGTTGTTCCCCAAATGGAAGGAACGTTTTAAGCCTAGCCTGCTCTTAAACTAACAGTGTCTGCCTCCTGGACCAAACCTCGAAGATGGTTTCAACAGGAGAGCAGCCTGATAGTTGAAAGTTCTCTCTAGGTTGAGATTCTAGGAGCCACAAAGTAAGCCTTCATAGCCTACTGGGAATGCAGGGACGCAGACGTGTGCACTCACACTCACACACACGCGCACACACACACACACACACACACACACACACACACACACACACACACACACACACACACACACACACACACACACACACACACACACGCAATCTTTAAATACACACTCCAAGGATTATGAGAAAATAGTCGTCAAGAAAACTATCAACAAGTATTTAGTAAAAAGACAAATAGGCTATAGATGTAATCAGAACATTGTTGGCTCAGTTTTTTTTTTAAATGCCCAAAATATAGTCAAGATATGCTTAAGAATACCAATTTTAATACATTCCTCGAGTCCAAATTGTATAGAATATGTGTTTTTTTGTATGTTGTATACTTCCAGATATTTGCTATGTTTCCCTTTTTGGGTGTAACATACTGTAGGGTTAAAAATTAACCCTGTGGGACATTATTTCAGTCTGGTACATGGCAGAATTTTAAATACACACGCCAAGGATTAAGAAAATGCAGTTGGTAAGAACTATTCAGTAAAAACAGAAATATATGATATGAACATTTTCAGCTCAGTTTTTTTTGTGCTGTTTTTGTCCTGTACCCTAATATATAGAGTCAAGATGTGCTTGAATCTTAATAATAACCACTTTATTCCTTGGGTCCAAATTGTATGGGATTTATTTTATCTTGTCTCCGGATGTTTCCTTCAAAAGTTATGGGCGTGTGGCTCCTGGATTCTGACAGTCCAATGTTGGCAGCCCTGCAATTATGGCCTGATGATTCTGGTTTTACTTATGGATCTAGGCTGGCATCTATCCACAAGTTTCCTAGGACGTTGTGGGCATCACTTCCTGTCGATTTCATTGGATATCATTGGATTTCATTGGATCAAATCGACAACTCGAGGAAACTTGTGGTCCAAATTAATCACATGCACAGAATTACCTCAAATGATTATGAATATCCAGTTATAAATTGGTCATTGTAACCTACCTGGTGTATGTAATTCTATGAGCAACAAAAACACACTTAAGGGCGCGCTCCCACCAAGAGTTGGCTGGCCGCTGTTTGCAGAATCTGCCAATGCATTGTCAATGCAAATGCGTTGATTCACGCAAGAGCAGATTTTTCCGCTAGTCGCGCAGACCTTGCGTTTATCTGCTCTCCGCGACTAAGCATAAAACTGCTGGAGGCAGGCGCTGATTTTCTCCCTCTGTCCAATCGGGTGAGTCGAAGGCGGACCGTCTCAAGACTCAGGAAGCAACATGGTGCTCAAGGCAGCAGGCACAGGCGGTGCGAGGCTCCTGAAAGTGAGTGACAGGCGCGACACTCCCGTTTTTTAGAATCCGCTGGCTGCAAAAAACTGTGGCCGCGCACAACCTGCGTTTAACAGCGGCCAGCCAACTCTTGGTGGGAGCGCGCCCTGAAAGAGGATATCTCTGTGTTGGAAATTGGGATAATGCATCTCTCCAATATGCCTAATGCCTTGATTTGAATTCTTTGTATCCTTTGAAATAGAGAGGGGTCATTGACCACTGTTCTGCTGTACTTAAAAGGTATATAAAAAATGGACTATTTTATCAATTCAAAATTGCATGACCCTCCCTTTGATTCAAAGTCAAATTAGCTGACCCTCCCTTGGACTAAAATTAGAAAGCCATGACCCTCCCCTATTTTCCTCCAGGGACCCCCTTCTGTAAATTTCGACTGGTCCCTAATAAGTGAAAAAACACAGTGAAACTCAGATCATCAAATTAACCATTCCTCTACATTCTTTAGTTATATATTTACAATTTTACTGCTCAGTGCTCAGATCCAGTCTAGATCCCGCCTACTGTATCCAGTCGATCACGAACACACAGAGAGACTGTTTCCGTTTCCGCTCTGGGCCGGATCTGCAGTACATTGATAACGGAATGTACTTTCACGAGGAGGGCGGAGACCGTTATATTATACCTCTATAGAGCGTCGCAGTTCCCGCCCACTTCCTGTTTTTTTTGGTGCCGGAAGAAAAAACTCAATGCATTTTTCCATTGACATTTCCAAAAATATTTATATCTATTAATTTAAGCCTCGAATCAAGCCATCATGACATGACATGAATCATGACCATAAACGTTTGATTCTGTGATTTTTTGTTTTGTTGAAAACGGCAAAACAAAGGGTATTTATTAAATATAGTATATCATATAATTAAATATAAAATTTAAAAAAATCACAGAAAAAAACGTTTTATGGTCATGATTCATGTCATCTCGTGATGGCTTGATTCGAGGCTTAAATTAATAGATATAAATATTTTTGGAAATGTCAATGGAAAAATGCATTGAGTTTTTTCTTCCGGCACCAAAAAAAACAGGAAGTGGGCGGGAACTGCGACGCTCTATGGCGGAGACGTGCAATCGGTACTCTGCTCTGATTGGCCAGTCGGACATTTCCAACCCAGAGCCTCTGAAGAGCGTGTGTGTGCGTTTGTGTGCGTGTGTGTGTGTGTGTGTGTGTGTGTGTGTGTGTGTGTGTGTGTGTGTGTGTGTGTGCTTGTGTGCGTGCGTGCGTGCGTGCGTGCGTCTGTGTATCGCGAGATCCTTCGGGGTTCTCGTGATGGTCATCGGTGATTGGCTACTGGTCACGTGGTGGTGTGGGGTTCCAGTGGCATTGTGGGACACAAACAGACAGACAGTGGCTGGTGTGTGTAACCACACGGCAGCAACAACACACACACATTAATACAAAACACACACACGACACAGCTGCTGGATCACAACAACACAAACGGGGCTTCTGTATCCGACTGTATATCCTGTATATAGCCGCTTCTATATGTGACTGTGCGTGTTTGTACGTACGGCGGGTTAACGGTGGACAGAGAGCCGCTGCAGAGGACGCCTGGCTCGGCTTGACTGTAGCCCGTCGCCCCGCTGATCGCTGCTGGCTGTCTGCTGCGATGGGACCACCGTGGGTCCGCGGGGGGATAGGAGGAGGACCACCACGTCCCTGCAGGCAGTGACTGTCGCTGCATTGATTGTTGATGCTAACCGTTGGTTTTAGCTGGAGCTTCTCCGGAAGCAAGGAGCTACTATAGACCCCAAGTCAACCAGGAGACAGCACAACCCAGTGGTGTAAAGTAACTGAGTACATTTACTCAAGTACTGTA
Source organism: Gymnoscopelus braueri (assembly GCF_963280865.1). Taxonomy (NCBI): domain Eukaryota; kingdom Metazoa; phylum Chordata; class Actinopteri; order Myctophiformes; family Myctophidae; genus Gymnoscopelus; species Gymnoscopelus braueri. The sequence goes on from NC_137613.1 coordinate 46,037,430, forward strand.
CTTAAGTACTGTACTAAAAGTACACCTTTGAGGATTATTTTTTATTTTTTACTTTACAGGAGTATTTCTTATTTCCAGTACTTTTACTTCTACTCCACTACATCTCAGAGGTGAATATTGTACTTTTTACTCCACTACGATTATTTGAAAACTTGAGTTACTAGTTACTTTGCAGATATAAATTATTATATTATTAAACATACATTAATCACTGTAGCCCTATTTTATACCTAGGCTATTTGAAAATAGACGATCTACAAGCTCACAACGCGTATCGTGAGCTTTTAGATCTGCTATTTTCAAACATTTTAGTACTTTTACTTTGGGTACTTCCAATACTTTGGTACTTTTATTCAAGTATCATTTTGAACACACACATGCCTTTTACTTGTAACAGAGTATTTTAATATTGTGGTATTGCTACTTTTACTTAAGTAAAATATCTGAGTTCCACTGCGAACCAAGGGGAAAAAAGTTTTGCACCGATTCACTTGAAACCAGGGGGTTTGATTTAACGGATCGTGTTATTCTTTCCTTCCACGACCCCCTTCCCACCCCTCCTCCTCCTCCTCCTCCTCCTCCTCCTCCTCCTGTCAGTTGAGTCCACGTTTTAAAGAAGCACAGAATGCCGTGTGTTCCTCCGGACAGACTGCATACCGACCGTCTATGTAAGCGTGTGTGTGTGTGTACTGTGTGTTGATTGAGGGACCGAATACGTTATTAACAGTTTGCAAGAAAGGTACAGTGGTACGAATTTATACAAAACCTTTTTAGTAAAAGGATAACACTAAAAGGGCTTATTTCCATTGTGGTCCTCCTGTGTATTCAATTCATCGAGACATTTAAAGACAAACAATAATAATATGGTAATAATGTAGTAGTAGTAAAAAAAAAAAAAAAATATGTACTGTAGATAGTTGGGGGGTGCGGTGGGGAAGGGGGCGTTGATTTCTGGTTATAAGCTTAGACTTTTTACAGGTGTGAACTGTCAGTGTGAACTGACATGTAAGTCCAACTAGTGCAGCAGGGCTGGCAGCTATTATAGCGAGATCGATTAGAGATCGATTATCTTAGCTGTTATTCTATCGATTTACTTTTTTTTTTAATTCATCGAATAATCCAAAAGGGCCTTTTTTATATTCATATGTGAGAACGATTCTAATAGATTTCCTTATAATTAATATGTAATTAAATTGCAAACAAGCTCACAATTGTGACCTTGTTGATCTGCTATTTTGTCAAACAAATTATTTTTAAATTATTGTTATCAATTCGATTATTAACTGTTGCATCAACTAAACTAGTGTATCCAAGGTAAATACAAGTGCTTATATCAGATTCATCGTTTTGGGATTAATGTCTACAGCCTCTGTGGGTTGCCACTTCTAATATAATCTGCTGTAATAAACAATCTCTCTCTCTCTCTCTCTCTCTCTCTCTCTCTCTCTCTCTCTCTCTCTCTCTCTCTCTCTCTCTCTCTCTCTCTCTCTCTCTCTCTCTCTCTCGTCTCTGTCGGGTGGAAACCTCATGTCCAAAACTTTACGTACTACATTTCACGATTCAAATTCAAAAGTAGCAGATCTAAAAGCTCAAATTCAAGCTTGTAGATAATATACTTTTGATGCTTTTGTGTGAGACTGCAGTATGATCAAGTAGGGTGTTAATATTTACCAAAAAACACAAAAGGTTAAAATGTTGGAGATAAGAGGTTTCTGCCCGACAGCAACGATATATATATATAATACCGTGTGAAGTTATTCTGTGTTTGAAATTCTATTCGTTTGATCTCCACAGAAATGGACGCCCGGGTGTCGCCGAGACTCCCCAGTGAGCTCTGAAGCCGAGAAGGTTAAAGACGGTTCGCCTGAGCTCCGGCCGGCCCCTCAGGATCGCTCTCGAGGGGGGGGGGGGCACCACCACCACCATGTGGACATCGGGGTCCACCACAACCCTGCAGCTCTTCTCCAAGCTCCTGAAGCACGCGGTAGGCAAGGCGCAGATCCAGCTCAACCGCTGGCTCCAGAGGACCGCCGCGGACGAGTCGTGTGACAAGATCGACATCCTCATCTGCAGCGCCTTCGACGAGAGGGGGGTCGTCGGCGTCAAGTCCGACGCCAACCCCGATAGCGTGGGCGGCGGCGAGGCCGGCGGGGCGGGGACCTCGTTCGCCTCCGGCGGCGGCGGCGAGTTCCGACACCCATGCTGCATCACCACCTGCTGCTTCAAGAGCGCCCTGCTGGCGTGCATCCTCACCGCCGTGTGCTTCTCCTCCGTGGCGCTGGTGCGCCAGTACCTCAAGGACCTCCTCCTCTGGGTGGAGAGCCTGGACAGCCTGGTGGGCGCCATGCTCTTCATCGTGGGCCTGATCGCTGTGTCGTTCCCGTGCGGCTGGGGTTACATCGTGCTCAACGTGGCGGCGGGCTACCTCTACGGCTTTGTGCTGGGCTTGGGACTGGTCATGGTGGGTGTGCTCATTGGGACCTTCGTGGCGCACCTGGCGTGCAAGCGGCTGCTGACGGACTGGGTGCTGAACAAGGTGGGCAACAGCGAGCAGCTCAGCGCCGTCATACGGGTGGTGGAGGGCGGGAGCGGACTCAAAGTCGTGGCCTTAGCGAGACTCACACCCATCCCCTTCGGGCTCCAAAATGCAGTTTTTTCGGTGAGTATGTGATGTCTGTGATGCGTTTTAACACATCCACCGCCAGAGGTTAATCTCATAATAATGTACTCACCTGCCAAGGTGTTTTTGTTGTTTTTTTGTTTTTTTCATGTCGCCATAGATCTTGTTAAAATCCTTAAGATTGAGCCGTGAACGGTCTGTTTACGTCCGCGAGATCTCCCTGTATCTCCCAGTGAAGACCGCATGTCAAACGGACTTCCATGACTGTAGTTAGAGCGGATTACGTTAAACAGTGAAATGCGAGGAGAAAAAACTACAGGAAGAGAATTGAGTTTCAGTTTCGTCTGTAGAATGGGAGCGGGCGTGATCGTCGAAACCGGATCCCAAATAATTCTATTTCCTGTCATCAAACCGGAAACGGAAGTGGATCAAAAAAATTCCGAAAGTGCACCCGGACCGCGCATGCGCGAAAAGACCGCAGCCCGTAGGACTACGGGCTCGGCGCTTAACCGTTGGATTTAACGGCCCGTAGAACTACGGGCCCGGCGGTAAAGGTGTTAATGTGTGTTTGCGATGTCTGCGTCAACCTTTTGTTAAAGGGGTAAAGGACTGCCATGCTTATGTTCAGTTCAGTTTGGCAGTTCTTGTACCTTCAAGATTTTCTAACTAGCAGAACACCTCCGCTAGCTTAACATTGTGTGATTGGTCAGACATGCAATTATGTTATGATTTGTATAGTATTTGTATTATTTATATATATGTATAGTATTTGTATTTCTGCTGTCTGCCAGCAACGTACCATGGACAGTTTTGAAGAATGGTTGGCTGAGGAGGCTAGGAGGTACAAACCACACACATTGTCCACTGTGTCTGTCGCCACAAACGGCGAAATCTTCGAGACAAATTATGTCAAAACACTTAGGAGTTTGATGTAAACAAACAGTGAAGATCTGTGGTAAAACCACCGTTCCAGGAGTGTATAGATTGAGTGGGTAGAACTTTCTCAACACAGAGCGGAGCCGCAGGTATGCCGCGAGTATGAAACACTTTAGTCCTCGCCAAACTTTCTTCGGTTCCTGAAGCCCAGACCAAGCCGAAAAAAAATGGTTTGTCATCGGTTGCAGGAGTATGCTGCAGTATTTAGCCGTCTTAGCAAGTACCCCCACCCCCTCCCACCCCAGGACAAGGTTGTCCACCTGGCTCTCGCTTAAGCATCACTACCTTTCCATTAGAATCTCATTGAGTATCAGGGAGTCATGTGGCATAAGCTGCATATTCTCTCTCTCTCACACACACACACACACACACACACACACACACACACACACACACACACACACACACACACACACACACACACACACACACACACACACACACACACACACACACACACACACACACACACACACACACAGAGTTCAGGTTTGTGAGAGTTCATGGCAACCGTTCAAGAGCACTTCTTTTGGCGCAGGTGCCGGAATCTCATTGGCCTGTGAGAGGGCCACTTAATAAGCACTTAATCCCTGTTTTGTACTTTGGCGTAGTTGACAGTGCCACATGAAAATGCCGCTCTGCAGGCTCATAACGTGCCACGTCATTGTTGTGCTATTTCAATAGCATGTTGTTTACACAGATGCTAAGTTTATTGTTTATCTGGTATCCTAGTTTCCATGAGGCACTGCATTGTTCTCTCTGTACTCTTATGTGATTATTTACCTTGTTTATTGACTAGCGACCATGCTTACTCTCGCTTATTCCCATCTCACTCTTGTACTGTAAGCCGCTCTGGATAAGAGCGTCTGCTAAATGCCTACATTGTAGATGTACTATTTTTTTAAATAGGGACGCCGGGTTAAACAGGGAGGAACGCTTAGTGTTGTAAGGACCAAGTAAAGTCTCAAAATCCCAGGACAAAAAAAATAAACGAGCAGACCAAGTATAGAGCCAAAGGTCAAGGATTTTAGTGGTTGAATGTCTGAAAATGCATATTAACATGAATCCAACACGATATTAATAGAAAAAATAAATGTGTAAACAATCAAAACAAACACAAAAGTTGAATCTGCAACACAATTTTATACAACATGCTTCATCTCTCTCCCAGCTAAGGGGTCCTTGGCCTGAAAAAAAAAACCTGATGAAGACCCCTGTTTTGGGGGGGTGTAACCTTTCACGTCTCTGTACCTTTAAGCCCCAGAAACAAGTGAGCCCACAGCCAGAGTTAGGTGTTAAATCATGTTAGTGGAGTAATTCTGTCCACACATCGCTTCCATTACCTGGAATGACCTCTGCATCCAGTACAGTAGCTCTGCTCCTGATACTGTTAAACCAGTGGTCCGCAACATGTGGCCCAGGGATCCACAGGGGTCCTTTGGGGGGGGGGGGTCCCCGAATGAACAGTTTAAACACGTAAGCCCTTTTTATACAGTATTTCAGGCTATTCAAAAATCTGTTGTGAGCTTGTAAATGTGCTATTTTTGAAAAATGCGGGAAAAATTAGGAATATTTTTGAAAGAGCTTGAAAAAGCATCTCTCCATGTGGCACAACATCCTTTAGAATCCGCGGCCTAATAATACGTGTCAATTTGGGGGGGGGGGAGGAAAATGTTTGGGAACCAGTTAACTACAACCCCTGTAGCATCACAATCATTTTAACCACTTAAACCATATTTTATGCTTTGACTATTTGAAAATAGCAGATCTGCAAGCTCACAGCGCGAGCTTGCAGATCTGCTATTTTTGAAATATTTTGAAAAATCTTGTAGTACATGAAAGTACACATCATGGGCGAGCTGGGGGGGGCGCTGGGGACAAAACCAGCACCGCAAGCCCCCGACCTTATGATTACCAGATGGCCTCTCTATCCCCCCCCCCCCGCCCCAGAATTAAGCTCATGGGACCAATTCCCCGTAGTATTGTGATATAAGTGATAATTACCAGCCCCGGAGACATCAATTATTTTATCAATCTCGTGTCTGGTCAGAGCAGTGGTTCTCAAATTGGGGTCGGGGGTTCCTTGGGGGTGGGGGGGGTCCAGGGGGTCCTCAGCCAACTTAGTTAATATAGCTGTATAGCTGTGTAAGCACTTTAAAGCTGCACTATGTTTTGAACCCGGTTTCCTGCGCAAGTGCTGACATTCTTTACCATTGAGCTAATAGAGCCTGCCTGCTTACTCAGGAGATAAAGTATTGAATCTTAACCACCAGGTAAAAATGTGTGTGGAGATCCTGTGTCTAGGTGAGACATGACCTTTGACACGATCTAAATGTCTCAATAAAAGAGCAGGGAGACAAAATAGATTGAATAATTGAATAAGTTACAGTATATTGTATTGATATACTCCACTATACAGATTGGACAAACAAAATGATTGAAACTTTTTACACTAATCTTCTCTCGTCCCCCTGGCAGAAAATGTTTTCAGGTGGGGGTCTGTGGCTAAATAAATACATATTAACTGGGGGGTCCTTTCCTTGACTTGTAAATGTTTGAAGACCATTGTATTAGTTCCATCACATTGGGACCCTTTGTTTTAGCAGCCCGGAGTCATCAGTTATTTTATCAATCTGGTGTCTGTTGGAGTTGTTCTTTATTCAGGACACTTCTTCTGAACTCCCAAAATAACTGGGCTAGGTTGTGCGGCTCACTGTAGCGCTCGAGGTGTCATATCTATTACACAACCTTTAAGTGCTGTTCCATTTCTTCTCTTGGCACACTTTTACAATCTTTTGAAAGTAGGCTCCACGTCCGTGCTGGAGTACATTTACTCGAGTACGAATTTGTACTTGAGTAAATGTACTTAGTTTACCTACTTAACTACTGCTAACTAACTCAAATAGAGTAAAAGTACTTCACATTTACTTTTGACTCCGCCCGCCGCAATCATTTGAAAACTTTAGTTACCGTGCAGATTTAGATTATTATTACAAAACATACATTAACCACTTAAGCCTTGTGTTATACTTTGGTAAAAATTCAGAAATAGCTCGAAACGTGTCGCTTTCGAGCTTGTACTTTTGATGCTTTTGTGTGACGCTGTAGTATGATCAAGTAGGGCGTTAATTTACGGAAAAACACAAGTTAAAATAATGGAGATAAGAGGTTTCTGTTCTTGTAACAGATCACACACCACTGTTCCACATGATGCTGAGGAGCAGTGAGTTGAACCTCTAATCAGCTCCGTTCATTATCTAGAGTTACACAGGTACCAGCAACTTTATGATTGGTGGGGAGGGGAGGTTTAACCTCTTGGACCAAAAAAAACATTGAAGACCCCTGCCCTAGTGTCCCTATTCTTGGGAGAACATTTGGAGTGGATAGCAGACACATTGTAAGCTTGTAGATTGGCTATTTTGGCCGAATGTTCCCCCCAGAATAGATATACCGTCCAGGGCAGTGGTTCTCAACCTTCTCTCGATCAAAACTTGAAAATCTTGAAAGTGTTTGCGGCCCACCCTTTTCAGATCATGTTTATTTGAATTATCAATCAATGGATAAGGGCTCCGACTTGCAATATCCCCTGCGGCCCACTGTTTGAGAACCACTGGTTTAACCCATTGAGACCGGGAAAGCCATCTGTCAATTTAGATTTGAACCACTTTAACCATTGTCTAATACTTTGGCTATTCAAAAATAGCAGATCTACAAGCTCATCAGTGGTTTAACTTATCAGTGGTTCTCAAAACCTTTTCATGTCAAGGACCACCCAAAAATGATATTTATATGGCCGCGGACCCCCGTCTCAAAATATGTTGTTCCAGGGACCCCCCAGAAGCAAAGTTTTGAGTCAAAAATGTGCTTTAAAATATATAAATTCAAAGATTTGCACAAATCTTCACGATTTTCCAGAAAATAGCAGATCTACAAGCTCGTAGCCTATGAGCTTGTATATCTGCTATTTTTGAATAGCCCAAAGAAATCTTAAAATGACACACAGACAGAGATGCGTTCCCGGTCTTAATGGCTTAAAAAGTCCATAGGCAAGGAGTCAGCTCAGTTGATCTAGTCTCCGTCTACAGTATATACTGTCTCCCTGTTGAAACACAGTATTACAGCAAGGTCACCATACTGCACTCCTACAGTTGAACCTGACTCACATGACCTTCACTCATCATGGCATGAATAATTTAGACTGGCTGATTACCCTGCTCAATTAGAGGCCAACCCATGACACCGTTTTGGGTCCGAGTTTTTGAGAGTCGTCGACCACTGATGTTTTCACCCATATATTGAAAAAAGAAAAGTGTAAAATCTTTAAATAAATGTGAAAATCTTAACATTTGATTAAATATCTATATGAGAACATTAAACTTATAATAAAATAATAATCATTGTGTTTAATTAAAAAAAAAAAAAAAAAAGTATAGATAAAAAAGTATGTTACTTTGACTGCCAGAGTATTTTCATAAAGTACTCCCCCAGTGCCAGCAATTTTCGTGTTTTTTTATTTTTATATTTTGAATTTTTCTCAAGAAAGACTCAGGTGTCTTTGAGGGGGTCCCCAGCAAAACGAGCACCAATCACTTTTCCCCCATTTTCCCTATTTTATATCTATATATCTTTTCAAAAATAGCCAAACCACAAGCTCACAGTGCTTCAGGATGCGACACATTGCGAGCTTGTAGATCTGCTATGTTTGACACACATTTTGGAAGAATTTTGAACATATTTTGAAATTTCTTAACAGTACAAATCTTATCTTATGGGGTCCATGGGCACAACATCTTTTCAAGTGGTGGTCCGTGGCCAAATAATACACATACATTTTGGGGGTCCTTGACATGAAAAAGTTTGAGAACCACTGTTATGTAGGATATGCCTGTGTATATATATATATATATCTGTTCAGAAAAAAAACAACCAGCGGACAGGAGAGGAGAGAGCCATCTATCATAGCAATAGATGGCTACATATAGCTACGTGTTGTTGCCTGTTGACTGAAAATACCCAGCGTACATTAAGTCAGCAAGATGCTTGATATTTCTATAGCTGTGTGCCTCGGGGGAAGCATAGTCGCCCACTCTTCATCCCTTAAACGCAGAGCTGCACAGCAGAAGAGAACAGGTTTAGAAGGACGCATCGCTCTCTTATTTCCCAGCCCCAGTGGCCGTGATTAGGCCTCTCGTGTATGTATGAGGTCTGGCACGCACGTTAATCCAGGCCGAAAGTAGCAGATCTACAAGCTCACAACGCGTGGTGAGCTTGTAGATCGGCTATTTTCGCCACACAACGACATCTAGGCTGTTTCACCTGTGTTATAAACACAGGTGTAACTGTCTGTGCACAGTTCAACATTGTACCCACTGTACCCCTGATTTATGCATATTTGGAATGAGACTCCTGAATTAAGAAAATCTGGGAACCCATAAAAAAAAATAAAAAAAAGGGGGCACAACCTCCTTTTTGTGTTAGACAGGAACTCGGGTTTGGCTCCTCCCCTTTTCAGTCCACTACCTTCCGGGCACTTCTGTGTTTTGTTCCTTCTAACAACATCACATGTTTAAGGCGCTGACAGATCCTGCCGTTAGCAGACTCTGTCTTGAGAGATTAGAATGAAGCTAACCGAGAGAGGAGAGATGACTTTGTGAATCATTTTCCTTTAGACTGTTGAAAGATATAAAATTCGAACTGAGTTGGAATCAGAAGGTCGCCGGTTCGACCCTCGGCATGCCCGCCTTACGTGCCGGAAGTGCCCTTGAACAATTGACTTGACCCCTAACAGCTCCCCCCTGTACGCTCATCAAAGCCATCTGACTAGCCATCACCTGGGGCAAGCTGTAAAAGCAATTTCCCTTCCCCCTTGGACCACAGAATACTCCCTTATTCAAAATGTGGTTTTACTATATCATCATATCGCAATTAGGGGTTCAACAGTTAATCAAACTAACCAATATAATCATCAATTATGAAAAACAATTAATTTGAACAAAATAATTGATTTTTAAACGAATGCAAAACAAATTTTCTAAATTTCTGTGCTTATGCCATTGTATGACACATGTATAATATACGCAGGGCTTAAGTGGCTAAGACTAATTGATTTAGTTGATTTAAAAAAAATCCATTTGACTTATTTTCAAGTCGATTTATTGATATATAAAAATAAAATAAAAAAGATGTACAAAAACACCTTTCTCGATTAATCGAAAAAGTGCTCGATGGAATAATTAAGAAAAGCTGCTATATTCCATATTCCATGTAGGTCTAAAATGCTAATGTATGTTAGATCATCAGGGATCTAACTGGGGTATGTCAAATACCAAGGCCATTACTTGATATTACAAATGACCTTGGAATGTGGAATATTGATTGAATCAAGGCGGGTTCCTTTTAAATTGTCCCATAATCAAATGACATATTAATACCATAATAACGTAATGCAGAGTTTACTTCTTAAAAATCACCCAGAAATTCAGTAGATTTTTGAAAATCCTTGCTTTGACTAAAGAGTTCCAGCCCTGACATCTGGGGATCCTCCCATAGCTGGAATATTTTGGAGCGTGACCTTCGCGGGGGTCAGGGAGAGCTGACAAAGCCTGCGGTCTGAGCAACAATAGGTGAAAACAGGCGAGGGAATTGACAGCGCGTCCTCCTATCTGAGACCTTCACTGTCATTTATCTGTGTGGAAATGTTCGTGTCGCCAAAGACAGGCCAGCGCTGGAGCCTGATTTTGACTTTGTTGCAGGCCCAGTGTCGCAGTCGCACGCTGAGAATAACAGATCTATAAGATCTTATAGATCTGCTATTTTCGTACCCCCCTTCTTTAAAGTGGGGTTGTTTTCCAGTTCAGTTTAAAAAACTACAGCAGGGTTCAAAACATGGCCGGCCGCATTAAGGCTACAGTCAGACATACGTTTCAAGCGCTCGGGTGGCGCATTGGTAAAGTGCCTGCCCACCACCACGGAGGTCGTGGGTTCGAATCCACTGCCCGTGCGACCGGCGCGAGGGTCCATACAAACGCAATTGGCCCGTGTCCGGGGGAGGGAAGCCGGGCGGAAGCCGATCACTGCACGTATTCTTATGGGCTGGGGCGGCACCTGTCAGCAGGGAGGAGTAGGACGAAGGCTCTACGCCCTCCCGGTGGGGGCTCCTCACTGGTAGGTGAGTCAGTAAGATACCACAGCAGTGACAACACACAAATCTGTGCCGGGAGGAATTAATTGGCATAACAAATTAATTGGAGAAAAAACTAACAAAAAACATGCTTTTCAGACGCGTCAGACGTGACAGCTTCCCTGTTCACTTCCATTATATGAGAAAAAAGAGTGCGGAGTGTCCCGTAGAAGCGGGTTTTTGCGCTGAAGCACGTGAAGTCCAACACGTGTGAAGCGTTGCGTCCAACATTGTGAACCTGGACCGGGTGCCAACCAATAGGATAGAAGCACCATGCGTTGACCCCACTTGGCAGCTATTTTGCTTGAATCTTCTGCTAACTTTCGATTTGAAAATGATTGGCTTTGATGGTATCTTAGATTAGGTGTAGTTGTATTTGATGCAGAAACACAACATAAATTGACACGAATCGATGACGGAAATTATTTTAATCAATTTTGAGTTGTTGATCATAAGAATCAGGCGTTTTTTTTTAACATGAATCGATTATTTTGCTCGTAGTTTGCTTTCAGTGAGCCAAACACTCCCAACGTAAGTCAAACACACTACACATCGGAACACCGGCGCTGCTCTGCCTGCTCTGCCTGCAGCCCAGCATGGGAAGTGGACACGCCTGACGCCTCAGCATGTGTTGCAGATGTGTTGGCTGAAGCACATGTGTGACTGTAACCTAAGACTGCCCTTATAGTACACTGACTCTGATGTAAGCAACACAGCTGCAGCATGTCAAATTTAGGGTGTGTTAGATTTAGGCGTGTCAGCGTGCGGCCGTTTCTACAAATGCTTTCTAAATCAGTAGTTCTCAAACGTTTTCATTCCAAGTCCCCCCGAATTGATATGTATTTGGCCGCGGACCCCCATCTGAAATGTTCTTGTGCCAGGGACCCCCAGAAAAGAAGATTTGTAAAAGAATATATATATATCTAAATGATTAAAAAATGTCCAAACATTTCCGATATTTTTTTTAAAACATTACAAAAATGGCAGATGTAACATAACAGATGTATCTATTTTTGAATAGCCAACGTATAAATGGATAAAGTGGTTAAAATGATTGTGATGCTATGTTAACTACTTTTGCTGGGGACCCTCTGCGAACCCCCCCCCCACTTTGAGAACCACTGATGTAAGCAACACAGCTGCAGCTTGTCAAATTGAGGGTGTGTTAGATTTAGGCGTGTCAGTGTGCATTCACAATACTGTTGACGACTGCTTGCACATTGACACACAACCATGGCTCTGGACACCTGAATGTAACACGCCCATTATTCATTTGATTAGCTGCAGCTGTTTGCCATATTTTCAATCTGCTGTAGTTTTTAACGTGAACCCGATAACTAACTACAAAATCACCCTAGGGTGTCATGCTCATTTAAACTATGTAGTTCAACTACATAGTAGTTTAACCACTTAAAGGAGTAGTTCACCCAAACATGAGTTATTTTCTATCAATTATACACCCCATGAAGCTGAGATTTTTATAATTTTTGTCGCATTCCTAAGCCAATAATTTAATGACCAACTAAGTCTCACTCAGAGTCTCCTACTGAGTCTCCTACTGACCGATGACCTTGTAATCAAATTATTGGCTTAGGAATGTGACAAAAAATGAATCTCCATGAATTGAGGCTTCATGGGGTGTGATTAATAGAAAATAAGTAATTTTTTTGGGGTGAACTACTCCTTTAAACCCCAGCATCCATTTTCTGAGAAAACCTTTGTCGATCCGCTATATTCCGCGGAGATAATGTAATACAGAGCGAAAACTGTAGCTATGAGGGACTCCGTTCAACAGACGCTGTGAGCTACTGCATCCTAAAGCTACTGCTGGGCTGTCTCTTTCATGTAGGCCACGGACAATCTGGAAGAACTGCACCCAATGAAGGTCTTCCAGCTCTCGGTCAACAAATCCCCCCCGAGCTGAAAAATGCCTCGCGCTGCCTCTGCCAACGCAAGGCATTTGTGTGTGTGTGTGTGTGTGTGTGTGTGTGTGTGTGTGTGTACACACTTACGTTAATATACTTGTGAGGGTCAAATGTCCCCGCAATAGTACAATTTGATGGATAGACGTTGTGAGGACCATCCTTCCTGGTCCTCACAAGACAAATGGTTTATGGTTAGGTAACAGATTTGGCGAGTTTAGGGCTCACAATTAGGAAAATATTCAGATTATGGGGTTAGGATGAGGATCAGAGATTTAGAGGTTAGGTTTAAGGGTTGGCATTAGTGGTTAATATCTGATTTATACTTAGTTGCGTGCCGTTTTCACCCCCCGAAAATAGCTGATCTACAAGCTTGCGACGTGTCACGAGCTTGTAGATCTGCTATTTTTGGCTTTAGGGTTAATAATGACCACTTATTGTTTTTTAAATGCCATTCACAACATCGCCGCCCTAAAATGTTTGATGTCCTCGCAAGTATAGTAATACGTGTGTGTGTGTGTGTGTGTGTGTGTGTGTGTGCGTGTGCGTGAGTGGTATTGCAGCTGTCTTGGATGTGACCGGGCCAGAGCTAGGGTAGGGGCTTGCCACGGGTATATTTATAAATGTCTTGATATTTCCACATGAACCGCGCTCTCACTCTTACTGGATGCTTCAACTTTTGTCTCGCTGAATCTAATTGAGTGTTTTGTCGGTGTCGTGCAAATACCTTGTATCTCCATTATTAGTCTTTTCATAAATTCCTGCCCTATATTATACTTCATTGTGTCGTGCAAAAGAAGCGAAAATAGCCAATCTATAAGCTCACAACATGTTGTATAAATGTGTTTTTCAAACTTTTCGCCAAAATAACATAGCCAGAATTGTGGTGCCAAGTTGAAAGTGTGTCCCTGGGTTTCATAAATACTGAACCAAAGAAAAGTATTAGAGCTTTTGACTAAATAATAACTACAGTACATTGGAGCCATTGGTTCTTTTTTTTTTTTTTTCCTGAAAGGTAACAGTTTTGAACATACACGTTTTTTCTACCCAACAGCCAGGATTTGCAACGGTCGCAGTGTACTTGAACTATAGCCCAGACCTGACCTTGATTTATTGAGGGGGACAGCAATGCATTCTGGTTACACTAGCAAACAACCGAGAAGGTCTAAGATGAAGGCAACCATGATCGTGCGATATTAATCATATAAATTATATAACATTCCTGGTATTTCACATTTTCTCTTGGAAGCCATTAAGCCAAGGGGGTGCGTGTGTTTGAAGGTCAAACCGCAAGTCATATTTCAAGGCAGCGCCAAACAGCTGGTCCAATGTTAGGGCTGTCGCCATCATTACATTTTTGCTGACGATTGACTGTCTATTAATGATTTAATTGTGTTTTTGGCATTGAACAATGGAACATACTGTATAAATTAGCCTTTTGGGAAACTACAACTGCACAGGGCAGATATGACAAAAAAACATAAATATACAAAGAAATGACTGACAATGACCGGTAACAATAATCAAAATAAATAATATAATATGGCCGAAACAGGCTATATTCTTAATCATTTTATATTTGAACTCATTGACAGCCAGAGTTAAAACATTGTCTAATGCTTTCCTTGCGAGCGTTTCTTCTACTAACCTTTAAAAAATCATGGAATATTGTGCTTCACAACGATCCACCCGGCGAACGCCTCAAAAGACGTAGAGGGGTCTCCGAGAATCGGGGGGGGGGGGGGGGGGGGGGCAAGATGTTTGATAAAATGTGACAATCTTCGCCCTACAATGACATTCCCAAAAAAACAGGGCCACCGGGTTGAAAAAGTGCTTAGCGGTTTGCCGGTGGAATTATGAGTTATGCGGTTGTTTGTCCTTGGCGAGCGCTCTCTCCGCGCACAAGGCTACATTTCAGTGTGCCCCCCCCCACCCCCTCGTCCCTTGCATGTTTCCGCTGAAGTGCACGCCGTTGCATTATCGCTGGGGGTGGGGGGTGGAGGGGGGGGGTTGTAACCTGAAACCACGCCCAAGACTGCAACCGTTAGCAAAACAACGGGCCTGGCTGTGGAGGAAAAAAAATCTTTTGTGGCCCTTTTTGAGGATGAGTTGGACATATTCAGGTCCCCCCCACTGTATCTTATTACAGGTATTTATCATTGCTTGGTCAGTCTGCCTCCCATCCATTATCCTACGTAATGAGGTGGTGAAGAGATGCTGAATTCATCACCAGAGCAGGGGTGGAAAGTAACTAAGTACATCTACTCAAGTACTGTGCTTAAGTACACTTTTTATACTTCTACTTCTTTATACTTTTTACTCCACTGCAATTGTTTACTTAGTAGAGTTACTTAGTAGATTTCGATTATTGTTACAAAATAAAAATATACATTAATTACCTCGACTATACAATTCTCACAACGCGAGAGCGTAGTTGGAGGTCCTTACGCCCTAGGTTTGTAGATTTGTTATTGTCACTGTTTTATGTTTATGCAACATGTTTAAAAAATTTGGACTACCTCCAAACCAGACAAGGCCTCACACCGGCCCTGTGATATTTTGTGTCCGCTCGAGGAGGAGTCCTTGAGGGCGTTCCAGGGAGTCCCCAGCTAAATTAGCTGATATTGCATCAAGATCAGTTTAACCACTTTAACCTTAAGATACATCAGCTATTTGAAAATAGCCGACTAGATCTATGTCTGCCATCAAAAATAAATAAAAACGTATAAGAAATGTTATAAATCTTGAATATTTTGGAAACATTTTAACAACACAAATCTTGTAAGGGGGGGGGGGGGCAGACACATACTGTATTAACCACTTAAACCCCAGCGCGTCCATCCATATTCTGGTGGGAACATTAACCAAAAAATAGCTGACGCATCGTGTGCTTGTAGATCGGCTATGTTTGGCGAAGACGTTTGGTCGTAGACGGGGAAAGAAGTGTTAAAAGTACAGTCGTAACTCAAGTTCAGTTCTCTTTAAGACTACAGGGGTTTTTAACGTGGTTAATTTGAGGGGTCCGTGATATGAAAAACGTTTTGACAACTGGCCTAAGAGGGGTGGAGAGGAGAGTGTGTGAGAGTTGGAAAGGAGGAGAGGAGGAGGAGGAGGGTGGTTGTGGGAGAGAGAGAGAGAGAGAGAGAGGGAGAGATGCAGCCTATTAGCCTGCTTCTGGCAGCGGCCTGCCTGGCTCTTACTGGTCCCTGGGTGAAGACTCTCCCCGCTCTTGACATTCCCTTCACCGGCTGGAACAAAAGAGCCTCCAACAACACTGAGCTTTATGTGCGAGGAGCCGTGGCCTAATTCAAGGCTGCAGTGTCTATAGGGCGTGATAACTGGGCCCTCTCCTCTCCCTCCGCGAGTCCAAGCTGTCTGTCTGTCTGTCTGTCTGTCTGTCTGTCTGTCTGTCTGTCTGTCTGTCTGTCTGTCTGTCTGTCTGTCGGCCTTCCAGCGCTTGTCGGAAGGGGAAGCAGAGAGATACTTCAACGTTTTTCAGGCCAAGGACCCCTTAGCTGAGAGAGAGATGAAGCAGGGACCCCCTCTGTAGGCTATTGTATCAAATTGTGTTTCAGATTAAACTTTTTCTTTTTTTACTTCTTCTACACCTTTACCTCTTTGCCAAAAATAGCCGATCTACAAGCTCACAACGCCTCGCAGCGCGAGGCGTTGTGAGCTTGTAGATGCTATTTTCGGCTTACGTTCTCCTCAGAAAAGGGATGCTAGGGGCTAACGTAAAAATGTGGTCAATGTAAAAAAAAAAAATCATATCACACAAAGATTTGGCGGCCCCACTGTAGTATCTCTGAGGACCCCTTAGGGGTCCCGGACCCCCTGTTGAAGATCTCTGCTGTAGAGGCATTCATTCTCAACCTTTTTCGTGCTAAGGAATTGATATATTTGGCCGCGGACCCCCGTCTGAAAATATTTTGTGCCAGGGACCCCCTAGAAGAGAACATTTGTGTGAAAGTAAATCTTCAACATTTTCGAACTTATCTCACGACAAATTTTAATCTCTGCGATATGATTATTGTGAGCGTTTTTTTTATCACGACAAACGATGATGACGATTATCGTCCCATCCCTAACTTGTACATCATGTGACATACAGTACTAGCGTCATGTCCAGAGGGTGTACAGTCAGTGCATCAAGCTGCCTCACGCTGCAGAAACAGGAGCTGTGGGCCACATGGCTCGGCAAGACTGACTTACTTGCCCAACATAAAAGTTGTCATTATGCAGAACTGTTTCACAATATTGGATTGAAATTAGTAATGCATTAATGTGTTCATCACTTTAATGTTACAGCCTGGTAAAGGTGGGGATGATTTTAATGACTTTTATGTGCGGCTGGGTAGATTCATAATACGTAATCATTTATCACTTAATGTATGTTTTGTAATAATAATCTAAATCTGCAAAATAACTAGCAACTAAAGATGGCAAAAATTTGAGTTGACAACGAAAAAAGTGCAATTTTAGCCTCTGAGATGTAGTGGAGTTGAAGTATAAAAAAAAGAAAGAAATAACTAAAGTACAGTACTCAAGTAAATTCACTTAAGGTACTATCCCCCCACTGGATAGACGGGAAACCAAACAGACATTAATACTGAAATAGAACAATTTTAACCCATTAAAACCGGGAAAGCATCTGGGTCGTTTTAGATTTTTGCGTTGGCTATTCAAAAATAGCAGACATACAAGCTCGCAGCGCGTCACTTTGTGCCACGCTGCGAGCTTGTACATCGGCTATTTTTGAACATTTTAGAAAAATCGTGAAAGTGTGAGAACTACTGATTTTAGATGGCATTTGTAGAATCGGCCTCAGGTCTTAATTGCGAACTCGGCGGAAGGAGGCGCGCCTCCGCGCAAGTGGAGCTTACTATGAAACCGTGCTCGGGTTGTGTGTGTGTGTGTGTCTGTGTGCAGTATTGTGTGCACTGCCTGTGTGCAGCATAGAGTTAAAAATAATAGAGAGGGCACCCGAAATCTCCTCCCATCCACTTGCATTGAGTTGCTCACCCAGCGCATGGGCCGAAATCACCCCTTCTTCCGGGTTGGATATTTTGTGGGCGCGGCCTATTTAGGGCACCAGTTCGTCACAGAAGTGACGCGTTCTGCGTCACAGAAGCGCGCAGCCCCGTGCGCAAGCACGTGCGCACGCTCGTGAGTCGAGCCCATTGGTCGAAACCGTTTTCGCTCGTTCATGTTGAGGCCCCAGGCCTGCAGTACCATGAATGGCCAGCATGTCCATTTGGCTTCAATGAAACCACTGGGTTCTGGGGGCTTGGTGTGCAGCCACGCCCCCATGTGACTCACGCTCTCATTGGCTGCTGACAGATCTCAGAGTGCACTACAGTGTGGCTGAAATCCGCCTGCCCCTGGGTGACTAATTACACTCCTCTGAGAGAAATATAGCAGCTACAGTCAAAAATAACACATCTAAAAGCATCTACACGAGTTCATCTATTGGGATATCTAAGAATTCCATGTCATTTGTGCATATTTCAGGCCGGATGGCAAGTTGAAAACGCCTTAGTTTGAGGACAGTTTTAGTTTTCTTCTTGCTAGCTAGCTATGCTGTAACATGGGATTCCAAATGACTAATTTGCACTTTTAAGAAAAACAGAGCCAGATACAAAAACACAACAAACAAACATAACAATTTAAAAAAGACAAAAAAACAAATGGGGCTAGCGGTATGGAGCCGCCTTGTGGCGGCCCTGTTCTCACTAATTTAACTGTACCACCCACTTCTCTACAATTGCTCATTCCTTTCTATTCTTCTTATTGTTATTTTTGAGCTGCGTTCGCTTCCCGCGTTCGCGCGTCTTACTTGTGGATTAAACAAATCTCTATTTCATAAGGTTTCGTCTGTTAAGTCTGGGTAAAGTCATTTGAAACCTGTCATGTTGATTAAGGTCTGGACGACTGAATAAAGGGGTGGGGGGGGGGGGTCAGGAACGGGGGGGGGGGGGGTCAGGAACGCGGGCCAAACGTAAAGAGGTTTGCCCCTTGGACCGCGACGCTCGGCTTTCACCTTTACGACCGAGAAGGTCAAGTGCAGCCGTCAGATACCAGCGATAGCTTCACCACCCGGGAACGACTAGCCCGTATCCCACCCGCCACTGGTTTCGTTCTCGTGGTGGGGTCCTCCATGGGGTCCTTACGGGTCCATTTGGTTCCATTTTGTACACACTCAGTCTCGGAGTACGTGAGTTACTGAGTGTACTCCTGTAACTCCAACCGTAACACAGTAGATTGGGGGGTTTCCAGTAGTAGTTCAGTTCAGTTCAGTGATTTTCAACGTTTACATTTTTTTCTATAGGATTTTACAGTGTAAATGTGGGTCCCAGAGATAAAAGAATGTAATCAAATGGGGCTCCTTGGACTTATCAACACTGGGGGTGCTTGGAATTTAAAAAAAAAAGGTTAAGAATCAACTTAATTGTCACATCACAGGTTTAGAGGTGTAATATGACAATCCCTGACTTAAACTATTATGGAATCACAATCTGCCAGGTAAAATTGTGTTATTTAACCCATTAAGACCTGAGGCCGATTAAAAAAATGTTTTCTAAATCCTAACGCTTTAAAATATATATATATATTCAAAGATTTGCACAAATGTTCACGATTTTACAAAAATAGCAGATCTACAAGCTCATAGCGCGGCACTCGGTGCCGCGCTATGAGCCGTATATCTGCTATTTTTGAATAGCCTAAAGAAATCTAAAAGTGACACAGATGCGTTCCCGGCCTTAATGGGTTAACTCTAGAGAGTGTACAAATGGAACTGAACGGGTCCATTCGGTTCCACTTGTACACCCAGAGTTACAGACTCGTAGAGGGTCCATCTGGGGACCCCCCGGTGGTCCCCAGACCTGTCGTTGAGACCCGGTTGCTCTTATCCCGTGCTGACTGGGTGCGTCTAACCTTTGGACGCACAGAGAGACAGCGCTCCGTCAAAGTTCCCCCCCTTTTTTTTTTTCCACGGCGCAAAAAAAACAAAGGTCATTTAATCCAGTCATGCAGGAGAAAACCATCTGTTTGGCTTAAGCATTAAAAAGAAGAAAAAAAAAGATACTGACAGTAAAACAGTTGACTGACTTCACAAGAGCCTAATCTGGGGAATAAATAAGCTATTATATAAACAGTAGTGGAATTGTAGGATCACGGCCCTGTGTAACCAGTGAATTAACCCATTCAATCCTTTAGATTTCTTTGGCCATTCAAAAATAGCAGATATACAAGCTTATAGCGAGGCACCGAGTGCCCCGCTATGAGCTTGTAGATCTGCAATTTTTTTTAAATAAAATCGTGAAAATGTGTGCAAATCTTTGACTATATATATACATTTTTAACTCAAATATTTGCTTCTGGTGGGGGTCCCTGGAACACAATATTTGGAGATGGGGGGTCCGCGGCCAAATACGTATCGTTTTGGGTGGTCCTTGACAAAAAAAAGTTTGAGAACCACTGATATTATTGAAAAATCTTGAAACATTCTTTTTTGATTTTTTTCAAAAAACTATTAGGATTTAGAAAACATTTTTAAGAATCGCCTCAGGTCTTAATGGGTTAACATGACTTTTTGATCAATAGGAGACTTGAATGGGGAGTTAAAAAAAAAAATCGTCTCTGTCGGGTGGAAACCTCATATGTCCCCAAACTGTTGCTTTTCAAGATTCAAATTGAAAAACAGCAAAAGTAGCAGATCTACAAGCTCAAAACGCTTGTAGATCTGCTACTTTTGATACTTTTGTGTGACGCTGTAGTACTGTATGATCAAGTAGGGCGTTCATTTATGAAAACACACAAAAAGTTAAACATTTGGAGATTTCTGCCCGAACAGCAACGATATATATCATCGCTGTCGGCCAGAAACCTTGAATCTGCATTGTACATCGTTTTATGTTTTTATTTTCATAAATGAATGCCCTGTTTTGTACTTTGTCGTCAGTGTCACACAAAGGGAGCAAAAATGGTAAATGATTTTGAAAATGTTTGAGCACTACTGACAAGTAGCAGCTTTCGACCTAAAAGTTTTCCTTAGCTTTGAACCCATTCAAGAAAATTGTCCAGGCCTCAATCTACAATCAATCTATCTGCCACCTAGCCATAATTTTAGAATACGCTACTATATAATAAGTTATTATTCTGTCAATGTTCTGGTAAATGTATGTCACAATGATGATGATGCGAGTGAAGAATCAAAGAAAATCAACGATCCAATCCTACTTTAACCCATTAAGACCAGGAACGCATCTGTGTCATTTTAGATTTCTTTGGCTATTCAAAAATAGCAGATATACAAGATATACTTGTAGATCCGCTATTTTTGAAAAATCGTTTCAAAAATATCAATACATTTTTAAAGCAAACACTTGTAACTCATCATTATTATTATTTTATTTTTTTAGAAAACATTTTTAGAATTGGCCTCAGGTCTTAATGGGTTAATCGTGAAGGTTAGAAAAAAAGGGACCTTGTCATGGAACGGTTTTGGGAGCCCTTGGAATAGGTGGTGGGATTTTAGTTCTACCTTGTTTACACATGATGTGGACATATTGGTGATAATTTGTCAAGGAGAAACACTGAGATCTAGGCCTGTTTGTCCCAAGAGTGACATCAGCCAGATGATCTAGGCTTTCATAAGGACATGAGGGTGCAATAAAAGTGTGCCCCAACCCAGGCTAACAGCAGGTGGGTTTGGATTTATCATGGAGGGAAAGACATTCATGCTGGATCTACATGTTAAGCATGAGTGTTGACTTAACCTAGATAACATCTTGGCGCACACACACACACACACACACTCTGTCTTGCTGCAACGAGCCATGACACCTCCCCACACACACCCCAAACACAGCGCTATCAGCAACACTGGAGTCACAGTGTACCGAATGCGAAGGTCGCATCTTCACACACACACACACACACACACACACACACACACACACACACACACACACACACACACACACACACACACCAGCTTATGTCATCACTCATTGGTGTTCAAGGGTGACAGACACACACGCGCACGCACGCACACACAGACACGTTTATATTTAGACGGCGGCACAGGGACGTTGAGTGACATTACACATAACATGCGCTCCACACGCGGACACTTTGAATTTCCATACTTGTAAATAACAGAAAAAGAAGGTTAAATGTGACCTCAGAAAGCTGGTGTTTAGCTGGGAGAGGCAGAGAGATGACCGTGCACCATCTGCACGTGAACTTGAACAAGACAAGTCTCTGTTATACTATACCTAGCCTACTGTTTCTCCTAGGGGTTTCACCAACTAGTCCAGTTGTTCTCAACCTTTTCAGATCAGATCAGTATATCTACAGTAGATAAGCAGCTGTGGGCCCTAAAACAATTGTTCTCTTAATACATCCATGGGTAATTGTTGAGAAACAAATAATAGCAGTCATACATGATGCTGTGCCTACATAGTAAAACACACAAGCCGAGATACAGGATTTTTAAGTAATAAGTTAACCAGGAAGTGAATGGAGCAGTAAATCTTCCGTTCGACGTTCCACACTGACAGGCACCGCCCCAGCCCGTAGGAGTACGTGCAGTGACAAAGATTACCCTCCCTGTCCGGCTTTTTCCCAACCCGAACACGCCAAATTGTGTTTGTATAGACGACCGGCCAAGCCGGATGCACCACGTGGATTCAAAACGCCTTAGACTTCGCGGTGGTGGGCAGCTACTTTACCCCTTCACCATCTGAACACCACCCGAGCCCCCACCCAAGCCTCAAATTATCATTTTAAACATCGGCATTATCGGCCCAGAATGTCCCAATCGGTGGATCCCTAGGGCGCTGAAAGTTCTCAAACTGACTGTCTGCATATTGAATCAATGTCTAATTCAGTGGGGTCCTTTCAGGGGGTTCCAGGAGGTCCCCAGCTTAACTCTGAGACCCTTACGGGTCCATTTGGTTCCATTTGTTCACTCTCAGAGTCCACAAGGGTCCATTTATTCACTGTCAGAGTTCATGGGGGTTCATTTCTTCACTCTGAGTCCATGGGGGTCCATTTCTTCACTCTCAGCGTTCATGGGGGTCCATTTCTTCACTCTCAGCATCGATGGGGGTCCATTTCTTCACTCAAGAGTTCATGGGGGTCCGTGGCCTAAAAGATTGAGTCCCACTGGGTCTAATCAGTGTCATGTATTTGATTTGTTGCAGATCACAGATGTGTCCTTGCCAAACTACCTGGTGGCCTCGTCGGTGGGCCTGCTGCCCACCCAGCTCCTCAACTCCTACCTGGGCACCACGCTGCGCACCATGGAGGACGTCATCGCCGAGCAGAGCCTCAGCGGATACTTCGTCTTCAGCCTGCAGGTCAGTGGACAGTGAACCACGAACACTTAATATACCTGATAAAACTGGAATAAACCAGATAAAACTGGAATAAACCAGATTCAACTGGCTCAACAGGTGCTGGGATGGACCCTAGTGTCCATGTTCTAGGGCCAACATTTGGCATTAAAAAAGAAAAGACATAAAAAATGCAGTTTTTCCCCACAATACACATATTAGTTCAAACGCTTTCTTAAATTTGATTGAATTTGATGGACTGATATTATTTAAACATTTGATACATTTCTGTGATCTTTAACAAAGTGGCTATATATATATATATATATATATATATATATATATATATATATATATATATATATATATATATATATATATATATATATATATATATATATAAAATAAATTGTTTTACTATAGACCACCTTTAATTATGCTATGGACCACTCGTGGTCTGTGGACCACTGTTTGAGAAACTGTGCACAATCATAAATCACTCCTGGGCACTAGCGAAGAGCGAATGGAATGGCAACAGGTGTAAGCAACGTGGTGACAGTTTCAAACGACCTGCGGGTCAGAGAGATAGAGTGGTGGCACATTTCTCCCTCCCTTACACACACACACACACACACACACACACACACACACACACACACACACACACACACACACACACACACACAACAGAGCAGGAACTGCCCCCTGGTGATTCACACCCTTCTTGAAACACAAGTCACTTCATCTGTTCACATTGGGCTCAACTGCTCACAAAAACATTAGTACTTTGCGCGCACTCATTTCCCAATACAGAGGAAAGTTATAAACCCTACAAAATAGATATGTTTTAACCACTTTAAACCTGGGTCCCTATTTTGGGCCATGTCATTATAGGCGAATTATTATTATTATTATTTTTTTTCCCACACATTTTCTATCTACAAGCTCACAACGTGTCGCATTGCAATGTGCTGTAGTGGTTAATGAGACTTTATTTTAATGAACAATGTTTTTCTTTTTTCAATTATGTAATTAATTGAAAAAAAACTAAGAAAATCAATAGTTGCAGCCTTACAATGAATCCAATCTCCTTTTAATCTAGGCTTCTATTTTAATGGTCTATATAGGGTGTTTTATGTTTTATGCTTCATGTTCTTAGCAGTCTAAATATTGTCTAACATAGATTCTTGAATGTACCTGGGATCCGAGATTCTTTGCGGCGCTACACTGTTCTCTCTACACTCTATTTATGTGATTATTTACCTTGTATATTGACTAGAGTTCATGCTTACTCTTGCTTATTCGGATCTCGCACTTTTGTTAGTCGCTCCGGATAAGAGCGTCTGCTAAATGCCTACATTGCAAATTGCACAGGAAACGACAGCGTGAAATCAGCCAGCTAGCTCAACCAGTTAATGTCTGTACCTCTGAAAACGGTGTTTAAAAAGCCCACAGGAACAGATGACTGCATTCATTGCGTGCTCACCTCTTTAACAGGGCGTGTTGCTGTCTTATGGCATACCTATCTATTATGATGTGTCCTGACCCTGCCATTAACGGTCTATTTGAACTGGTTTAAGCCATGCTTAGTGGAATGTTTTCATTATCGGTATCGGTATCGGAGCAGGTGTGTCATCGAGTTTAAGCGACTTTAGACTGGAATGTGACCTAGTGAAGTTTGTCATATGTGGGTCATGTGTGATGACTCAGAGTTACGATTCAAAAGGTGGTTCTTTGCCTTGTAGATCTGCTATTTCTGCTATTTTTTTGACATTTTTCGAAAATGTATGAACATTTTTCAACATGGAAAACCATTATGACGATCATGCAAAAATAATTGTGATTATGTAATAATCAGTGGTGGAAAAAGTACTCGCATGTTTTTCTTAAGTAAAAGTATCAATACGGCAATGTAGAAATACTATGTTACAAGCAAAAGTCCGGAATTCAAAATGTACTTAAATAAAAGTACAAAAGTATTGGTATCAAAATGTAGAAAGTACTCATTGTACTGAATGCCCTTTTCACAAGTTTTCAAATCCAGTCAGTAATTGAGTACATGTACTTAGTTACTTTACACCACTGGTAATAATTGTGACGGTTCTAGCCGGCAATGACAGCTGGTCTAACCACTGGCAAAATTGCAAAGTAATTTGCCGTGTGCCTTTTTTATGCTCCCCGAAGGATGAAACCTTACTGATATTGTATCTTTTACCTTCCATATCCTCTGGGCCATCTATCTACGGACATAGTTCCATACCGTGCAATCTGTACTGTACTGTAGTAGGTACATTCTGTACCCAACTGCATTTCATCCGGCTTTGAGATCTCGCACGGGGGCCGTTGTAACATTTTGACATTTTGGGAATCTTTTTGTTCCCTCTCGTATTCTATTTTGGTTTTGCTGAGACGTGCATACTTACCTGCTTGTTGGATCTTTCTACTCCACGGCTCTTCCTGTAGTAGTTTTTTTTTTGTACAGGTTTGCACATTTGATGCACCTTCAAGACTCATCGTAACCCTTTAAGACCGGGGACACATCTGTGTCATTTTTCGATTTGAGCAAAAAAAGCATTATTTTACTCTTTGGCTATTAAAAAATTGCAGATATACAATCTCATATTGTGGCACCAAGTGCATTATTTTACACTTTGGCTATTCAAAAATAGCAGATATACAAGCTCATAGCGTGGCACCATGAGCTTGTAGATCTGCTACTTTTTTTTATAGTGAAAATGTGTGCAAATCTTTGAATATATATATATTTTTAAAGAGAACATTTGTAACTCAAATGTTTGCTTCTGGGGGGTCCCTGGAACAAAATATTTTGAGATGGGGGTCTACGTCCAAATACATATACATTTCGGGGTTCTTGACATGAAGAAGTTTGAAAACCACTGACATAGTAACATTGTAGAATCGGCCTGAGGTCTTAATGGGATAACATCTTTTTATTTATTTATTTTTTACCCCCAGCGCCTCACAAAGCTCACTCTAACCATCACTAACTAGGCCTGTCAAAATGATTACATACTTGCCTGATCGCAATTATTTGAGACAATCCCAATTATTTTGAATCGTTTCCCTTCATCTGTATAAATGCATCAGCCGGCAGATATTCATACATTTTCACGATGTGACGATGTGGTTGTGAGCCTGTAGATTGCTTATTTCCACTATTTAAAACAGAATTCAAAGACTTAATTTATTAAATATGGCCTGTTTTAGCCATATAGAACATTATTTATTTTTATTCGATTTTGATTACTATTTTTTTGTTTACAAAGCCTAAAAGAAACTAATTTGGATGTATATGTTTAATTTATAATGCCAAAACCACAATTAAATCGTTAATCTCAAATCTCAATTTGTATGACAAATATTTTTTAAGTAAAATGTCATGATCGTGACAGCCCGAATCACTACTAGAGTCCAAAACTGTTTTCAGGATTCAAATTTAAAAATAGCAGATCTGCAAGCTCAAAACGCGTCGCTTCACACCACATTTCGAGCTTGCAGATCTGCTTCTTTTGATAGTAGGTCATTCATTTACTGGAACGTAAAAAACACAAAAAGTTAAAATATGGTGATAAGAGGTTTCTGCCTGACAACGACTGTATTCAGTCAATCAAAATGTGCAGTGTCTCAGTTTAAAGCATAGTTAACTATACTTCATAGCAGGCCTAGAATTAAGTCGTTATACGGGCAAGGCCATTTGGCCTTTGGTGTGGTAAATTTCTTTAGGGCACAAAGGCCAAATGCTAAAGCACCAAGTCCATAAAATAAAACAATGATTTTATGAATTTAATTTAAGGGTTAAGGATGATTTTGTTTTAAATACGCAAAATATCAGCGAAATAAATAAATACCGATTTTTATTTCAGAATTTCAAGAAGACACTGGTGTCTAAACATTGACAGGAAAGAAGTAAATGAGAAAACGGTGAAATCAGCTGGCACACTGGGGCAGTGTGAGTGGGGCATCAAGAGCACTGTGGCCTTAGGGTATGTCATTGTTTTAAGGGCATAAGTCCAAAATGAGGGGCAACGGCGGCCATGGCCTCCGTGATATTCCCACCCTGCTTCGTGCAATGGAGTATAGATAAAGCTTAAAGGTAGGGTAAGTGATTTTATTTGGTTAAAATAAGTGTTAAATAGCTCTATATTCTTTTTATTGTTATTATCTGCCTTTATTGATATTGAAGTGAAGATAGACAGGAAAGAGGGAGAGAGCCTAGGTGCCGGGACCGCTAGGCCAGCGGCCTGGCTCAAATAGCTTTATATTCTGATAGTGCTCATTGCTATAGCTATAGTATAGAGCATTAGAGTATTTGTCCAGTAGCAGGAGTCTTCCATGTCTCTCCAGCTCTAGTCTGGGAGGCATTGCGTCGGAGCTTGGACAGCAGGGGCGCGGCCACTGCGTTGTGATTCAAGAAAAGGGGGCGGGATCCACATGCATTGGGTGTTGCATCTAAATAGGATCGACGGGAAGCAATTTCCCCTTGAGAAATTGCGGCCGCCATTGTTGTGTACTGCTGTTTGCCTCTCGTCTGACTTTTTAGACGAGTTGCACAGCTCTCAGACCGGTAAGAGGCGTGTCCGCTCAGATTCTGAGCGTAAGTTACATCCCGCCCACAAATACCAGGGCTCTGGCCCAGAAGTTCCTCGCCGAGCTGGCGAAAACTTCTGGGAACTCAGATTACTCCAGCTCAGGTCAGGATACCAATTTTCTCCAATTAGGATCGAGAACTCTGACAGGATACAGATAAAACAAGTGACATTGAAAGTGATGACACAATGAAATGAGCGGACAAAATTGGAACTAGATCTGGAACACTATAAACATGAAGCTGATAAATGGGTACTCTCTCCTGATTGGCAGAAAAGTTGTCACCTACCTGAAAATGTATTTTCTGCTAAATGAAGAGGAGATGGAGACCCCTGTTACTGAACAAACACTCTATAGAAATGATTACTATCAGAATATAGAGCTTTAACCTTTTAACAAAAACCTTTTTGTTTTAGCCAAAAAATATCACTTACCCTGCCTTTAAGCTTTGTTCTGAGCTGTTACAGTTACTGGTCTAAACGGACTGATTGGCACACTGCAGAAGAAGCCTTTTAGGCTAATTCATTCTCCTGTTAGTGCTTTGTGCTTAGAGTGCCACTGACTGACTCTTAAAGGTTCAGATAAAACACTTTTTGAACTTGAACTTGAACAGTCAAATCCTGAATGTTAATTGAACTCTGAGAGCGTACAAATGTAACCAAATGGACCCTTTCTTTCTCATTAAAAAGGAGAATATTTATCAAAAATCTAATTGAAAAATGTCAGTCCCCTCATGCAATAGAAAGACAATATCAGTCACCAGAAGCAGGGACATGTGTTTTCAATGAGTCTAACATGATTCAAAGTTTGAAGTTCAATGGGCTTATGTAGGAGGGGGGCATGTGTGATAAAAGGAATATAATATATCTAAATATTGAATCAAGCTACTTAAAAACTGTTTGGGGTACACACAAAAGCCTTAGTAAAATGTCAAAATGACCCCAAAAGTGCCTGCTGCCCACGGAGAAGGCCACCAGGTACTTTGGCAAGGACACGTCTGCACAAATCAATACATGCACTGATTACACACTGCTTCAATGTGCAGGCGGTCCGTTTCGGAAAGATCACCGATTGGGGAATTGTGGGTGGATACCGATACTGATGTTTAAAGTTGCACACTCTCAGCACGCAGCTCAATATTTCTCATGAGTATCGTATGTGGCAGTTATTTATTTATTTTGACCTTTATTAACAGAACAGTTAAGTTCCAATTAAATTACCAATTACCAAATTCTTATTTACAATAGGCTCTAGACACAGCAGCCATATTGGACAGAAATTGGGCCTCTTCCTTACTTCCTTCACAGGTGTTACCAATGATAACTAATGAAGGCTCTGTTCCATTCTGGTCAAACAGAGTCAGGGTGCTGATATTGTGTGTGTTGGCTCACTGAAAACACTACAAGTGTGGTCCAGGGACCCTCATGGTTCCTTGAGGGGGTCCCAAATGGCCCCTTACAGATGTGTAACTCTGAGAGTGTACAAATGGAACTTGGCCATTTGTACACTCTCAGGGTTATGGTGGTCCTTCAAATGAGAACCACTGTGCTACACTAAATGGAACAGAGCCTTCATTAGTATCATTGTTAACACCTGTGAGGGAAGTAAGGAAGGGGCCCAATTTCTGGCCAATATGGCTGCTGTGCATAGAGCCTATTGAGGCCTGGCAAAAGGCAAATCCTTTTTTTGAGGGAGAGGGGGAATGTGGCTAGAATAAATCAATCTGATTAAAAACAAAAGCACAGTAACAAACAAAAACAAAGCACAGCAAAAGAAAGAGCATAATCAATGGGTAAACACAATAAAACACACATTAGTGCAGAGTGTAAGAGCGTACATGCCTGTTGCCTGTTCAGCCAGCAGTGTTATGTGAAGGAGGACAGGATATAGTTGGATGACATATGACACAGGTTCAAAGCCCAGATCAATGGGATTAGTTCTGTACTGAGCTAGTTAACCCACTTAAACCCCAGAATCTGTATTGTGGGGAAAGCTTTTGCAGAAACTAGCAGATCGACAAGCTCTTTTCTGCAAAAGCTTTCCCTACAATAACAGAAAACAGTAAAGACAATAGTATAGAGTCCTGAGAGACTCCGGTCAACCATATAGAGTTTGAGTGGTTAATCCTTTTTGGGGACGTTCACCAAAAATAGCAGACGTACATGCTCACAACGCATCACGTTGTGAGCTTGTAGATTGGCAATGTTTTGGCAGAAGGGATGTAGTGTAGAGTGTTAAAAGAGCGTGCCAAGTACATTTGTATTTCGGGTGTGTTTCACTAAGTATAGAGCGTTTTAAGTGGTTAATCCAGCACAGTGCCACCCATTATATCAATTTGATATAATGGGTCTTCTCGACCTTACAATCGACAATTTAGGCATTTAGCAGACGCTCTTCATCCAGAGCGATTACAGTAACCAAGGTAAACATGAGGTAATACATCAAATGCATAGAAATAGTAATCTAGGATCATAGGTAAATCAAGAACCTATCAGTCTGAACAGTATAATATCAACAAAAAAAGATCTGTACATTGAGATGTAGATTCCAGGTCAGCAAATTAACCTGGCATCTGTCTACACAACATGCTATCTAAATTACATGTTAACCTTTGCATAAGCCTGCAAGGTCATCAAGGCTAAGGCAAGTGCTACAGCAAGACCTTGTCTCATTGGCTGCTTTACTTTACTTAATGTGTTTATTTGCAAGGGACAATATATGTTAATGAACACTGCATTCAAAATACAGCACAATACAGGGCAGTCCCCAGCCCCTGAGATACTACAATAAAACTAGATACCAGAAAACCTAGACAATACAAGGTGAAAACGGAATACAAATGCACACTTTTCATGGCCAATTGGAATGGAATCTGAAAAAATTGGACTGATCACATCTCCCCAGAGATAATGTGTACCAAATTGTGTGAGTTTGATCCATTTGTAGGAGTAGTAGGGAAAAAAAGTGTTTTGAAGATGTTATAGCGCCACCATGAGGCCAATTAGAAATGTTTGGGGCAGAGGTTCTTCCTTGGCCTCCCGGGAATGTGTGTGCAAAGTTTCTGACAGACGGACGGACAGGGGCGAAAACAGTCTTCGGTAGTAGTGCAAAGTATACACAAATAAAACAAAACCAAAAAAACAAAAAATAAGTCTTTCCTCTCTGTTGTTTTAATTAAAAAAATGTGTCCACTCCTCTAGATCATCATCAGCATCGGACTGATGTTCTACGTGGTCCACCGGGCGCAGTTGGAGCTCAACGCGGCCATCGCCGCCTGTCAGATGGAACTCAAGACGTCCCACATGAACGGCTCCTCGGCCAGTCACGGCGGCTTCACCAACTGCAGCAAGAGGGCGATGGCGGGGGGAGGGAACTGCGTTAACGTGGTCTGACCCCCCCCCCCCCCTCCGAGACTGTCCGGACCTGAATGAAGCCCCCGGGAGGTAACTTCCTATGCCTGTGAAAATGCTGAAGGGATACCCGCACAGCAAAAGAGGATTGAGGATTTCCGGGCTCCTCAAGCGTGTGTGTTGGCCGTTGGTTTGTCGACATTGCACCGCTCCCGAAAAACAAAGCACCTGGGGAAAAAATCTTACCACAGCTTACGTCTTTATGCAGACGATGTTGTGCTGTTCACTCGGTACGTTTTGTACAAGCGCGGGACCATGCGCCGTTTG
The DNA here is from genome assembly GCF_963280865.1 of Gymnoscopelus braueri. Taxonomy (NCBI): domain Eukaryota; kingdom Metazoa; phylum Chordata; class Actinopteri; order Myctophiformes; family Myctophidae; genus Gymnoscopelus; species Gymnoscopelus braueri. The sequence continues at coordinate 46,068,716 of NC_137613.1, forward strand.
ACGAACTCGCTTAACGGCGCTGAAAGAAACGGTTTTGTGGTACGTCATCACAAGGCAATTTTCTTTTTTTCTTTTTCAAATTTATAATTATAGTACTTCATATCAAATTAGTCCGGCTCTGTTACAAGAGTTGTCGTGCGGAGGATGGCTTTGGGAGAGGCAGTAAGTGAGTGAGTAAAATCACAACAAAGATGGGCGTAGAATGCCCGCCAATACAATGAATGTGCAACCTAGAAATCTCTCGGTAACCTGTTGATACCATGTCATATTTTTTTTTCTTTGCCATGTCGGTGTCAAACCATTGCCAACCTATGCACCTCTCACCAGTACAACATCGTCTTTTAATTTATGGCGATATGGCGATCCCTGTTCCTCTTTCATCTTGTGCATTCAATGCTTTTTTTTAACAGTATGATCAATAAGGGCATTATTAATTTTCTGAAAGACTTTTTTTTCAACTACGGAAACCCTACAGTATATACTTAGTTCTAGTTTCCCCAAGGAACTATACTAGGTCTGCTTATTTATTTTTTCCCACAACTCCGTATCGGAAAAATTGCCGATCGACAGGCTGTAGACCGGCAATTTTTGCCGAATGTTTGCTCCAGAATAGGGACATTAGAGTTCAAATGGTTGAGTCAAATTCTCAAATTTCTTTTTTTAAGTGTCTTATTCTTGGGCTAGTGTGTGTGTGCGTGTGTGTGTGTGTGTGCGTGCTTGGAGGATCCTCTCAGTAAGCATTTACCAGCCTATCTCCGAGTGTGTCGCGAGTTCTGCTGGCTAAGAAGCACACCAGTGCGTCTAGCTAGCCTGGGATCATTTTAGCGCTTGTGCAGCTTTGATAGGAACAGATGGATAGGGGAGCAGGCTTCACACAGCGGGGAAACTCTGCTCTGTTCTGCCAGAAAAGCTGTAGTGTCAGCAGGGAGCGCACACCTAGTAGCTAACAAAGCCAGTGATTCTAAACCTGTGGGGACCGGGGACCACTGGTTGGGCCGCGAGAGTATTGCAAGTGGGCCACCCCAAAAATAATTGGAACCATTTCATTGTGAATCCGATAAATAGGAGTGTAAAAGTATGCTATGTTTAGTTTCGGCTTGCGATCATCCAAGCCGGAACACAATCGATTGATCGATCATTAAGATTAACGTGCTCTGAAAATGCACGCGGCCCACCCATCTGACCACTTAACAAGTTAAGTGGTCAGATGGGTGGGCCGAGAACGAGATTTCCAAATGGGCCCTGATCCAGAAAAGGTTGAGAAACACTGTTTAAATAAGCTACAGAAATGTCCTCATGCGGAGTTGCGAATGAAACCTCTAGGTTGTTGTTGTTTTTTAAAGCCTTTATACTTACTTTATTGGGAAAGTGAAGATCTATTACTTTAGTTGTTAGGCCGGTAGTTTTGTTTTTGACTTTTTCTGTGCAATACAACGGTCAGCAAGCAGCACACAGCATGAATGTCACATTTCAGTGCTGAAACCAAACTTAATAAGAAATGCTACTGCATTTACTTTAACAAAAGTATTTTTTTTTTTTTTACGGTTCTGTTCTGTTTTATCATTTTTATTTAGACTGAAAGCCGATGCACACCTTAAGTATCTTAGCGGACAGGTGCAAAGGAGAATCCAAATGTTAAAAGAAGAGATTGATCCCCGCACACTGTCTTGAACTTGCATGAAAATATACTTTAAGGAACACTTTGACCTTCATCAGGACAAAGACAAGGTTTTGATCTTAACTAATACTTAAGTTTACAGAGGTCCGCACTCTACTTGGTGCCCTCTTTGTTTCCCCTCTACACGACATCTTTCCAATCTACAAGCCGATCTACAAGCTCACAACAAGCTTGTAGATTGGCTATTTTCTGCAAATGTCCCCCTCAGAAGGGACGCTAGGTTTCAGGTGGTTAATGATGTATATTTTCTTGCAAGTTCATAACAGCGTGGGGGATCATTTCTCCTTTTGTGTGTTTTATGATTTTGTCACTGACGTTCTAGATGCATTTAAGCCAGAAGAGATGACAAGGCTGTTATTTTTCTATGTGCCATAATGAATCGATGCCGCATGGAGGGTTCAGTACATGTGACTTAGTTTATTGTATTCCAATTAAAGTAGGCAATATCAGCTGTTGTTCATTTCCAGATAAACAGCTGTTTCTTTTTTCTTGTATTAGCTCTCAACAAAACAAGCATAAAGTTATAGGTTATTTTGCACAGTCCGTTAGAATAGGTAGCAGATATTTTCATACGGTTTAAACGTGAAGTCAGAGAGCAGTTTGTTTTCCAGACGATGGAAGCTCAAAAACAATGTGTCTCAAAATCGACAATCAAACACAAACATGGACTCTAATCGATGAATGTGATCATACCTTTATTTTTATTTTTTTTATTACATCTATTTTCATGATGCTGCTCCTCAGACAACGTCTGATTGAGGAATATAAATAAGGGCTCCTATATGAAATCTGTTTTTATGTTAGATTTTTTGTGTGTGTTATTTTTTTTCCCACACAAGCCTGTCTTTGATGTATTCTCATTGCTGGCACAAATTATGTTCTTTTGTGAACTTTTAGGCGGTCGATGTGAAATTAGTCTCGCGAGGTTGACATGTTGCCTCCCACAATTTTCAAATGCTTCGTCCTAATGCTTAATTGATGCTCCATGGTACGATGACGTTCGTCAAAAATAGGTGATCTTTAAGTTTACAAAGTGTCGCATCCGCGATACATTGAAAGCTTATAGATCGCCTATTTTTGCTGCGCAACACACATAAATTGTGCTTGACAGTCTGTACTTGAGAAGCTCTGAAAATGGGTAGAAAATAAGTTCATTTCCCCACTTCCGTTTTGCCTTTGCAATCACGTAAACAACTACTACTGTAAACAGAATTAGCCGAAGCCTAGCTGCTTAGCAGAAAATAACAATTCAAAAATATATTTTTTACGTAATCTATATAATTTTTTTCCCGTGATTAGCCCGAATACCTTTCCGGTCTTCCGAGCGGACGACAGCTTCCCTGTTCTCAACCTTTACGGGACAGAATTACAGACTGTCAATGTAGCTTTTGAAGATTGTGGAAGAAATGGTGTGACTTGAGAGACTCATGTGAACCAAACACATTCCAATGCCGTTAGACAGTTTAAAAAAACTGTAGAATTATACCCACGCTCAATGTCTTCACATTCTCTACTGGTTGATCGGGGGCCCCCTTCCTGTGTGATGATTTAGCAATAATAATCAGAGTTTAAAGCAAAAAATATATATATAAATAAATATATATACAGTATATATACAGTATATGTGTGTGATATAAGTTGTACCAATGAGAACCAAGGTTGGAGTCAGCCAAAGTGTTGGAAATTGCCCATCACTTGCAGTGTTTGGAAGAAAGAAATATTGTGAAAATATTTTGTATTTGTGGAGTGTAGTAAACTAGAAGTTGGAACAGCAGTAGGACACGAATTAGATATGAATTGGAATGTGGCCCCGTGTTACAATTACAAGCCTCCGTAACGAACCAGACATTCCCAGGATTGTGCTCCGCTACGTTGTTCAGCCTCTCTTCATTCTCCCACAACTTTTATCTGTGAAATGTCCATGCTGCCTGTGATGTGATAGAGAGATTTCATGAGAAAAGAACAACAACCAATATCAGTATCTAATACAACAACATCCACCCCAGCACCAGTGTTGTAATACATCCACACCCACCCCAACACCAGTGTCTAATACAGCTTTCAGCTTAGTAGCACTTGAATTGGAGAGCCTGTCTACAGACTATTTCTGGACGTTTAAGTTCTCGACACGTTGCCCTTTTGGCATGTGAAAATATTAAAGCCTGATTTATACAGAATTGTGCGCTAGTGTCACACATTGAAAAGAGCAGATACACAAGCTCACAGCATGTTGTGGTGCGACACTTTGTGAGCTTGTAGATAGGCTATTTTCGGTTCACAGATTGCACAACCAAGTATAAATTAGGCATTTGTCCGAGTTTTTGTACTTGAATTGATGATTCACACTGTCGTGCGAATGGGTTTTGTGACATGAGGGCGTGTGTTTTCAAATGGTACTCAGATAAGTTGTTCTTTTTCAACATTGTTTTTTATTATTATTCATGAGAAACCCATTTTGAAGGTGCAAGGCTTTCTGGAAATGGCGGTCAGAAGCGATTTCTCCATGTTATTGTCTTTATTGTCAAAGCTTAGCTTTTCCTGCAGACTAACTGACTAGCCGCAATCGGCTGGCTTGCTGACGGCCATCCGCTGGTTTTATCTGTACGGAGCGTCCTCTCCAAACGAAGGGTGATTGTCATACTATAAGTTCTTTGACGGAACAGAGTGGGGAACAAAGGAGGTTCTGCTGAGTTTAATGCAAAAAACATTCAACCACAGCAGACTTAAGTTCACAATCGGTCACTGCAGTCATGCTTTGCATTATTTTAGACTCTCAAATTAAGATGTTTGAAAACGTGATGTTGGGGAGAGCAAATAAAACTGGAGGAAGTAGGCCTGTTTTTACTTAAAGGAACAGTTCAGCCAAAAGTGAAAACACTGTTTTATCTCCTCACCCTCATGTCAGTTGAGAGACAGATGCCATTTCTTTGGCCACACAGCACAAGGAGTTGGTTCGCAAAAAAATGTCACGGCAGCTCTCCTCAAAACCATTTAAGTCAATGGTGACCAATGGTGACTATTATTGTCTTGCGGTCTTCAAATTCAAATACAAATACAAAGTTTAACCTATTAAAAGCCTATATTTGCTGACCGGCGGAGTCCCCCAGGTTTCCCTCCACACAAAATCTCTTTGTTGAAAATAGCAACAAATAGCGATAGTGATCTTGTAGATGTGCTATTTTTGCCGTATGTTCATCCCCAGAATAGAACAGTGTGCAGGAGTGTTGCTTCAGCATCAATCCGGTGCTCTGGTCTTCTCTGACGCACCCTGTCTGGTTCTGTTGGCGTGCTCTGTAGAGTTTTGCTTGTTAAGAGTTCTGTTAAAAGTAAGTCTTTTGCACGCCTACGAAAGCAACACGTGCGTGGGAGAAGACCAAACGGGGACCCAAAACATAATCGAAAAAAATATTATTATTTTTGCATTTTAAAACAGTGTTGCGGAGGGGTTTTTCTCTCTTTTATATCCTAAGAGTTCTAAAAATGAGTCATTTAAAAAACATAAAATGACTCAAGGCAGTCTTCGAAAGCCAAGCAGGTTCATGCGCTGCTCGGTGAGAACACACAAAGTCTCCCCCGCATGTTTACACCCCTGTGTTGGAGATTGACTTCACAGAGCTCTGCAAGCCCTGGGTGTACGACGGCAAGCATGATCACTTTTGAAAACAATAGCTATAGTGAAGATCTGCATTTGTGCCATCATTTGGCTTCAGAAGGCTTGGATCATGCACAAGGCGTAAGAAGTCATTTTAGGGTCATTCTCTGCCCTTTTCTCTTAAAGAGACCTAGACCACCGTTCCAATGTTTTGATCGATATCTTTTCAAAACGTGCAAAGTTTTGATTAAAGTTTCTAATTGAGACATTTTACTAAGCCAGAGAAATGTTGTTCAGGGCAGTGTTAATTTCGTAGACTAAAACTATGACGGAATATGTTCGTCGACTACCTTTTTTCACTGATAAAACAAAAGAAAAACTAAGCTATGATGTCTAAAACTATGACTAAATATATTGACAATGTCCTCAACAAATAAAAACTAGACTAAAATGTTAGGGAGGGACTAGTGGAGAAGAGATCAGTAGAACTAAGACAAGTCATTTTATGCTTAGCCTGGGTGTCATGCTCCGAAAATAGCTGTTCTACTAGCTCACGATGCATTGTGAGCTTGTATATCGGCTATTTTCTGGCCTGCCAAAATAATTTCTTGTCGCCTATAATCTTATGATATTTAGTCAAAAACTTTAATAATACTGAAACATTTCAGATGACTCAAATATGACTAAATTGAAGTTTATTCAAAAGACTGACTAAAACTAAATAAATAGTTGCTGTCAAAATTAACACTGCCATTGACTTGAGTTGCAGAAAGCTGCTTTATCCTAGTTTTGCTGGAGAACTGCTTATATGTGGCGTGGAAGAAGAAACTTCCTCCATCTTTCAACCGGCATGAAAGTGAGCAGATCAAATGGCTGAATTTTCATTTTTGGGGCGGTGAACACATTCATTTAAGGCTTTGGTTTTTCCTTAGGTGGGCTCTGAACTTAACTTAGATCTAGTTATGCAACAACCAATTCCCAAGGGAAGTTAATCTTTCATAGGCACCCACACGGACCCGAGTCTGGGAAGTTAGAACTGCACATTTTTAACTGTTGGTACGTGAGTACACGGGTACAGTATCATATTAACTTATGGGTCGGCTATTAGGTACTATGAAATGAAATACTTCCCCACCTGTATCAAGTGCATTACACATAATACTGTATTTTGTAATACAGAGAATTTTACAGACAGTGTATGAATATTGATATTTATCGCTGTATGAAGCTTGTTCAGTGTTATTTATGAGAGAGAGAAATAAAAACTGTCAAGGCTTTCTTAATTATTCTTGTTTGTGTGTTATTTTTTTGTCCGTGTTGAACGGGGTATGAATTACTTTAAAAATGGGTTATGTGCATAACGGCTAATTTGTCAACTTCGCCAAAATAAGCATTTTTACTGTAGCCAGGGTTAATTTGTGAAAAACTAAACAAAACACATGGGGGGACATTCTCTTAAACGCTTAAGCCCTATATCATACTACATACGGCGAAAATAGCAGATCTACAAGCTAACAAGGTGTTGCAATATGACGCGTTGTAGCTTGTAGATCAGCTATTTTTGCAATTTTTAAAAAAATGCTAAATTTGGTTCTGCTAAATTAAAAAATAAAAACGATGTCAAAATTATGCTCAAAATAGGGATGCCAGGGTTAACTTATATCATTTTTTAAGGTGTTAAATTGTGATATTATCATACATATTAAAAGGAAATGCGTGTATTTTATCACCATCACAAGCAGGGATACAACTTACAGAATCCCCACTGGCGATGAAAATGAATGGGCGGAGGGCGAATATCAAAAGCAGAGGCATTGATTTCTCCCCCAGAAACATGATGCAACTGTACCACAGTTAAGCTAATATTGTCTCTGTCGGGTGGAAACCTCATATGTCCAAAACTGTTACTTTTTAAGGATTCAAATTCAAAAGTAGCAAAAATAGAAGATCTGCAATCTCAAATCATCTCGCTTCGCGCCGCGTTTTGAGCTTGCAGATCTGCTACTTTTGATGCTTTTGTGTGATGCTGTAGTATGATCAAGTAAGGCATTAATTTACGAAAAGAAGGGGGAAAAATGGAGATACAAGGTTTCTGCCCGACAGCAACGATATGCGTGTTGAGGGCTGTGTTGTATCATGTCCTCTGTCCTCTTTACCTGGGTTAATAATCGGCAGACTTCAGCAGGTGTTATGTAAAGGCACGTGTATCGTAATCCTAAATGTGAGTAGGCTACTTTCCAAATGGGCCAGTGTATCTATGAGGTAACTTGCTATCAATGTCTGGAGTTTGCCCAGATGATTCAGACCATTTATTAGGTTGGAAAGCCCCTATAAGCCAGTGTTGTTATCAGATCTGGGGAAACCTTGTATCGTCGCTGTCGGGCGGAAACCTGATATCGAGCGCAAAGGGCATGGATGAAATTTTCCGAATTTTACAGGAGAGCTTTTCATTGATTGTAATTATTTAATTAAAAACAACATATTTAAGCAATCTATACTTTTACACAGATTAGGTGTCACGGTTCAAATATATTTGTTTAATGTAGTTTTTAATTAAATAATTGCAATCAATGAAAAGCGTTCCAGTAAAGTTCTGAAAATGTCACGTAACACCCTTTGCGCTCCAAGCCCTCGAGATTATGTCCAACAGGCTTACTTTTCAGGTAATGGAAAAAATAACCTGTGTTCCAATGGATCCAATGTAGTCATTATTTAGTCACAAGCTCTTGTTAATACTTTTCATTGGTTCAATATTTATCAATTCCACAGACACACTTAACCACTGTCAACCTGGCGTTCCTACTTTGGGCATGTTGTTATAGGTGAAAATGTTCAAACATTTTCAAAAACAGTCAAACTACAAGCTGACATCACATCATGACATGTTGTGAGATTGTAGATTGGCTATTTTCAACACTGAAAAATAGGACATGAATTTATTAAAAATATATATATAAATATGAAATATGGAGATACAAGGTTTCTGTCGGGTGGAAAAAAATGTCAAAAGAAATGTCCAAAACTGTTACTTTTCCAAATTCAAATTCAAACGTAGCAGATCTGCAAGCTCGAAACGCGGCGCGAAGCGATGCATTTCGAGCTTGTGGATCTGCTACTTTTGACGCTTTTGTGTGACGCTGTAGTATGATCAAGTAGGGTGTTAACTTACTAAAAAACACAAAAGGTTTCAGCAAACGATATACTTGACCTATGAAACTCCATTGGTAGGGTGTTGTATTGTATTCTGGTGAGTAAAAATGGAAGAGATAATGAGAATTAGCATAGTGCATGTAGCAGCTGCCACACTTAATTTTAGGGCTGCAACGATTAATAATTGAATACAGAAATCAACAGATTTTTTTAAAAATGTACATGTATTCATCGAATAAATGCACTTGTTACGTGTCATACAATGACAACTTTTGCAGGGTGGGTTTATTAAGAAGTTTCAAGCTGTCTGTGTTCAAATATCATGATGAGCATTTACCATAAATGTCTATTTTATTACCTCATTTTACTGCCATTTTATCATCTACATTAATCGCATAGATTAAATAAGGTAAGCGTCTATGGGTAATTAGAAAAGCGTTATGCAAATTTGAGATATCATAATTATTATTATTAATAGAAATTAATCTGAAGACTCACCTCTTCGGACTCCACCTTAGCCCTTAACACTTGACCTAGTCTTGACAACCACGCAGACTTATGCAAAGGTTAAAATGTAATTTAGATGGCATGTTATTTAGACAGATGCTAGGTTCATTGTGTACCTGTTATCCTATCATTTCAATTGTGCAGATTGTTATTTTGATAGTTTATTGTTTAGACAGATGCTAGTTCTTGGTTTACCTTTGATCCTAGTTTACTGAGGCACTAGACTGTCTCCACATTTGATGTTATGTGTTTACCTTGCTTATTGTAAGTCCCTCTGGTTAAGAGCGTCTGCTAAATGCCTACATTGTAAATATAATAAAGAGAAAAAGAATTGACACATTAACCAATAATGAGATCGTGAAAATAATTTTATTTGCTAGGTCCCCCTTTTTATTTATTTTCATCAAACTAGAACTCTTTCACAACCATCTAACCTTAACCCTTTAACCCTCTACATAACCTAAACCTTTAAATTATCATTCTGAACATGCAGTCTTTTTTCTGCCTTATCTGTCTTGACTTTGTGATAACAGTTGTTCAGTACAGGGACAGTGTGGCCAGATTTTGTGAGAGAAACAAACGGACAGGTCTACGCAAACAAGCCCAAAAGAAGCAACCTTATATATTATATACAGTACATCCCCTATTTGAAAATAGCTGATCTACAAGCTCACAACGCGTCGCACTGTGACACGTTCTGAGCTTGTAAATTGGCTATGAAAAAAATCTTGAACAAACATTTAGAACATTTGGAATATTTCTGAAACATTTTAACAGCACAAATCTTGTATGCGTTCCTGGCACAAAACATTTTCAGATGGGGGGGTCCTTGACATGAAAATGTTTGAGAAACACTGGTTTAAACAACATTAGACAGCAAGCCCAAATAAGCAACTACACTTTAGACACAAGCCCCTAGCTGTGCCAATATTTACAAGTGACTTAACAGAAAAAACAAGCCCAAAGTCGGCGCTTATAATAAGCAGACTTGGCAACACTGCGCAGGGATGATGTGGATAACAAACTGTGCTGTACTGTAGCACGAGCAATGTCACAAATAATGCTGTCCTTCTGGGTCACTGTCACAGCGATCAGGGTCTGAAGCTTTGACGGGAGTGGAGAGTGGCTGAGCAGCCATATCACCACTTACTGTAACCACTTAAAGCCTATTTTATCATTTGTCACACACCGAAAATAGAACATCTACAAGCTTGTAGATCTGCTATTTCTTTTACATTTTGGAGGGAAGAAAACATGTATCCTTTTGAAGAGTTCTGTGTATAATGGCATGGCAAAAAATAGGATGCAAAGGTTAAAAGTGGTCACTTATGCTTTTCCTTGTTTTCTGTACAGTATATCTTTCGATCCATAAATGCACAGAATCTCTGAATTGTGTGTGTGTGTGTGTGCGTGTGCGTGTGCGTGTGCGTGTGCGTGTGTCCATATTTAAACTTTTTGTGTTTTTTCGTAAATTAATTCCCTACTTGATCATACTACAGCGTCACACAAAAGCATCGTAAGTAGCAGATTGTAGATCTGCTACTTTTGTTATTTTTTTTCATTTGAATCCTGAAAAGTAACAGTTTGCATTAACAACTTGACCTTTTTTATTCTTTGGCCTGTTCAAAAATATCTTCAAGCTCACAATACACAAATCAGCTATTCAGCTATTTAAAAACTAAAATAAAGAAAATGTACAACTTTTGAAAACTCTTGTACTATTGCTTTGGCACTCTCCGTACCTTTCAATGCCAATAAAACCTTTGTACTTTTACTCCAGTCATATTATGATAGCAGCCTTTACTTTTAACAGTATTTCTACATTGTGGTATTGCTACTTTTCCTTAACCACTTAAACCCTATATAGTTGACCGGAGTCCCTCAGGGCTCTATACTAGTGTCTTTTCTGTTTTCTGTTATCGTGGGGAAAGCTCTCACTGAAAATAGCCGATCGACAAGCTCACAACGCTTCGCAACTCTGCGTGTTTGTGAGCTTGTCGATCTGCTATTTTCCTGCGAAAGCTTTCCCCACAATACGGATGCTGGGGTTTAAGTGTTTATGTAAAAAATCTGAGTACTTCTTCCACCACTGATGAATTCACAAAGAGCCCCGCCACAGTCTATCAATCAGAATGTGAATAGACTGGGGCTCCTCACGCACTTAATGGCTCCATCTGTTACCAGGAGCTGCCGGTTTGTCTACGGCTTTCTCTCCGGACTCTCGGGTCAGGTTTGCGTCCGATCCATCATTACCCACAAGGACAAAACCTGAGACCCCTGCCCCCAACCAGCGGTGGAAAGTAACTAAGTACATTTACTTAAGTACTGTGTTTAAGTACAATTATGAGGTACTTCTACTTTACTAAATGTACCAATTTTCAATAGGATTTAATTGGCTTAATGGCTACATTTTGGAGGAAAAGGGTAACAAAGTAATTGGGTACTCTAAAATCGACACGCTCACAACACGTTAAGTGGTCAATTTTACACTCTGTCCTTAATTCAGCCTCTACAGTAGTACGTGTGTGGAGATTTGTGGATTCGTGGAGGGAAAGGTTGACGGGTCTTTGGTTGAAGGGTTCTTACTCGAGGCAAACGGATAAATCACGTGACCTGTAGTCTTTGGCCCGGACATCTGTTGTTGTTGCCTCCATCCGTAGCCTAATTTTATACTTGGATGAGAATAACCTACTGGATTTCCCCACTGAAATACGTTGTGAATCTGTTTATTTACGTCGAGGGAAACGGTCGCGTGACAAAGAATGAATTAGCCGTACAAAAAAAGACAAATAACCTGTTGTCACCTCTTGATACTGTGAAATGGTACAAAGCAGGGCACCTCTGGCAGACCTTTACTGTCCATGAGAAATGAATGAAGCCAGCATCCTGGCGATGCACAATCTGTAGCATGTCTTCATGACAAAATGTTATAAAACACAGGTTTTCAAAGAGAGTCATTGTCAAAACATTTTCAAACATTCACAAACGCGGAAATAGCAGATCTACACGCTCACAACAACGCCTCGCACTGCGAGGCGTTGCAAGCGTGTGGATCTGCTATTTTAGCTTCTTGTCTTTTGTTCAACGTATTTCACAATAGGCAGCTGTACAGGCTATGGCTATTTGGGTTTTCTCTCTCGGCATAGTAAGGTATGCAAACCCCTGTTAAAAGTTCTCCTTCAGTGAAGGTCTGTCTCTCCCTAACATTTTAATTGAACTGTATATTTTTGTTTGACAGTTATTAGGAGGTAGGTGCCTTGTTATCACATATCAGTACAGTGAAGAGATACAGTCAATGTACATACCTGTTCATTTCAGATTCAGTGTGCATTATATGGTTATGGTTTTATTATACGGTTTTATCATGCCACATGTCAAGTACATTTACTCAAGTACTATTTAAGTACAAATTGTATGTACTTTTACTTTATTTGGGTATTTCTATTGCCAATACTTATATACTACTACTCCATTGCATCTCTGAGGCAAATACTGTATTTTTACTCCAATACATACAATTGTTTGAAAACTTTACTTTTTAAATTTTGATTATTAATACAAACCATACATTGACTAATTAAAGGCATAGTATGTAACTTTGCCCTGTGTTTACACAAAAAAATAACATACTTATTTTTTACCCATCATTTTCATTCAGCAGTTCTAAACCACTGTAGTAGTGTGGTGGTGTTTACCTGCAGAAACACATTGCCCTCTCACTGTATTTAGGTGTTTTCACTGCTTGTTTTGGTAGACGGTGATGTTTTTGGGCCACCAAAACAACTGTGAAAACACAAAAATACAGTTAGAGGGCAACGCATTTCTATAGGTAAAAATCATCACACCACTCCAGTGATTGATAATTGCTGGTATAGAAGGAAATGATTGGTAAAAAATATATTTATTGTTTTGTTATGTAAAAAAAAAGGGCAAAGTGACATATTATGCCTTTAAGCTATATTTTATACTCTGTCTATTCGAAAACAGCAGAGCTACAAGCTCTCAGCGTGCAATATCTTACAGAACTTCAACTTGCTACAAGAGCTCTTCTTTATTATTCTGTATAACAGCAAAGGCAAAGCCTTAACGAGTTGCACAAATAAACACACTTACACTTACATTTCAGGCCCAAAGAGATAATTTTCCTATTAATAAATGCAATAAAAATATTCTCTTTTAAAATGTGTATTATGTATTATGTATTTTTTGTCTTTTGTTACAAACACTAATGTTGCAACAAGCTCATGTCTGAGTACGAGTAATGAGCTGTGTGTTATGTGGCACCACATAAGTGATGTTTTTTTCACACACAGCATTTCCTGCCGTATCTATACAGTAGCCTCTATATCAGGGGTCTTCAACGTTTTTCAGGTCAAGGACCCCCTTAGCTGAGAGAGAGATGACCCCCCCACATATTGTATAAAATTGTTTTGCAGACAAACGTTTTCATAGTTTTCATAGCTTCATAGACTTGTGTTGGATTCATGTTCATGTGTATTTTCAGACAGTTCACCACTTAAACACTCACAAAAATAGACGATCTACAAAGTTGTGTGCTTGTAGATCTGCTATTTTAGGCTAATGTTCCCCTCAGAATAGGGATTCTAGGGTTCAAGTGGTTAATATGAGGACCCCCTGGGGGTCCCGGACGCCCTGTTGAAGACCCCTGCTCTATATCAATATGTGTATCAGCTTTAGCAAGGAGTTTGTGACGATACACTGCCAGATTTGTTTTTAGCACATCCCTAGTCACAGGATTGTGTGACTCATTGCCACATTGCCCTCATTGTCCGGATGCCACCGACACAGTCAGTCAGTCGCACCACTCCCAGGGTCGTGTTAGACCTAAGATCCCCTCGGTTCCATTATATCTCCATCAGAAGGGATTATGTCAGTGCCAGGGCGGTTTTAGGAACCCAACCCAGGTGTGACAGCACCGACATGGACCAGCTCAACAAAGGCTGCCTTTACTTGATTTCCACTCATGCGAAACAATGGGGATTGAAAGGAAATAAAGGGGTTTTAACCCTCTATGAGTTTTATTACTCATTTAATCGAGAAGACAGACATGGTGGCATACTAGTACATGCCCACATAGGTAGATAGTAAATAGATTAGATTTGTAAAATATAGAGGGAGGAGGGCATTTTCATAACCCGCTTAACTTAATCGGGTTATTTATTTTTCTTGGAAAGTGTCTACATTTAAATACAGCATGCTTTGATATTAAAAAGAAAATGTGCTTTTGAATACTTTCATTTGTAGTTGAGTAATGTTTCACCAGGAGTATCTATACTTTGACTCAAGTACTGGGGTTGAGTCCTTTGGTCCACCACTGCTGCCAGTAGAGCCTCATTTTGAAGCATATAGTCATGTCCAATTGTCCAGGACCCTTCACTGACCTACAACAATATTATGTGCCCAGCAGGACCTTATAAGGTCAGCTGTTCAGGGTCTATTGGTCATTCCTCGTAACAGGTTGGGCGGCTATAGTTGAATGGTTAGAGAGCCCGCCTGGGAAGCCTAAGGTTCGAAGTGTCCCTGAGCATGACACTTAACCCCTAACTGCTCCCCCCTCCGCGTTCCCCCACAAGTTTTTTAAGAACCACTTACAAACATTGCTGTTTAAACAAGCATTTGTGGAATGTCTTAGATGTTTTGTTTGTTTGTGTTTTTGTTGTTTTTAAACTGGAGGAGGCAGAAAAACTGAAGTTCCCCCGCGGGACGAAAAAAGGTCAAAAACAAAAAGGTATGGAATGCCCTTCCACAGGTTTTGAGAGCTGCAGCCTCTGTGGACATTTTTAGGAACCACTTGTGGAAAGCCTTAAGCCCTATATGCTTGCACAATGTTTCGCAATGTTTCGCAATGCACAATGTTTCGCAATGCAACGCATTGTGAGCTTGTAGATTTTCACTATTTTGGAAGAATTTTGATACAATTAGGAATGACAAATTGAGGGTTCATGTGGTTGACATCATTATTTTTTCATTAAATAGTTAAATTGTGATTTTATCAAACATAGATATTAAACATATCAGACGGTCTATTTCCCAGAATTCATGCATTTCCTTCAGTCTGACCAGAAACAGGGTTAAAAAAATACCCCCACTGGACTAAAATATGCATGACCAGAGAGGAGGGGGATATCAAAAGCAGAGGCAATGAAAGTGAGCTTGTAGATCGGCTATATTCAGCGAAGACATTTTCATATTTGTAGAGCGCAAAACAGAAAATACACCAGAATAGAGCCCTGAGGGACTCCAACAGCTCAACAACGTATACGGGCTTTACAGTAAATGTTTGATGGGGAATCTGAGGTGTGTGTTTTGATGGTGACATGGTGTGCTCCATGGGAGCAGTCACACATCTGTGTCCTCTGCTAAGGTCAGCACTTCTTTATACTGTGTGTAATTGTGGATGGTAGAAATGCAGCCCTGTACAGCAGTGTTGCCATGTCCCACTTATTATAAGCGTGCAAATATTGATAGTTGAGGGTTAAGGTTTTTTGGGATTGTTTCTAGAGTGTAATTGCTTATTTTGGGTTTAAACCAGTGGTTCTCAACCATGTCAAGGACCCCCAAATTAACATGTACAGTATTTGTATGCAGACCCCCCATCTGAACATATTTTATGCCAGGGACCCGTACAAGATTTGTGTTGTTAAAATGTTTCAGAAATATTCAAAATATTTCACATTTTCTTGAATATATTTTTTAAAAATAGCAGATCTACAAGCCCACAACGCGACGCCTTGTGAGCTTGTAGATCGGCTATTTATTTTCAAATAGCCAATGTATATCGGGTTAAAGAGCTCAGCCTCATATAGCGTAGTTGCTTCTTTGGGGCTTAATTGTTTTCGTAGTTTGCTTACCATGTTTCTCTCGCAAAACCTGGCAACACTGCCATACAGCTTCTATATGCCACTGAGCTAATACCCACAACCCCCCTCTCCCCCTGTCACTGCGACTCAGGCATCTATATGCCACTGAGTTAATGGCCACAAGCAGTGGCGGAAATTGAAGTAATTACATTTACTCAAGTACTGTACTTAAAGTTCTATTTGAGGTACTTTCACTTTAGTTTTCCTCCACTACAATTATCTGACAGCATTATTTACTAGATGTTTTGTAGATTTTGAGCATTATTACAAAACTTTATTATTAATAAACTGAAAATGTAATGATTTAGGCCTATCATTATAGGTTAATCTACCCAGCAGCCCGTAAAGTAACATCTGCAATGTTAAAGTGATGAACACATTAATGCATTAATACTTACAATTTTAAAGAATAGGCTACTTAGATGTTGTACTTTTACTAAAATAAAAATTTAATACAGGACTTTTACTTGTAAATGAGTATTTTTACATTGTCGTATTTCTACTTGTACTTCGATCTGAGTACTTCTTCCAACACTGTCTGCCACTGAGCTAATGGTGACAACCCCCCCTCCCCTCCTCTCCCACTGTCTCTCCGTCTCAGCTGTAACCGGCGCATCGCCGAGCTGGAGATGTCCTGACAGTGTGGCTGGCTGGCTGGCTGACTGGCTGGCTGACTGACTGGCTGGCTGGCTGGCTGGCTGGCTGGCTGGCTGGCTGGCTGGCCGGTTGGCTGACTGGTTGGCTGGCTTGCTGGCTGACTGGTTGGCTGGTTGGCTGGCTGGCTGGCTGGCCGACCGACCGGCTAGCCTCGTTCCCAGCCTCACTCATCTGCCGACCGGCTGGTTGGCTGCCCGGTGGGGGATGGCGAAGAGATGACTATAGACAGGGTTTGGGGCAGATTGACGTTACGCAACCGAGGTCTAAGAGGACAGCTCCTCCGGTTAGAGCAGTCATTCTCAACCTTTCTTTAATTTCAAGGACCCTCCCAGTTTGATATACATTGGCCCCAGACCCCCTTCTGACACCATGTTATTGTTGTTGTTTTTTATGTTGTAGTTTTTTTTATCCCTGGGACCCTTAATCTACACTGATGAAATCCTCAGTGTTAATGTAAGATGTTCAATCTGTCCACTCTCAGAGTTTGTGAAACAGTGGGCTAGACATGGCTTAACTGGGGGGCGGATTGGTGTTACGCAACAGAGGTCCAGGAGGACAGCTCTAGTCTGGAACATCCAAGACTCCGGGTCCCGTCTGAACAATGTAGAGTCTACACTCAGAGGCCTTTATGTAACAAGCTTCTATTAAGCAGTTGCGGTCAAATATAGTCCAACGCACCAAACAAATGTCCCTGTTCAATGAGGCATTTAGACATATTCTCTCACTATTTGACAGTGTCATCTTAGTTTTTGTCATTGAAAAAAAATACAAAACAAATGTTTTGGCCTTATAACCACTTAATCCCTATAGTATACTTTGTTGACCGGGGTCCCCCAGGGATCTAATACATGGCCCCCTTCTTTTTTCCCTCTACACCAAATCTCTTAAAAGTATAGCCGATCTACAAGCTACAAGCAAAACACATCACTCTTCAGCCTATTTTTGACGAATGTTTACCTCTTGTGACATGCCCAAAATAGAGACTTATGTGGTTAACCTATTAACCCTTAACCCTGAACTTGGGGTAGCAGTAATGGCCTAAAGGATAGAGGAGCGCACTTGTTGCCAGAAGGTTGCAGAACCGGCTGGAAATCTGGATGGGGAAGTGAATGACACTCATGTGTGTGTGTGTGTGTGTGTGTGTGTGTATGTGTGTGTGTGTGTGTGTGTGTGTGTGTGTGTGTGTGTGTGTGTGTGTGTGTGTGGGTGGGTGTGTGGGTGGGTGCGTGTGCGTGTGTGTGTGTGAAAAAGAAAAACACATGAACCCCAGCGTTCCCAATTCTGGGCATGTCATAGGTGAACAATCTGCGAAAATAGTGTTTTGAAAAATGGGTTTTCATTGTGATACAGGTAAATATTAACGTGTTGTATACCATGTTAGTTCCATTGATCCAAGCATCAATCGACTGATTGATAATTCAAATAAATGGCCGGCCCACCCATCTAATTGATCATTAAAATAAATGGGGCGACCGACCCATCTGACCAGCCGGGTGGGACACAAACGCTCTTGCGATTTTCAAGTGGTGCCCTGATTCAGAAATGTTTGGGGAACCGCTGGTTTCGAGGGAAAAAAAGGGGAGGGGACCAAGCGTAGAGCCCTGAGGGACCCCGATCAGTGAAGTATATCGGGTTGAAGTGGTTAAGCAAGTCTGTTTGCTTCACTGGTGATGTCAGAAAAAGAACCGCCATCAAACTCACCGACAAAATGCGTCCTGACAGCTTGCAAGGAATCTACCTCAGCCAAGGAGGTCATGTTCTCACTCCCCACCTGTCTGTCTGTCTGTCTGTCTGTCTGTCTGTCTGTCTGTCTGTCTGTCTGTCTGTCAGGAAAGGTATATGGTTTATTTAGAAAGCACCTTCCAAAGGTGTTACAAGGTGCTGTACACATAGGTGCTGTACATAGGAAGTTAAAAACTGAAAAAAGTGTATTAAAAAAAGAATTCCAATAGAGGGAGACCACTGTATAATGCATAAATAGCTTTAATGCCTTCAAAGAGCTATTTTACAACTTTCTGTTTATATTAGGCAAATTAATAAACGATTGGCTCAAAACCTAGACAGACTACTCAGCAACGTGACTCGAGCATGATACCTCTTCCTCAGGCAGCAATGGTAAGCGTGTGAAATATTGTCAAATATATAGGGAAAGGGTCGTGATCACTTGGGTTCAGGCAGGTGTGGGGCAGTTGAACCTGGTTTCCTGCTTAAAGGAGAATTCCGGACAAATTAAGTGTTATCTTTCATGTCTCGTTACTCACCTAGCGACGTAAAAAGTGGCGTTCTTTTTTTCCATATATTCCCCTGTCGTCATTTTTTAAACCCCCTCCGTTGTCATAATGGGAGCGCGTGGGTTAGTGAAGTTCGTCTATTATAACCGATGCAATGTTATTTTTTTCTCTACTACGATTCATTGTAGAGTCTCATGATAGTCAAACATGCGCTGAAAATTCCTGCGAGCCTGCCGTTAATGGCGAACGATTTAACACTGGATGCTTGTTTCTTTCCAGAACCTGGCAACTCGTGTTGCCAGATTCTGGAAACAAGGGGGTTTAAAAAATGACGACAGGGGAATATATGGAAAAAAAGAACGCCACTTTTTACGTCGCTAGGTGAGTAACGAGACATGAAAGATAACACTTAATTTGTCCGGAATTCTCCTTTAAGTGCAGACATTTTTACCATTGAGCTAATAGAGCCTGCCTGCATGCTCGGGGGATAAATTGAATCTTGACCATCAGGTCAAAATTGGTGTCCGATCCTGTGACACATGACCTTTGACACGATCTAAATGTCTCAATAGAAGAGCAGGGAGACTAAATACAACCAACCCAATTGTATAAGTTATATTGTATTAACATTCTCTACCGTACAGACTGGACAAAATTACATTTTATTCATTAAAAAAAAGTTAAATAGTGAGGCTTTAACACAAAGCGTTTAGGTGGCTCAGCGGTACCTCCTGCCCACCACTGTGGAGTGTAGGGGTTCAAATTCAACCACGGTGCATCCGGCTTGCAGAGCATCTATCTGATACAAACACAATTGGCCATGTTCAGGGGAGGGTGACTGATATTTGTCATTGCACATAACTCCTATGGGCTGGGACGGCACCTGTCAGCGGGGAATGTTGAACGGGATGAGTAGTACGGAGGTGGTACTGCCTCTCGGTGGGGGCTCCTCACTGGCAGGTGAGCCACTAGGCTACATCAGCAGTGGCAAGCAGTGGGGGGAATTGATTGGCGCAATGACTTATTTGGAAGGAAAAAGGGCTTTAAAAAACCTATTGGCTATTCCAAATTTTGAAGAAAAAGGTGAGAAAATAAAGTAAAAACAACAGAAGGTGGGGAAAAAACATTACACGGTATAGTGCTTGTGAAACAGGTGAGTTTTTAATCAGCTTTTTGAAGGAATCAACTGACTGTGTCGTAATGCCTGGGCAAGGCCATTCCAAGAGCGGGGGTTATACGCCTACGAAGTTAGCATGATATCTCAAGCAGTTATGACTTGGATATCGTCGCTGTCGGGTGGAAACCTCATATGTCCAAAACTGTTACTTTTCAGGATTCAAATTCAAAAGTAGCAGGTACACAAGCTCAAAACGCGAGCTTGTTTTGTGTGACACTGTAGTATGATCCAGTACGAAAAAACACAAAAAGTTATGATATGGAGATAGGAGGTTTCTGCCCGACAACAATGATACGCACACAACTGGGTGGAAAGGTTGGTGACAGGAAGGACTGTCATAAATGTCCTGAAGGGAGACACCCCCCCCCCCCCCACACACACACACACACACACACACACACTCACACACTGACCCACCCTAATCCCCTTCAGTCATTACCAATTCTGTTGCAACCTTGTTCTTAGGTCTACCCAATAATTACTGTGCCCAACACGGTAACAAGCACTGCTTCATTGTGCTGTTCTCTTAGTTACCTTGTGCTTACTATAGGGAGCAAGAGGTGTAAGCACCCATTACTTATTGCTTTGTTACCATGTACCATTATTATACCCCGACATTATTTCATAAGTACACCCGTAATTACAAAAGAATTACGCCACAATTGGCAGGCTGCAATGTAAAGCATTATGCAGAGCTTATGTAGAAGCGTCTGTAGGTTGCATTTTTCTTGCTTCTATTGTAGTTTAACTTATTTCTCACTGCTGCAACAAGCCAATTTCCACCCAGGGATTAGTACAGTTCTTTTGTTTGTAATATTATCATTAGTATATAATATTATTTGTATAACCCCAAAGCAACAGCAAGTTTTGTCTTCATAACTCGTGTTATATTACGAGTTTCTGGGAACAGTGTGTCAGTCTGTGACATAACCAGAAACAGAGATGGCGTTTTCAAACATTCAAACAATATTTTTGAATAGAAACAAATGTTATTCTAAATGTCCAACAGTCGCCACACACTGCCAATCACTTCATACAATACCTTAACTCTGTAGTGCTCTCAAGTGGTCATGTCGCAGTACTACATTTAATTTTGCAAAGTCAGACAGTCACACAGAATTATTGCAGCCAATTTTATTTGTACAACCCTTGTGTAAAAGGGCTTAACATGCCGGGCTTAACAAGCCCAGCCCACTATTAAATATAGAAAACAAAACAATGTCTGTAGCATGACAGAAAAGCAGAAAGAATCGAGATAGACGAGTCCAGAGCACGGTAAGCTTTCAACACAGAAAGCATTTGAATTCAGTGGTCCATGTACAGCAATAGATAGGACTGCATGGTAACATTAACATAATGATGATTAAGATGACCAAAACATTACAAACCTCCATGTTGGAAGAGGCAACACTTCTCTCTACATTTGAAGACAATCGAGAGGCTATTGTTCATTTATAAACAAAAAGGCCATTTTCAATATCAGTTTCAATGATAATTTTGAATGACTGAGTTAAGTAATCCGTGCACATACTTTTGAAAACTGTGGTGCCATTGCATATGAGTGAGAATCCCTGCATACAGTACAAGGATTTTGAACAGGCTAATAACCAGTAAAAGCTTCAGGAAAGTCTTAGCCTGGCAAACCATCCCGGTCGTGGGAATTCACATGATCATGTGTCTTCTGCAGACCGGTCTGGTCCTAATACCGCTGGGTGAGCCAATCAGCGTGTGTCAGTCACAGGGCCGGAGGGCCCTGAGCGCAGACATCTGATTGGCTCTTCCACTTTTTAGTTTCTGCAAAACACCCATCACCCACCCAGAACTTGGGGCCAAATGATGATGTAAATCCCTGCGACCTGGATATTCCATGGATATGATCTAAACTGGTTTAACCCAGCCCAGTCTCACCTAACCCACATGCTTAAATAATAACACCAGCAAAGCCTTTTCGTCAGGGCTCATAAATACCTCCCTTAGCCAGCAGCCCCCCTGACTCATGTTTCAACCTGTCAATTGTGAGCCGATCTGTTCTCTCGCTAGCTAGTGGTGAACTGAGCGTATATCCCCCAGTGATCACTAGTGAAGCGGTCACAGTCCAGCCTCTCTCGGCCAATCAGAGCCATGTTGCAGGGGGCCGGCCGCGGGACCCCGTCCCCGGTAGCGGGTCGGAGGTATATGCGGTCGAAGCGGAGCATGCTGGTGTAACGTGCATCCTTGTTGTCGTTGGCCCTGGTGTCCCAGGTGTAACGGCAGTGCTCCCGACTGCCCAACTTCTCCCATATGTCACACACGCCGGGTGGCAGCCCCACCATGGCCATCTGGGATGGAAACATAACGCGGGTATTATTAGAGGTGAGCAATGAATGGCCCGAAGGACTCCACGGGCGAGGTTTAATTAATAACTCCATGTAACTGATCAAGATGCACAGCATTTATTATGCTTAGATGGCTTCACTATTGCTATATTATTATTTCAGTTAAACTGCCATCCTAAAATGACATCCTAAAATGACTTATCGGTCAACTCCAAGTGTGAAAGAATAATTCTGGAATTATGGTGAAATAACTCCTTCACTGTGTTCAATATAACTACAACTCCCAGGAACATTAACAAGTAAATCATCTCTGTCGGGTAGAAACCTCATATGTCCAAAACTGTTACTTTTAAGGATTCAAATTAAAAATTATCCAAAGTAGCAGATCTATAAGCTCAAAACGCGTCACTTCACGCCGTGTTTCGAGCTTGTGGATCTGCTACTTTTGATGCTTTTGTGTGACGCTGTAGTATGATCAAGTAGTAGTAAATCTTTATTTCGGTCCATTTAAAAGAGCAAATATACATACATACATTTGAGTCTACGAATGCTAATGGCACCGAAAAGGTGTAGGCTGAAGCCGAGGCTTATTTTGCCTACCCTTTTTGAAACAAACTTAGGTTTAGAAAAAAATGAAAATGTAGTAACACATTTTCAAACACATCATCACATCATTTTCAAACACATCAAGTAGGGCATTATAATTTACAAAAATGGAGATAATAGGTTGCTGTCCGACAGAAACGATATCTGAAAAGCCAGCTGCGTGTAGTAATAATTGGAATAATAATTAGCTGCCATAGAGGTCAAACATTTGCCTGGCAAATACCTGGCAATTCCTGGCAACAGTGCCATACGTTCACACTGTCAGCTACAAAAAAGTGACAGCATAACTGCGTCACTGTTGAAGTGTTGATCAACGCGCCAAGCGCGTCCGACAAGCGAGAAAAATACAAAGGATATATATAATGTTTTTCCCCCCATTACAAGCAGGAATTGCGTTAAGAGAGAAGGTGAGTGGAAATGGTTAAAAAACACTTGCTCGTTTTGTAGCTGCAGTGAAAGCCAGCTCAACTTGGATTGTAGCTTTGTAGATTCTGTAGCAGCTGCAAACGTCAAGCGTCGCTTTGTATCTTCATGTCGCTTGCTTCCATTAAAAAAATGTACGGTAGCCTGTAGCTTAGTAGCTGCCAGTGTGAACGGTGCCTCAGGCTTGGCCGGGCGCTTCAAAGAACAGGATTGCCAGTGTTGTTCACTGATTGGAAGACATGGAATGATGTCCTTGCTGCATTAGCAACCCCTCCTGGTTGATCTGACAGGAGGGGTTGCTAATTGCCGGTGAAGAAAGAAACGAGTACTAGACTAAGGCCTGACCTCCTTGTCTCTGAGGTTGGTGTCCCCTCCAAACAGCACTGTGACGTTATCGGGCGCCTCGGTCATTCTCTGCAGAACCAGTCTGAGCTGGTTCATTCTCTCTGCGGCGCTGGGCTTGCAGCTCTCAAAGTGGGACGTCATCAGACACAGATCCAGGCCTCTGAATTGCACCTGCGGTTACCGGAAAAAGCAAACGCACACTGGTCAGTTCCGGGTTCGAGATCAGATCGAGAAGTGATCCAATGCATAAGCGTTGACTTTTTCCACCTGTCTTCCTTTGAATTCACAGCACAACTGTATTCAGTTTGTTTATGTGCCTTTGTATCTGCCCCTGATTAATTAAAAAGGTTTTCCATGTGGAAGTCTGGTACTCTGCACAATTAATTGTTTTCAATTAGAGTGACCACCAGGTATCCCACTTCATGTAGGACTGCAAAGCATCTTCATCTCTTGTCTGGTTTTCAACAGTCAAACCACTGCACTTCTCAAATCTGTCTTTTATCCAATGACAGTGAAGGAATCAGTCATCATGGGGTTCTGTTTGATATCAACCAAACTGTGCACACGTGACGAGGGTCAAGTGCAGGTTAACCTGTTACCGTCTTTATTGCTTACGCTACGCCCACCAGGGATGTCATTTTAGGAGGATGGAAACTACCACAAAGAAAATGAAGTGCAGCTACAACAAAAGACTGGGAAACTCATAACAGGGTGAAGCCAGTGCAAGGTCATTCTCAGGAAAATTTATTTTTGCTATATTTTGCGGGTTTATTTTGATTTTGGAACAAAATTTGTCCCACTTGCCCTTCAGTGTTGTTGTGGTGGGTTTTAGGCCATCGGTCTCAGCTGTACCCGTTCAGCTGATGCGATCACACATCAACTGTGCTACTGATAGACACTGAGGTTTTAAACTGGAGGCCAAAGACTTTAAAACAGTGGTTCTCAACCTCTTCTGGTTTCGTGAAAATCATGCAAGTGTTCGTGATGGGGGGGGGGGGGGCGTATTGCAATTTCTGCGCATGTTTATTTTAATGATCAAGCAATCGCTTACGTTCCTGCTTGGATCAATGGCAAAGTTCCTATTTTTTGGTAAAAGAATGAAAAGGTATTTTTGACTCTTTATTACAATTATTATTAAAATCTTAGTGTTTTGAATCACTGCTTTACAGAATCACTGTGTTTGTCTGGGTTGAGACAAATGTGTTATCAATATAGCACTGATATGAGAACTGACAAAAGCAGAGCATCAAGGCAAATGTTATTTGTGACAATCTGCCAGTGGCTTAGGAGGGCAGTAGAGTGGCCGCTTGGGAACGATCCCGGGCTCTCCCAGAGTTGGTGTCGAAATGTGGTATTAAACTTGCATGGTTTCATCTGCCGTCGGTGTGTGAATGCAAAGCTCATTGGCTAAAGATATATAAATGCACCATTTACCAATGCGTTAACATTATATAACAAAGCTGTGTCTTCTCTGACATAAGGTGATGAGTGAGACAATTATTACCAAAGTATTTTTCATAACTGCATAATCACCTGAGCTACCAGCAGGTTCCTCATCATCTTGCTGTTAGGGTACGGGACAGTGTTGCTCTCCAGCAGCTTGACCCGGGATTTCTTCAACATAATCCCAGTGAAGTAGTTCTCCTCTATGGAATCAGATCACTGCAATTACTCCTAACTTAAAACAAAGGTTTCAAAAGCTTGACAAATTATTTCCAAGACTGAAGACTCGATTTGAAAAAGTTTAGCATCTCTGAAAAAAGTTTTGAATCTCAAAAAACAGTTTTGATCTGCATATGACCTATCAGGCAAAACTCCTATCTCCATATTCTGCAGGAATATGCATTTTGGCACTGTTCTCCCAGGGTATTATTTTGTTTTCCATGTTTGAAACATTGCAAATGGTGATCGTTTTTTAAACTTGCAACTGTATTGTTGAAATCATCATTTTCAATGGTTAAACTTTATTTTGAAACTGTGATTCAGTGTCACACACAGCAGCACAGGCAGCGTTCTCCCCAAATCTCTTAAAAAGAGCCTTCTGTTCCGAAACTCTGCAGGGAGGAGGGGGGAGCGGGACAGTCCAATCACATTTTGTATTTACTGGGTTGGGTGGGCCAACAGCGTTCGGCCAATGACTGACGTGCACAGGGGATTGGCAGACTACTCCCATAAGACTGCTTAAATAATAAATATTGTCTTATTGCTTGTATAAAAAAATACTGTCAGACTGCTTACATAATAAATGTGTTCATTATTATTATTAATATTTTGATTATTATTGCAAAACATACAGTAAGTACTTCAGCCCCATATACAGTACATTTCGGCCATTTGGAAATAGACGATCTTCAAGCTCACAATGCGACGCATTGTGAGCTTGTAGATCTGCTATTTTCAAAAGATTGTTATACATTTGAAAACTTGTGAAATGGGACATTCTGCAGAATGAGTACTTTAAGTACATTTTGATACCAGTACTTTTGTACTTTTACTCAGTACATTTTGAATTCCAGACATTCACTTGTAACAGAGTATTTCTACATTGCAGTATTGATACTTTTACTGAAGTAAAACTTTTTCCACCACTGCTGTACAAAAGATTTAACAATAAATAAATCTTGGCAATGGTAGCCTATATTATGTTCTTTGAGATGATGCTGTAATGTAGTGAGTCTGTGGGTCCTGAAGTTTATGGGACTGTCTATCTCAACAGTAGCCTACTGTGGGATAAAGTCCATATAATTAACTGCTCATCTAAAATCGGTTTCTTTTTTCTTTTCAATTGTTTTTAATACACCCTAAAAGTTCAGAAACCTTTGAACATCAAAGGTCATTTTGTATCCGCATGGTTTGTAAGCTAATTATTGACACGTGTTTCAACTAAAAAGTAACTGTACTGTATGTATCATCACATTGGAAGAATTATTATTATTTGATAACTTATGCAGACGAGAGAGAGAGAGAGAGAGAGAGAGAGAGAGAGAGAGAGAGAGAGAGAGAGAGAGAGAGAGGTATCTCACCTAAATATTTTGTGTCTCTTTTTTAAGCCTATTAATACAGAAAAGAATATTATGATTTATTAACATATAAATCTCTGCAAGTTCTTGGCTGTCTGTTTTGGGTGAACTTGTCTTTAGTCGTTTCCTTCCCTTCCCCAAAAAAGATTTGATTATGAATTTGGTTTCACGGCAGCTTGAATCCTTGAGCCAAAACAGAGCAACTATAGAAAGTCTTAAATCTAACATCAACATGTCATACACGCACCACCAGTGATGGAGGAAGTACTCACATGCGTTAATTAAGTAGAAGTATCAATACTACAATGTGGAAATACTCTGTTACAAGTAAAAGTCCAGTATTCAAAATGCACTTGAGTAAAGGTACAAAAGGATCGGCATCAAAATATACCTTAAGTACCAAAAGTAAACATACTCATTGTGCAGAATGTCCCATTTCACAAGTTCAAAATGTATTAAAAATCTTTTGAAAATAGCTGATCTACAAGCTCACAATGTGTCGCATCGCCACGTGTTCCAATGGATCCAATGTAGTTATTATTTTGTCACAAGCTCATATTAATACTTCTCATTGGTTGAATATTTATCAAATCCACAGACACACTTTCACACACAAAAAAAGCAAAAATAGCAGCTCTACAAGCTCACAACGCGTTGCAACGCTGTGCGTTGTGAGCTTGCACGTTGGCTATTTGTGCTACCTTTGTGTGACACTGGTATGGCGATAAACGGGAGGGGTGGGGGGAAACATAAGAATTGACATATGGAGATATGAGGTTTCTGCCAACAGCAATGATTATATTCTGACCTGGAATGGGGATGGACTTCAGACGGTGTTCCTTATGAAGCCCAGTGGACTGACAGCCAGAGCACAGGTCATAGTCATCACACACTGTACACTCATACCTGGTCCCGAAAATATCTCCCTCACAGCCGTCACAATACACATCCCGGTGCTTCATGCAAGGATCTGGCAAACAAAACAAGAGAAATGCATCAGTATGAATTTAGCATAAAACTAGAAAAAGTGCTCCTCGGAGCAGGTCTCCACCAGGCCAGGTAGCTAAAATGGACCTCATGGTGGCGCTATACCAGGACAATCAGAATACTTTTGAATGGAGGTTCTTCCTTGGCCTACTGGGAGTGTGTGTTCAAATTTTCTCACTGATGGGTCCAGCAATGCTTGTGGCATTATGTGCAAACGTGCCCCTCCTGAAAACTTTGTCAGGTTTTCAATTCCATTTTGTTTGACTATGATTGGCTTTCAGATACATCTTGATAACATGACTTAAAGGAGAATTCCGGACAAATTAAGTGTTATCTTTCATGTCTCGTTACTCACCTAGCGACGTGAAAAGTGGCGTTCTTTTTTTCCATATATTCCCCTGTCGTCATTTTTTAAACCCCCTCCGTTGTCATAATGGGAGCGCGTGGGTAATAGTGAGGGCTGTTAACAAAAAAATGTGGACACGGCTCACAAAAGCGCCAAATTTTTTCTACATGCTCTCCATCACCATAGGTTTCATTTTGGAAGGGTAGCCACGTCATCAAGATGGCAGAAGGCGGCCATCTTGGATTGCAAAGATGGCCACCATGTAATATCTATAATTGCCAATATCTCGGCTTCCAAGCCACTTAGAAGGTCAATCTTGGTGTCAAAATATACATTTTCTGGGACAAGGAATGCAATAAAACTATAGGGAATATCAATAAGTGACTAATTCTGCCAAGATTAGATAATTTGGTTGATTCTGGCCAATGTATGTACATCATTTTCAGACACATTGAAAAATGGAGCATGAAGAGAATTGAAGATTATTAGCTTCACTTTCCAGGATAACAACATTCAAATTATTTGTCACATTGACAACTGCAAAGATCTGTGCAATTCCAGTGTGCCTTCTTGCATGAGCACCTTGCACCACAAGGTCTTTTACAAACGCACTTGACCAGTTCATTGCAGGCTTTTGACGCCATCGGTAGAATGCTCCACACAGGAAGCCAGACCTGGTTGTTGTCATCCAATGTCCATCCCCATCCTTCTGGACTGGGTGTCGGCTGCTGGGCCAGTTCAGATGTGGCCCAGATCCCAGACTGGTAGGCAACTCGCTTCACGTGCTGCAGCAGTGAATCTTGCGTTGGTGGAATGTGTTCCATCGTTTTGTTCTTCTGGCAGAACAACTCTCGTCGTGCTTCATTGACAGATTCCATATCACTTGTCTTATCATACATGATGACTGTGAAACGCTCAAGAAGCTGAAAGTGTTGGGCATCTATGGTCACAGAAGTGTATAGATTTTCTGCCATGTAGTTGAAGGCCTGGGTGACCTCAGGGTAGGACTTCCACGCCACCCATGCTGACTTCTTCCCTTTCCCGCTGAATGCTGATGTTGTGTCACAGCCTGTGTAACAGTGGAAGACGGGAAGTGCTGTGGACTTGTCTTTGCCCAGAGCATGGCAGATCGTGTTTATATGAACATAGGTGTAGTTCTTGCCAGTGCCAAAAGCAACCCAGATGTCTGCAGCTGGATACTTGGCGAGCAGGGCATGGAACTTGCCGATGAGGATAACGACAACATCCGTATCCACAGTGCGTATCAAGCAGGTAGAACAGCCATGTTCCAGGGCATCAAGCAGGTGAATCACTATCCTGGTGTCGGCCTCTTCATGGTTACATGGCAGCATCGAGTGGCTGGTGTCTGTGCCGACCACTGTGATGCCATATGTGATGAAGACCAGCTTGCCCTCTGGCCAGGCAGTGGATGCAATCTTCCCAGAGAGAAAGGCAAAGAGTTCCTGCTTGTTTGTAGGATCACGCAGGAAATCTGACCAATTCCCCGGCAGCTTGTTCTGACCAGCCACCTTCCGTCTTATCCCTTTGCCTCGCTTCTCCCTTGTTGACTCTTTTATGCTGCTGGTGATGTACGTATCCCAGACCACATCAACTCTTTTGGAGATCTCCAGGTGTTTCATGATGTGGGGAACAAAGACACAACTGGCATATTCGTCAAATGTGGTAATGTTGGTAGTGGACAGGAAGTGCACCACAGCAGCTCCATCGAGTACTTTGACATCAAACGTAGCTGGAGGTTCTTCTTGTGTCTTCTGTGTCAGAATATTTAGCAGATCTGACTTCTTTCCCAGCCGTAGTTTCCCTCTGTCAGATAGAGAGGGAGGGTATGGATGGTTTTCATGTTTAAAGAAGGTGCTCATGTTCCCCTCTCTGTGTTGCGTGGCTATATATAACCGGGAGAAGAGTGCCACATCATCCTTCAACATTGAGATCTGCCCTGCCTGCTTGGTCTTGATCTTGAGTGTTGGGCATCTGAAGAGAGGCAGTGAGTTATTTTTGATGGGCTCATGAATGGAGTGTGTGCGGTCCATGATCACTGTCTTATGGTACTTGTCGTACTGTTCTCTGCCCACTGATTCCACAGTGCGGACTGTGTTAACCACTGACTCGTCAATCACATTTCGTGTGTCCAACATTAGAAGCTTGTGGCGATCATCTAGGAACGGATTGCCCATCCCACTGATGGTGTGCACAAGTGCTAGTGTTTGCTCTTTGAACGTCTTTTGTGTAGCCATTCCTTCTTCATGGTGGTGTTGTTTATTTCCTTTTTCTAAAACATACTAACTCATACCAATATGCTGTGCATAATCTAGCCGACACATACATTTTAATACAATTGTGTTCATATATGGCCAGAATCAACCAAATTATCTAATATTGGCAGAATTAGTCACTTATTGATATTCCCTATAGTTTTATTGCATTCCTTGTCCCAGAAAATGTATATTTAGACACCAAGATTGACATTCTAAGTGGCTTGGAAGCCGAGATATTGGCACTTATAGATATTACATGGTGGCCATCTTTGCAATCCAAGATGGCCGCCTTCTGCCATCTTGATGACGTGGCTACCCTTCCAAAATGAAACCTATGGTGATGGAGAGCATGTAGAAAAAAATTGCCGCTTTTGTGAGCCGTGTCCACATTTTTCAAAAATCGGGTCTTACCCATCCTCACTATAAGGGAAATTCGTCTATTATAACCGACGCAAAGTTGTTTTTTTCTCTACTAGTATTCATAGTAGAGTCTCATGATAGTCAAACATGAGAGTAGCTAGCCTGAGAGGCTAGCGCTACTGCCGAACGATTTAACACTGGATGCTTGTTTCTTTCCAGAACCTGGCAACTCGTGTTGCCAGAATCTGGAAACAAGCAACCAGTGTTAAATCGTTCGCCATTGACGGCAGCCTCGCAGATAGTTTCAACGCATGTTTGACTATCATGAGACTCTACTATGAATACTAGTAGAGAAAAAAACAACTTTGCGTCGGTTATAATAGACGAATTTCCCTTACCCACGCGCTCCCATTATGACAACGGAGGGGGTTTAAAAAATGACGACAGGGGAATATATGGAAAAAAAGAACGCCACTTTTCACGTCGCTAGGTGAGTAACGAGACATCAAAGATAACACTTAATTTGTCCGGAATTCTCCTTTAAGGGATAATGTGTACCAATTTGGGTGAGGTTTGGATACAATTGGTAGGAGTAGCAACAAAAACTGTGTTATGCAACGAAAACGCAGCATGGTGGAAAACTTGTCAGGGGAAAATTTGGGGAGTTCCTTAATAATCCAAGAAATCCAAGGGTAAAGAATTTTGATTGTATGACCTATGGTTCAAGAGTTATAGGCCAAAACGTGAATCGTCCCACCATGAGGCCAAATTAAAAAAAATCTTCCTTGGCCTAGTGGGAATGTGAGAGGAAAATGTCACGCCAATCAAACGCTGTGTTCAAGATTTGAGGCATTTTGCTAAAAAACAATCAAGTCTTCATTTAACTCCGAGAGAGTACAAATGGAACCAAATGAACCCTTACGGGTCCATTTGCTTCCATTTGTAACATACTATTTTAGTATGCCAAATAACTTTTCAGTATGTCCGAGCAGCTACAGTACTAAATAAGAAGTGAGATGCATGCTAAATTCAGGCCTTCTTCTACTGCCTACTGCTTAGTAGATACTAAACAGTAGGCTGAAAATAGCATAATGTGCAGTACGTAGTACGTTAGTATGTGATTTCGGACGCAACCCTTGAAATGAAAAGAGTCTAGTACGACACAATAGGATGAATGGAGGTCAGGAGATAATGCACAGATAACAGAACACTAGATGCAGTACAGACATGACGTACAAGTAGACTAGTGTTTGTAGCAGGACTGCTGGTACTGTTGGCATTCTATTTTAGCAGGAAGTTATTTTCATTCACCTGGTGTCTTTGTGATTCTGTCTAAATTGGGGACTCGGACACCAGGTGAAAGCAAACAAGTACCTGGTAAAATAGAGAACCAGCTCTACAATAATTCCATGCAATTCCGAATCATTCCATAATAAGAAATGTTTATAAGCAGGTCAATAGTGTCAGTCACTAGGTCTGTCTTCTTCTAAAGAAATAGGAATTTCCAATGGATCAATGAAGTTATTATTTAGTCAAAAGCTTGTTAATTCTTGTCATTGGTTCAATATTTATAAAACCCATAGATAGACTTAGACACTTTCACTATCACTCTCATTATTTTTTTAACAGCTGATCTACAAGCTCACAACGTGTTGCATTGCAAGGCATTTCTCAGTATTATAGATCAGTTATTTTCACTATTTTTGTGTGACTCTTGTACGGCAAGTAGAGCATTAACTTTCAATAATAATGATAATAAGTTGAAATATTGAGATACTCGTTTTCTGCCCAACAACACAATGTGGAAGGTGTCCACAACCCTGTCAGAACATCTGGCGACTCGCTTGCGGGTCCCGACCCGCTGTTCGAGAAACGGTGTTCTTTTGTTACCTAGGACGAGCAGGTAGTTGACAGCTTTTTTCTTCAGGTACATGACATAGGGTAGAATGAGCTCTTGAAGGAACACCACGTCAGGAACATATCTAGAGAGAAACCACATCACACTTATATACTTCAAAAACCTATCAAAACCAACTCATTTTACACTGCACAAGACTTACTCAGCTAGGTAGGAACAGAAGCCTTTGGCGCGCTCCATCAGGCATTCCAAGTCAAGTCCATCCACATTCCAGGAGATCAGAGACAGTTTGTCATCTTCTTTCTCTGGAGACTTCTGCTCAGCTTCCGTTTTGCTGGTTCCACTGGAGCAGGCTGGTTCCTCCTTTGTTAGATCAATGCTGGATAATCAAACATATCAAAGTAAATTAGTGCCTCTCAAACATTCTAATTTCAAGTTTGGTGGCATGACGCGTTGCGAGCTTGTACATCGGATCTTTTTGTACATTGAAGTATAAATGAGGCTAATGGCCATGGGGTTTAGTCCAGTCAGATCGCAGCTCATTTGTTAACAGCCTCTCAGAGCCAATGGAGGACTCTGCTAATTCATCCACCAATGGTTGGTCCTGCATACATTAGTTAACCATTTATTGGTCAGTATTTGAGACCTTTTTGATGAGAGTTGATCACTGTTATTGACCTTGAACATTCAACTTTCTCACCCAACAAGTAGGGGATTGCCTGGGTATCACCCTTTTCTTTTCTTGTGTCTTTAAAAATGATATGTGGTCAAGAAGTGAAGCTCTGTAACCACTCCTTGACTGCAGTGAGAGCACAGTCTGTCCTCTCTGGGCAGCTATGTTTTTCTGGGCTTTCTCGATGTCCAGGCTGTGTGCTCTGTGTCTGTACATTGTTAAGCTTTTGCTTCGTTTATTAGTCGCTGTGGTAAAATATTCTGCCATGGCGCACTGTCTATTTAGAGCCAGTGAGCATTCAAGATTACTATGTTTATTTTTATTTTTTATTTTTTACAATGGGTTTTTGTTGTTTTGATCAAATGGGTTTCATCATTTTATTTTTGTTGAAGGATAATTTCGTTGGGTTTAATTTGTTAAGAAATAATATCAGTGTCCCGATTATTAGTAGTGTTAGGAGAGTCTCATGCTAGTCTGTTGAGCATCAGGAACAGGACTATATTCTTTGTTGATCTTTTCGTTCTGACTCTATGGTTACTGACTATGTTACTGACTAAGGTGATAACTAAATAATGACTATGGTGCTGACTGTGTTAATGACTATGGTGTTGACTATAGTGCTGACCATGTTAATGACTATGGTGCTGACTATGTTACTGACTATGGTGTTGACTATGGTGCTGACTACATTAATGACTATGGTGCTGACTAGGTTAATGACAATGGTGCTGACTATGGTACTGACAATGTTAATGACTATGGTGCTGACTATGGTGCTGACTATGGTGCTAACTATGTTTAATGACCATGGTACTGACTATGGTGCTGACTATGGTGCTGACTATCGTTAATGACACACACACACACACACACACACACACACACACACACACACACACACACACACACACACACACACACACACACACTCTCACACATGCACACACACGCATGCACGCACACACACACGCACGAACGCACACAAATATATAAAATTATAAATAATCTGTACATTGAAACTATACTATATAAGATGCCAGGTCAACAAATGAACCTGGCATCTGTTTAAATAACATACAAATTTCATTTTAAACTGCATAAGCCTGCAAGGTCGTCAAGGCTAGGGCAAGTGCTACAGCAAGTACTACGGGCTATATATATATATGTGTGTGTGTATGTACACATATGTACAAATATTACAATTTCCGCATCACTTTATTCAAGTTTTCTTGGCAGTATGTCCCACTCACAAATACTGCCAAAAAATACAACTAGAAATAATGTCTCTTTTCATTTGAAATGAACAAAGTAAAAAATATTAACAAAATAAAAAATATTTTTGAGAACACTTTCATTTACTTCAAGTATACTATCAAATATTCCATTTTTGTGGTTAAACCATTTGACATTTCCAGGCGCATTTTGTAATTTTCATTGCAAAAAAAAAAGTGCAAATGTCTATTGAAATGACATTAACATGACTACAAAATGTACATTTTAACAAACCTGATTCATGCCTTTAAAATGCAATTTTGTTTTTCAATAATGTGTTTTAAAATGGAAAGTGTGGCTTAATAAATATTTCTAATTGAGCTATTTCTGGTCGGTTATGTCTTGTGAGCATTAATAACAGAATCTCATACAGTATTTGTCTTGTGAGCATTAATAACAGAATCTCATACAGTATTTTTAAGCATCTTCCAAACTGCCACTAGGGGGCAGTAAATAATGATGTTCTCCCTCCAATGCCCCTCCCCTCGCTGTTGAGAGGAGCGTCTGAGTTTCGTTTCTCCATAACATAAGCCAGACTGAACAACATCAACATTGGATGGAAGACAGTAATAATAACTAAACAATAACTATTGTGTTTGCTCTGCACACCTCCACCACCTCGGTCCTAAGCCTTTAGGGGAAGTACCAGCATAGACTTTAACTTTAATACATTTATATTAGCTGTAGAATACAACTCTCGTAGACGTATTTATGATTCTGACGTTTTCAATCTACGAGAGTTGTAGGGTTCACCCCCCATGGATACAGGGACTTTCAGCACTATACCCCGTAGACACTCCAAACATGTACAAATTGAAAGTAAAGGTGCTTACCCCCACACCCCAAATGTTAACTCTCGCTACGGAGTAGTAGATTAATGTAATAATCAATATCTTTCAATAAAGAAGTGTTTTAATGCCGTCTGTGGCCGATTCTGTCGGAAGTTCCCAATGGGCGGTAGTGACGCGCCCCATCTGGTGAACCCCGGAATTACACTCAATGTAAACAGGAAGTAAACGAGGGTGAAAAAATGGCGTTCGGCCACAGACGGCATTAAAACACTTCTTTATTGAAAGATATGGATTATTACATTAAAATACTACCACGTAGCGAGAGTTAACATTTGTAGCGTGGGGTTAAGCACCTTTATTTTCAATTTGTACATGTTTGGAGTGTCTAGGGGGTATAGTGCTGAAAGTCCCTGTATCCATGGGGGGTGAACCCTACAACTCTCGTAGATTGAAAACGTCAGAATCATAAATACGTCTACGAGCTGTATTCTACAGCTACATTTATATCTAATCAGATTGTTAGTAGCCCATTATGGCACAAAGTAAATACTAGTTTTATTTACCATTTCACCTGCTTCTTTTCCGGAGATGTGTCCCTCTTGCTTTGGTGGCTGATGGTGTCTCTCTCGATTTCCTTCTCCATTTCAGCCTTGAATAATTAGGCTATTTCTGATTCATAAACAAGCTACTGAACTGTATGTTGCATGCTCTATGGTTGCACGTCGCTGCACTGGACTGACAGAGTGAACTACTATCCTTAATTGGAGGAGTTCCATACCCGGTCCCATGACCTGTTAACTGAGTCATATAAAAGCATAGAGGTATAATATAACTAGAGGGCGGATTGCCCCGCCCCCAGCTATCATTTCAATGAATGTGCTCAGTGCATAGTATAAAAGTCAATACAACACAACAAGAATACACCTATGACCACCAGTGGTGTTTTCCTCCGAGGTGGAAAGACTGGTGATGCGAGGTTACCAGTGGTGTAAAGTAACTAAGTACATTTACTCAAGTACTGTACTAAAGTTCACTTTTGAGGAATTTTTACTTTACTGGGGTATTTCCAATTTTCAATACTTTTACTTCTACTCCATTACATCTCAGAGGCAAATATTGTACTACTCCACTGCAATTATTTGACATACATTAACCACTTCAGCCCTATTATTTCGGCCATTCGAAAATAGCCGATCTACAAGCTCATATGCGACTTATTGTGAGCTTGTAGATCTACTATTTTCTAAATATTTGTATACATTTTGAAATTGTGAAATGGGACATTCTGCACAATAAGTACTTTTGCTTTTGGTACTTTAAGTACATTTTGATACCAATACTTTTGTACTTTTATTCAAGTACATTTTTTATTCCAGACTTTTACTTGTAACAGTCAGGTAGAGTATTTTTACATTGCAGTATTGATACTGCAAGTGCAATGTATTGGTACTTTTACTTAAGTAAAACATGAGTACTTTTTCCACCACTGAACTTTTATATTCAGTACTTCAGAATCAGAATGATTTTTATTGTCACATCACTCTTGACAGGTGTAAAGAAGAGTTAAATTTGTTTTGGGGTAAGGTCTAGTACATCATTTATTTCTTTTTGTGTACAGTTTAGAGTTTAAATAGGCTACTGTTTCTCCATGTTTTATAATTAATAAATTACTGATAAAAAGTAATTTGACAATAGTTAGATAAGCCTATTCCTGAAAACATAATGCTAAGGCTATAATGATATTGTAAACTACTTGCTGACCGTAAGCTAATGTAACAACAGCTTTAATAATAATACGTCAGACTCTCTCACTTTTCTAGATATTAAAAAATGCTTTAAGTTACAAACAAAACAAGGGGTGCAAAGAGTTAATCGAAATAATCTATTTAATGATTTTTTTCTAAAAAAAAAATAATAACATTTTAAACAAGCTTATCATACTAATAACTGTGTAGTTAACATCTCTGACTGTATACCATCCTATGTTCAATGGCAACATTTACTTGAGTAAAAGTACAAAAGTATTGGGATCAAAATGTACTTAAAGTACCAAAAGTAATACTAAAATGATTGAAAATAGCAGATCTACAAGCTCACAACACGTTTCGTCGCGACACATTATGAGCTTGTAGATCGGCTAATAGCCTATGTATAAAATAGGGCTGAAGTGGTTAATGAATGTTTTATAATATGATAATTTATATCTGAAAAGTAACTAGTAACTAAAGTTTTCAAATAATTGTAGTGGAGTAAAAGTACAATATTTGCCTCTGAGATGTAGTGGAGTAGAAGTAAAAGTATTGAAAATAGGAAATACTCCAGTAAAGTCAAAGTACCTCAAAATTGTACATAAGTACAGTACTTTAGTAAATGTACTTTCCACCAATGAAAAGAACATACAGTATAATAATGGCACGTCTTGAGCGGATGAGAGACCTGATGGATGGTCAAAGGTCCTGACAGCTGCACTGAGATGGGCAGAGTAGGCCTGTTAATGCAGATGGATTATAAGGACCTTTTATGTCTCTAATAAAGGAAGTAATTCCTTCCTTACCCTCAGGCTATTCAGATCAAGACAGGCATACAGGGAAATGAGCAATATAAAATGCTTTGAGTGAATGGAATAATGTGACTAAAATAATGGCACTCCCGTTGCACAGTAGGCTACATGTACTCAAGTTCTGTACTTTTTTTTAGGTACAGTATTTTTTTTTTACTGGAGTATTTCAAGTTTTCAATACTTTTACTTCTACTCTACTACATCTGAGACACATTTTTGTTACTAGTTACTTTAGTTACTAGTTACTTTGTAGATTTTAATTATTATTATAAAAAATACATTAACCACTTCAGCCCTATTTAAACTTCTACAAGCTCACAACTTGCTATTCTCAAAATATTTCATACCTATGATACCTTGTGAAACGGGACATTGTGCATAATTAGTACTTTTTGGTACTTAAAGTACATTTTGATTACCAGACTTTTATTTGCGAGTTTCTACATTACAGTATTGACACTTTTACTTAAGGAAAGAAATGTACTTTTTCCACGACTCGGCACTCCTACATACAGTATATGATATGGTAGATCAGTCTGATGTGTTCTTCACATGCTCGCTGTTTTGTTTTTTGTCATGGCCTCCAGTTCCCACCTGATGTCATGTGGTAGTCCGGACTGCTCCAGACCGTACTGGATAACTGCCAATTTGCATAATGTCTGCAGACTAGGGCTTAAGTCTAAGATGTACAGGTCATCCGGTGTGTAACACCCTCCAAAGAGGGTGATACGATCTCCCACCATGCAACAGCACATGTTGGACATTGCACACGGGCCACTCCCTTTGGGCACAACCTTCGCCCAGGAGAAGATCCCGGGATTCAATTTCCACAAATCCGTGAAGTCCTGGTCAACCTTGTCGCCACCGAATATGTACAGCTCTCCATCGTAGGCAAAGGCTGAATGACCCATGCGTTCCTCTGGATGAAGCCGTGCAGAAGGTGTGCTCAGCCAGCAGTTGGTCTCCGTGTCGAACACTCTGATGTCGTTGTAGTGGTCCCACCGGCCCCCCCAGCCCCCAAATACAAACATCTTTGTCCCGATGATGGTGGCAGAGTGACACGATGAAGCAGGCGGCGGAATGCCTTTGGTGTTGATTAGAGACCAGACCATTGTGGCGGTGTCCAACTTGTAGACGTCATTAGTGTATACGTTCAGCTCGTTGCATCCTCCACAGATATACACGACCTTCCCCAAGACACAGGCCGTGTGGTCGTCCCTTGCTTCCGGAACACTCCCGTAAATCTTTGGATTGAACCATCTGTGGGTGTCGACGTCGAATGTGTAAAGCTCGCTGCTGTACATCCACG
Organism: Gymnoscopelus braueri; assembly: GCF_963280865.1. Classification (NCBI taxonomy): domain Eukaryota; kingdom Metazoa; phylum Chordata; class Actinopteri; order Myctophiformes; family Myctophidae; genus Gymnoscopelus; species Gymnoscopelus braueri. Next base: position 46,107,730 of record NC_137613.1, read on the forward strand.
GGCTAGAATGTCCCCCCCAGATGTAGACGATATCGTCTATCAGCACAGCTGTGTGGCCGCAGCGCATGGGGGGAACCTCAAGGGGAAGCTCTCCTCTTCCAGTTATCACCGGCGGGGGCAGTTTCATCCAGCGTAAAGACACTGTATTGAAGATGTGCACTTCAATCTGACCCTTTGCTTTGTAGGACCCTCCGAAGTAGTAGACTTGGCCTCCGACTGCTACAGCAGCACCGGAGCGGAACCCCTTTGGTGCGTCTTTCAAATGCACCGTCCAGCGAAACATTTCACAAAACAGCACCAACTGGGATCAAATTGGATTCCTGGAGTAAAGAAACTTGAGAAAAAGAGCGCTCCGGCGTTCAAGATTTGTGAAGAGGTATTAGAAGTGGTCTGTGGTTCCAAGAGGGTGGAAAAATCCATACAAAAACAAAAAAAGAATCCATGGCACTTGATTTAATGTAAGGCTTAGTTCATAATTGAACAAGTAAAATAATTGCCAACATGTTTCGGCCCAAAGGTGGCCTTCATTAGGGCAGACACGAGGAATCCTGGAGTGTTGCTCTCTAAAAGAATGGTGTTTTTCTGTGCTCGAGTAGCTACCACTCATAATTAATATAATGGCACAAACATCCGGCTAAGCTTGACCAGTCCATGAAGTGGATGGGAGGGGTTGGCCAACCAGGGAGGCCGATGCCTGTGTATGCCTGGGCAAATCAGGGAAGCCCTTGCCTGATTATGTCCCTATCAGTGGTGGAAAAAGTACTCTGATTTTAGTAAGAGTATCAATACCACAATATAGAAATTCTCTGTTGTTACAAATAAAAGGCCTGTATTCAAACTTTTACTTGAGTAAAAGTACAAAAGTATTGGCACCAAATATATACTTACAAAATTGTGCTTACTAATTATCTAAATCTAAAAAGTAACTTTGTATTGTAATTGTAGTGGAGTACAAAGTACACTATTTACCTTTGAGATGTAATGGAGTAGAAGTACAAAGTATAGAAAAGTGGAAGCACTCAAGTAAAGTAAAAGTACCTCAAAATTGTACTTGAGTACAGTACTTGAGTAAATGTACTTAGTTACTTTCCACCACTGCTCCCTATTATGTTAGATCAGGGAAGTCAATGCCTTTTTATCTCCCTATTATGGCAAATTGATGGCCATAGTGACCCCACCAAGGCAGGCTCTGGAACACAGCCGTCCAGATGGTCAATGTGTATAAAGGCCAATGCTATTATTGCAAGGCTTTATATCAATGGTTCTCAAACTTTTTCATGTCAAGGACCACCAAATTGATATTTATTTGGCCACGGACCCCCATCTGAAAATGTTTTGTGCTGATTGTGACGCTATATTAACTACTTTTGCTGGGGACCCCCTGGAACCCCCCCAAGAACCCACTTTGAGAACCAATCATGCTTTTATGGGATGGCTTTATATGGCTAAAATACAAAAATAGACCCCACTTTGAGAACCACTGGTCTAGAAGAGGTTCTGTCTGACTGTGTGTGCTTGTCTGTCGGCTCATCTCACAAACCACTAAACCAATCCACACCAAATCTATTTTGCTGCTGCCAGTAGGCCAAGGAAGTAGGGATTAAAAAAGTGAGTTTGTAGATTTGCTATTTTCAAAGTAGTTTTACAAATTTACCCCAAAAAAGGCTATATTTTGATGTCAATACTTTTGTACTTTCACTCAAGTAAAATGTGTAATACTGGCCTTTTATTTGTAACAGAATAGGCCTATTTCTATAGTAGCCTAGTATTGATACTCTTACTAAAATCTGAGTATTTCTTCTATTTTTACTGTCTGTCTGTCTGTCTGTCTGTCTATCTATCTATCTATCTATCTATCTATCTATCTATCTATCTATCTATAGGCATCAGATTGAAAAATATCACTTGGTGTTTTTGGTTAAAACAACCTGTGTTTTATGAAAAGGTTAAAGCTTTATATTGTGATAGTACTCACTGGTAGGCCTATAGTGTTTGTTCAATAGCGGGGGACTCTCTGTCTCTCCATCTCTTTAATAAACAGAAAACATATTTTCAGGTGGCTTGCCAATTTCATTTCGACATAACCCATTCATCAGCTTGATAGTGTTCCAGTTCAGGTTTTGTCTGCTCGTTTTTTGTTTCATCACTTCCAATTTCCCTTTATCCTGTATGAATTCTCTCCTGATTGGATGAAATTGGTTTCCCAACCTGAACATTTATTTACTGTTCACTAAAGAGCTGGAAAGATCAGATTATAGAGCTATTTAACACTTTAAAGAAAAATACATCAGTACAACTTTACAAAGAGTAGGTACTTGCTATTACAGGCTTTGACCAGTAGGTGGCTCTATGTTGTCCCCCGTCCCATCCCCTTTGTACGCATTTCCCCAAATATTGCCTAAATATGGAGCTGTTAAACGAATTAAATATGTTTTAATGTATCCTGCCTGGATGTGTTTTAATGTACCATTTTAACGGCAGACTTATGTATGGAGGATGGATTTTAAAACCACAATGAATTAAATAAATGGTACGTAATCTGAATTTTGAAATATTCCTCCCCCTTCCTACCTCCCTCTAAAAAGATCAATAAACAATGGGCTATGATTGCTTTTGCTTACCATAAGTATACATGTAAGAACATCATTTATTTTAAAACAATATACAATCAGGGCCTAAAATATGTCAACGACAATTTCAAGAACAATATTGTAAATAACTTCACGTATTGGCTAATAATTCCATAAAATCAAAGTTCTACCTAAAATGAATGTATAATTGTGCATTCAAATGGACGAAGAGGACTTCCGGGAACTATTTAATGGTCATATTATGAATAATGTGAGATTGGATTGGAGCACAGTGAAATCTTCTGTTGAAGTGACTCTCTTCATTGGAGTTTTATTTTGTATTATTTTGTATTCACAAAAGAACACAGTACAAACTCAATATGCAATTGATAGAACAAAACAAGAGCCAGGAGCAGTATGCTATCAAAAATATGGTAACATGCAGAAGCTAGTAAGTGATTGATTTCAATAGCTTTTTGTAAGTCAGATTATTATGCATTTTCATATTTTGTTCAAGCAAAACATCAAAATAAGATTTTTACTGCTACATTTACGAATGGCACTTCTCTTTCAAACCATTATGAAATGTATTATACATTTATATTACATAATATTTGAAATGCATGATTATTATTATTCTGTGAAGGTATTCTAAAAACAAACAAACAAATAACTTTGTTATATTATATATTATATAATATTTCCGTATCCGGTAAAAAAAAAAAAAACACCGGATATGCTACATGCAAAGCGAATTGGTCCCAAAAGCATGCCCAAAAGTGCCTGATGTACAGGTCACTCCTACGACGGTGTCGCGCGGCGCAAAAGATAGCAGATCTAAAAGCTCACGAGGCGTGGCGAACGCGACGCGGTGTGAGCTTGTAGATCTACTATCACCCCGTTGTTTTCCCCCCCGCGTGGTCACGTGGTGCGCGTGTCGTCATATCTTTTGTAGCCGTGTGTTTCGTCGCGGCCATTTTGGGGGCAGGTTCGTTCAGCCGTCGAGCAGCTCGCTCTCCTATAATTACCCACCGTGAAATAGGGACAAAAACAAACGACGCAGACAAAGAAACGACGGGACAAATACAGATAAATAACAGCAGAGCAGTGAAGATGGGTCCGCCGGGAGACAGAACTCAGCGCTTGTGTGATGAAAGAACGGAGGACTGCGGCTGGATGCTCACTTTATCTTGACATGGCGAGCACGACGTTGTGACGACGGAAGAAAAAGAAGAAGGAAAAAAAAAACGACGAAGAGGAGAAGAAAAACAACAACGACGAAAAACTGCATAGAACAACGCATTTCATTGTTACCGTTCAAATCCCCTCTTTTCCCCCATCGTCGTGCTGTTGTTCGGTCCTGTTGTTATTATTATTATAATAATATAGGCAACACTGGACCGAGGGGGGGGCTTCGGTTCCATGTGGCAGAAGAATTGTGTCAGAATGCTGACGACGAAGTGGAAACGGTCGACCGATTAATCGTGTAACGTCGGGTCCGACTAACTGACCAAACCGTGTAGTGTAACGGGTTTGACCAACCGTACGTGTAGCAGCGTGGTGGTGGTAGTCCCGGCCCTTACACACACACTAACACACACGTACGGCCCCGCAGACCCAGAGGCCAGGACGGAACCATGAACCAGCCGTAAACGATGTGAAAACGAAACAAGAAAGGCGTCTTTTTTCAAAGATGACTACGCGTTTAAGCTAGGCCTGCCAGTTAACTGTCAAACCGACAGAAAGATAAGATGTAGCTAGTCGACTCGGTTTGTTCACTAACTAGCTAGTGTTGGAGAATGTGTTGCGTAGATTAGCTCGAGGGAGGGGTGTTAGCTAGTCTAAGAATAGACTGTTTGACACGATGACAAACGACGACAACCGTAGGCCCCTTGAATGGCGCTGAGCAGAAACGAAAATACCAGAAATGTCAAGTTATTTCGGTGTTACCCGATGCCAACCTCTCCTGGCATCTGCGTTTACCTGCTGCCATGTTTGTCTCCTAACCCCCAATCCGTCTGTAATAATACTTATACAAACACTTTAAATAGCCACAAAACCACAGCCATGTATCAGAGACTCTGAGATGACCACCCCTACAACTATAGGAGATTTGTCTGCTTGCTAGATTTTGTAGTCTTCAATTTCACTAGCAACGTATATATATATATAGTGTTGGTATGGGTTTTGGTAGTATCAGCCCCTTTGCTGTCAACCAAGAATAAGTGCATTTAATTTGATTTGCCCTTTTTAATTTGAAAATTTAATGTTTTAAAATCTAGGGATTGTTGAATAAGAAGTTAATTTGGCCCTCATTGAAAAGTCATGTCTTAAACGTGCATCCTTGAGTTCTCAATAAGGAAATGTAGTCTTATGCTGATAAGCGTCCCCCCTCCCAATATAGTCCCTTTACAAATCTGAAAATGACTTAGATTGGTTTTGGATTTCTTTCCTTTTTCACTTGGTAGTTAGCGGGTATTTTGAAGAGCTAGTATAGAGTTGTTTGACGTATAATTTCTGCAAAGGGTAGCTAGCTACACCTCTTTGAGAGAGTGAGTGTATAGCCAAAATATTCTGTACAAGCGAGGGCACTACCATCAAAATCTAACCATGGGGGACCCAACCTCACGAAGAAACCAAACAAGGAATCGCCTTCGTGCTCAGCTTCGGAAGAAAAGGGAATCTTTGGCTGACCAGTTTGACTTCAAGATCTATATAGCCTTCGTGTTCAAAGAGAAGGTTAGCATTCATAATACTGGGATCTTATCCATGGTACAATTTCATGTGAGGGTGTTGGCCTTGATTTCATCTCTTGCATCTTCTCGTGACATACTTAAATTGTTGTGTAATATCAACTCTTATGGCAGTGTCACTCAATGACGGAATGGTTTGTCTTTGTTGTTTGTCCTCACAGAAAAAGAAGTCTGCACTGTTTGAGGTAGCTGAAGTGGTGCCAGTGATGACCAACAACTACGAAGAAAACATCCTCAGAGGTGTACGGGATTCCAGCTACTCCCTTGAGAGTTCCATAGATCTCCTGCAAAAAGATGTGGTGCAATTGCATGCCCCCAGATACCAGTCAATGCGCAGGGTAAGTCAATGAGCCATGTGTTTAAGATGATGTTCTTTCTAGGCCCCAATGTAGAGAATATTTGCTCTCTGGTGTCACAAGGCAGGTACACACTACACTTATCCTTTTACATATTGTTGCCGTTGGGTAGAAACCTCTTATCTCCATATTGTAATTCTTTTTTTCCCCATAAATTAATGCACTAATTGATCTTACTACTGTGTCACTCAAAAGTAGTAGATCTACAAGCTCGAAACGCGTAGATTTGCTTCTTTTGCTATTTTTGAATTTGAATCCTGAAAAGTAACAGTTTTGGACATTTCCACCCGACAGACGATATCCCTAGGAAAATATCCATTTGTTATAGGCAAATCACAGCGTGTCACTGTAGGTTTAGTGATTCGAGATGATTGATGTAATTGATTTGTTGTCATTCCAGAAATGAATGTCACCTAATGTGACAAATTGAACTGACTACAACAATAACAAATTGAACTGACTACAACAATAACAACACTTAACTCTGACTACTAATATTAACCAAGAACTAACAATATAGAAAGTCCCCAATATACGATAATGACTATAAAGTACCACATCCACCCACAGGGTTTCAGCTCGGCTCATAAAGTTGCACAGCTTGTGCAACTTTGAGTTGACGTAATTTGACTTGGTATGAGTATGCTCCCTTAAAGCTCTAGCTGCTGTTCCAGTTCATAAACGGCATCTCGCCAATATAAGTGTGCATTCCCACTTAAAACTTATGTTTCTATGGGGAGTAAAATTTCTACACAACTCTTTAAGATAGCATTTAGTATTTGTACGTGGCCTTTGTGGTAATTTATGTAGGCATCCTTCATTGCAGTTCACACTTTCACTTTTGATCTTCAGATACAACAGTGTCACAAACAGTGTGCTAAAACAATGTTAAACTGCCCAGAAATCCTCTTTACGTTGGCAGAGGCTTCAGTGATCATCTTAGAAGTAGTGAGCTTTTAGATTGGCCGGTGTGTAACATAGTATAACTCAGACTTGAGACACCCTTTAGAACATAAAAGCAGCAAAGATTGAGAAGCTGCTGCCCTTAAACCTGCCATGCTGTCTTATTTAAATTGTGTGATTAAGGAAGGAAGTTGTGGAATCAACAAGGCGTTACTTAAGTTCTTGTCATCATGTTGTGTCCATCAGGATGTGATCGGTTGCACACAGGAGATGGACTTCATTCTTTGGCCACGCAATGACATTGAGAAGATCGTCTGTCTCCTGTTCTCCAGATGGAAAGGGGCCGATGACGAACCCTTCAGGCCTGTTCAGGTTAGAACGTTTCACCATGCTAGATTAGTATCAACACTGGGAATGCAACAGTAAAGGTCCTTACACACCGGGGCGATTTTTTCGTGCGAATAATACGCTTTTTTAAAAAACCTTATAAAGTCAATGCAAGCGTACATGGCGCGAAAAAGCGGAAAAGCGAAGCGAAAAAGCGTCTTTTAATTATTCGGAACGAGTCCGAATTTTGCATATATTCGCCACATTCGCCGGTGTGTAAGGACCTTAAGTCTGCTGAAGTCTTATCATTGTATCCACGGTCTTGTGTGGCGAAAATAGCCGATCTACAAGCTCAGAGCTGCTATTTTTAGAACATTTGGGAAAATCGGCTATGCCAAAAATAGGGACGCCAGGTAGAAAGTGATCATTATAGTGACAAATGGGTATCGCAGCGTTAAAAGTACTCACCCACTGCTGGACCCTGGGGTTCATTTCCTCCAATTGGCCATGTTCATGGGTGAAAAGGCGGCAGGGGTTTCTGGTGTTTTTGTCACTGCACTCGTAGTCTCGCGAGCCAGACAGTTGCCTCCCACAATTCTCAAATGCTTCCTTCATACAGTCTGGAGCACGGAAGCGGAAATTATCAGAGGATAAAGCGGATGTGACGCCCCTCTGTTTCCTCTTTACAGTCCTGCAATCTTTTCCTAATATACATTTTAAAAAAAATCAGCTTATCAGAAATGGAAGTTCTAAAATAAAATGTAAATATATTTTAAAATAGCATTTTTGTGAACGAAAATGACGAAAAATGAAAATGACTTCGTTCTCTGCTTTCGGGACGTGTAGTTCCAGACTCTATATAGCATTCAGAGATTATGGAATAGTTGTCTGGCTGCGCCAGACTTCTGCAGACGTGACTCCCACAGGCCGGTCGGGGCACTTGTTCCGCGAGCAGTGGAACTGGCAGGGATAGCGTGTTCCTCCTGGTGAAACTCTTCACTGTCATGTGAAAAGAAGCGGCTGTTGACTCCATGTGTATCGTGTGGTTCTCAAACCTTTTCATGTCAATGAATTACATATTAGCTCGCAGACCCCCATTTGAAAAGATATGCAAGGGACCCCCAGTAAGAGAATGATTGTTTTACGGCTATTATAGCAGTGATTCAATTTCAAGGAGACCCACTTTAATATGCATTAGTCCATGGACCCCCATTTTTGTTCCTCCCAATCTACACCGTAAAATCCCCAATGTCATCAATGTTAATTTAACTCCTGAGCGTGTGCAAATGGAACCAAATGGACCCTCACGGACCCCTGGGGGTCTTTGGGCCCACCATGAGAACCACTGGTCTACACCCTCCCCAAGACCAACTGTGGGGGATAGCAGAGACAGGGGCTGTAAAGTATAGTTTATTGTTCCAGGAGAATTGGCATAACGATTGATGCCCAATTTATGCACTGTCGTAACAGCCGCCATGACGCTTTGTGATCTTGTAGATTGGCACATTTTGGCACACAGCACCATTATATGACAAAGTAAAAACCGGGCTTAAGTTGGGGGAATTGGTTGATGTGTTTATTTTCCTTGCTGCTAATTCTACTGGACTTTTATTGTCCTTGTGGGGAAATATGCTTTGGACTGTACATCCTGCAGTTAAAAAATAAAACGCATACAATACTTTCATACACATACCACACTTCAAATATACACATAAACACACCTGCTGACGATGATGACATTGCACTGCCCTCATGCCCCACATACTGTATTGTGCAACTCTTATACATTCAATATAGCAGAAGTGGTGACATGTTGGCATATCCTGTAACGTCTATGTGGATGTAGTAAATGAAACTTCCTCTGCATTAACAGGCCAAGTTTGAATTTCATCACGGAGATTACGAGAAGCAGTTCATGCACGCTGTCGGCCGCAAGGACAAGGCTGGACTGGTGCTGAACAACCCCGCCCAGTCTGTATTCCTCTTCATGAATAGACAGCACTTACAGGTGAGTCTGACACCAGCATTATGGATAGACAACTGAGGTTGTGCTGTAGACTGCTTGATCACTTAAACTTAACCCAGGGGTCTATAATTGGTCCACTCCTTTTTTTTCTCCCCTCTACACAAATCTCTTTGCCGAAAACAGCCGATCTACAAGCTCTCAATGTGTAGTGGCTAGTTGAGCTTGTAGATCTGCTACTTTCACAGAATGTTTGCCTATTTTCGCAGAAGGTTTGCATATCAACATGCCCATAATGGGGTTTGCTAGGGTTCATGTGGTTTAAGTATCCCTCCGGTATTGGTCAGCCTTTGCTTTTAGCTGTTTAGTGATCCCAGAGGAACCATAGACCATTTAAGCACAACATTAACATTCTACGTTTTTGGCGAAATATGGCACATGATTAATCCCGGTGACACGGCTATGTTTCGGAACTACAGACTTAATTATTTGTATACAAACATTGAGACTGTGCACATGCACAGTTGCACACAGGTTGCGCTCATCTTGTTTCACTCAACGTCGCGTCAACGAGGTCCCCCTGCGAGTCTAAGCCAATCACAGCGATTGGGAGTGGGGTTTCGAGAACAACTGGTTTGGGAATCGCACATGGGAAACCAAGGAGTATACAGTATATTAAAGGAGACGTCACAGTACACTAAGACTTCTCCCTTCGCAATGGCAGGCAAACTGCAGCCGAAGGTTTGATGAAATGCATTTCTACACGTAACTTCTTCTCCATTGCGTCTTATGAACGGTCAGTCAGGCTCTTTTGCAACCTGCCTGCATGATGTCCGTGTGATGGCGTCTTATAAGGGGACTATTTCTTTGTGTTCTGTTCCATCTGGCTCCTCCTGGTGACTGAGGGCAGGCCCAGTGTCATGACCAGGCAAAAGCCAGAACCCTCCCCCTCAAGTGAATGTTGTGCCCCATCAGTTACAATGCTGCATAAAATCATTTTCATTTACTGTGTAATTTTTTTAGATTTTTTTTCTCCATTTCTTTTTTTTCTGCCAATACACGTAGCTGTGGCAAATTGGTCAAATGAGAACTGACACTGCTTAATCTTTTTGGTGCATGGCTTTGGTACCATCACCCAGAGGGCCAGCCACGCTCTCATTGGCTAGTTGTTCTACTGTTTTGGATTCGAGTTGTATTTTATAGGTGAAGTTGTAGGAGAGTTATGTTTCACCTGGTTGCCAACTTGCCATAGCATCGTTCAGGCAGAAATGGAACATAAAATTGCATATAGGGGAGCTTAAGCTTGTTATTTTATATTTCATAATATGACTGTCAAGCAAAAGTGGTGAAAATAGCCACTAGCTCATAACTCATCCTATCGACACACTGAGCTTGTAGATCTGCTTTTCTGTTTGGGCTATAATATCATGCCCAAATCCTAAACCATAATGCTTGCCCCTCAAAACAAGTAAGCTTTAACCTCAATTAGTTTTTATGTTTAATATTTTGTGTTTTATGGCTCTTTCAGACTCCTAAAACCAAGGCAACCGTGTTCAAGTTGTGCAGCCTCTGCCTGTACTTGCCCCAGGACCAGCTGACCTGCTGGGGTGTGGGAGACATCGAGGACCACCTCCGCCCATACATGCCTGACTAGGACACCCACTCTGAACCCTCCTCTCTCCCCACGTATACCTAAAACTACTGAATCAACCTGATCTAGTTCTCACCGCCCCCATTTTTCCATCCAATAGTATTGAACTTGTGCTTGGATCTGTCCTATTTGTCACCCACTCCTTCCTTTTTGTTTGTTTTTAGTTTTTTCCTCCCCGACCTGAAGCCGATTCAGTTCCTTTTGTTTTTTTGCCTTCATCACCCTACCGTACATCCCATCCTGTGGATTGGTCGCCCCCTCCTCCCCTTTTATTTTTTGTTCAACCCTCAACACTCACCCCTGTTCAACCCCACCCTTCTCGCTCATCCACTTTTTATTTGAACCTGCACGTTGGTTTTTGAGTGGTTGTTTGTTCTCTTGGGAGCCATACTGTCAACAACACCTGTCACCGAAGGAACTCTTTTATGTTGTCACAAAACAGGAACAAAAAAAACACACAAAACACAGGTCTTCACGGAGGTCCTCAGTCGGACATGTTTGATAATCCTTGCTGTCAATACAAAAGGATTGAAAAAGCTTGTTTGTGATGTAAAGATACCTGGGGGGATTTCTAGAACAACCTTTACACAATCTTTTGACCAAGGACAGGCACGAATGGGTGTTTAAAACTCCTGTATAGACAAAGATAACAAGATGAACAATATTTGTCAAAGTCATTTGGTGTAGGTATTGCTTCTCTTTTTGAACCTGTTAGGTTTTTGTTTTGTTTTGGCTGGACAGTTTGTTTAACTTTCAGGTGTCATTTGCTTTTTCTCTAAACATGCTAGGCAGTAGAGCCTGACTGATGCCAGATTTTTGGGTCCGATCCGGATTTTGGACAGTGCCCACCGGTTACCGAAACGGTATTTTGTCAAAAAGTGCAAACTCTCGAATCAATTTGAAAAACTGATTTGTGATTTAACTTCTAAACCAAAATTTTAAAAACTGTTTTTTGATTGATTAAAAAAAGTAAACAAACTGAACTTTATTTTATTTAACCTTTTTTTACTAGCCGATCTTCAATTTCGCAATGTGATGCGTTGTGAGCTTGTAGATCGGCTGTTTTGAAAATCTTTGAAATCTATAGCCTATAACTATTGCGACACATGGCATAGTCACTGAAAAAGTCAAATAATGGCCGATATATATCAGTCGGGCTCTACGGGCAGACCTTTGGTCAAATCAGAATTGGAAGGTGTGACAGATGCAGACAGTTGAAACATGTTCGGTTTAGTTGCTCATGGTTATTGTCACATGCAAGCCATTCATGCACTATTGATTTAAGCTACTGAAAGTGATGTTTTATGTTTTTGGGGAGTGTGGGTTATTGGTTAACTAAATGCTGAGGAACTAATGTTTAAATATAATGTACCTAACAGGAAAGTTTAACAGATTTGTAATTTGACTGACTAAAAAAAAGAAATAATTTGCTGCAGTGCTTATGAAAATTTAAATTCTTCTTTGCAAGCTTGCTTTTCAAAGAATCCGAAGCACAGATGAGTACATAATTTAGCTCCATGTTGATTCATTATGTTACATAGAAAGGGGTTAGGGTGGGTCATTTGTTTTTGCTTTTTTCTGCAATGATTCTCAAATCAACACTGCTGAACATATCCCAATACAATGCAAAATTTGAAAGCATAACTATTGTCTTTTTTTTATTGCATGTATGTTTTGTTGAGCTTGTGAATCCAGTAGCATGTTGCCGACGATTCAAAGAATGAATTTATTGGTCACAAATGTAAATCATTTCAAAACAATTTACAACAGCCTTGATTGCGACAGTGAGGTGGTGACTTGTTAAAGCTACAATCTACGTGTCATGTCCTCTCAGTTATACAGCTTATTTGGTTACTTAAAGTGGATACATGCTCATGAGGTAATGCACTCTATGCACAGCAGCCATATTGGAAAGAAATTGGGCTTCTTCCTTACGTCCTTCACAGATGCCCAATTTCTATGATTGTAATGAAGGCTCTGTTCCAGTTATTGTAGCGCAGTGGTTCTCAAACTTTAATTTCAAGTACCTCAATAACTGTGTACAAATGGATCCCAAATGTTCCATTTGTACTCTCAGGAGTTACACATCCGTGAAGGGCCATTTGGAACCATGAGGGTACCTGGACCATACTTTGGGACCCACTGTTGTAGCAGTGTTTCTAGTGAGCCAACATGCACAATATCGGCACCCTGAGACTGTTTGACCAGAATGGAACAGAGCCTTAATTAGTCTAAGTGGTAAGACCTGTGAAGTAAGGAAGAGGCCCAATTTCTTTTCCATATGGCTGCTGTGCATGGAGCCTATTACGAGTGTAACACCCAGAATTTGAGCCCATGTCACCTGTGTGGGGAAACCAAACAATATCTACCTCAAGAGGGAATCAACCCTTGGGCTTCTTCAGGCAGTACTACCTGTCAACCAGTAGGTGTCCTACTGACACCAAGGTCTTCAGTAGTAAAGTCAGGAGACCACCTCCCAACAGCTGCAGATTAACTAGTTCCAGTATATTGTATTAACATACTCTACCATACAGATTGGTTAACGTAACCTTTTATTCATTTAAATACGCTCTGGATTGCAGCTTTAATAGTCATGGAGTAGTGTAGGATTGTGGCACAAACATAGATCACTGACAGAGTTCAAGCCATAAAGTGTTTTACAGTGGACTTAACACCATTTTGTTGCTGTCGGGAAGAAACCTTGTATCTCCACACACCCACACAAACAAAATAATGCCCTCATCCACAGGAGTGTTGCACAAAGGTTGTGGAAATAGACAATCCGCAAGTATGCATTGTGAGGCATTGCTTAGGATTGAGCCTGTAGGTGTCTATTTTCACTTTTGAAAATATGTGAGAGTGGTTAAGTCTGTGTGGGTTTTATAAATGTTGAACTAATGGAAATTAACAAGAGCGTGTGACTAAATAATTACATGATTTTTTTTTTACATTTCCTGAAAAGTAAGTTTTGGACATACAAGGTTTCCCCCCGACAGTGACGATTTACATGTTGACTCAGTACATTTTAACAGCAGCAATCACACCGTCTGACTGTCATAAGGTCCAGGGGAAACACACAAAGCACCTTGGAAGCGGATAAACGCCATTGTTTAGCCGCTTCCAAGGTGCTTTGTGTGTCTCCCCTGTGCAAGGAGCTTCCCCGTGGCCTTGTTGGTGAGGTCTACAGTTGCAAACGCCAAGGTCCGGCCCTGCTTCAGAACCTGTGCGGTGATAAGTACATCTTCTCCTATCTTGGCAGCGTTCATGTACCTGGAAAGACGAGAACATTTCCCACTTTCTGTTAACCAGTCAGTGAGGTTGCACTTCAATCTTGACCTTATCACCCAGTGCCAGACAGTGAAAACCACCACACTGGTTTTCCAGAAGGTGGCATAACCATTTCTTGTTTTGCTTCAGTTTCCCATAGATTCATTCGATTGGCTCCGCAGCCGATTTGAACCAGAAAAGCACCCTCATATGTAGCTCCAGTTCAAATCTGCTGCAAAGCCAATCAAATGAAGCTAGGAAACTGAACCCGAACAAGAGACGGGTATGCCACCTCCTGAACACCTGGGGTTACAGTTATGCACAGAGCCTAGGCTATTACCTATTATAGGCCGCTAATTAGAACAGCACAAGCATAGAATAAGTCAATAATATAATAACACCCGACATACGCATGTGTCAATAATTTAATATGAATAATAAAGATAAGACTAATTCTGACTATCTGGGAAGGACATGATTTATGCACAGCCAACAAAAATGGTTAATAATGTTTGTTTTCTGATTAACGCGATCACATCAACAGCATGCTCTGATCATCACCTGGTAAATCAAAACGAGCTGGTTGCCCTCTCCTCCCCTGCCTGCACTAAGGAATACGATTTGTGTGAAATTGAACGGGACATGACGTCACACTCACGTGATGTTCATGTCCACGCTGACCCCCGGAGACCCCCTCTCGCTGTACATGATGGCGGCGGTGGAGATCACGTCCACCAGAGTGGCCGTCAGGCCTCCGTGCAGCGTCCCTCCTCGGTTGGTGTGTTCCTCCTGTACGGTCATCTGACACACCACTTTACCAGGACTGGCTGCAATCACGTCCACCTGAATGACACACATTAATTAAACACTTTCAACCTTGACGTCACTATTTTTGGGCTTATCATTATTACCCAACAAAATAGTAAAAACAGCACATCGTTGCCATATTTTAACTTTTTGTGTTTTGTTTTTTTGCTGTGCTTGACAAAGCATACAATAGGGCTTAACAACTATGGGTCCCCATTCTGGGCATGGCATAACAGTAGTTCTCAACCTGTGGGTCGGGACCCCCAGGAGAGTCGCCACATGATTATTTTAAAAAAAAACTACTTAACCAATTAATACCGTGAAAGCACCTGTGTCATTTTAGATTTTAGCATTGGTTATTCAAAAATAGCAGATCTGAAATTAAATGTGTGCGTTGCATAGAATGGGTAATATTTCTGACAGACATCCACACTTTGTCAGACCTACACAGACCCATGTGCATTACATTGGAGGGGGAGACACACACATTATGAGTTATGACAGGGACATGTACAGTGGCACAACACCTGTTGATAACAGGTTAGCCTAGACATGTTCTGCCTGTTCTGCAAATCATATTCCATTGATGTGTGTGTGTGTGTGTGTGTGTGTGTGTGTGTGTGTGTGTGTGTGTGTGTGTGTGTGTGTGTGTGTGTGTGTGTGTGTGTGTGTGTGTGTGTGTTTCCATCATTCCACTCCATGGGCCAAAACTATGTCATTTAAACCCCAAAAATACCAACAATGAATCATGAAAAAATCTCCTCAATGATGTATATTTAGCAAAGTTTCAAGGGATAATGTGCAGTGGTAGAAAGTAACTAAAGTACATTTGCTGAGTTACTATACTTAAGTAAAAACGTTGAGGTACTTTTACTTTACTGGAGTATTTCCAAATTCCAGTACTTTCACTTTTACTCCACCACAATTAATTGAAAACTTTAGTTACTAGTTACGTGTTGCTTTTGATCGGCTATTTCAAATGCTTTTTTATACATTTTGAACACTTGTGAATGGGATTCTGCATAAAGAGTAGGCTACTTTCGACTTTTGGTATCTCAAGCACATTTTGATACCAATACATTTGTACATTTACCCAAATATATTTTGTATTCCAGACTCTTACTTGTAACAGAGTATTTCTACATTGCAGTATACTTTTTCCACCACTGATAATGTGCAGACACATCAATAGGCCCTATTCACAGCAGCCATATTATAAAGACATTGACAGGTGTTACCAATGATACTAATGAAGGCTCTGTTCCATTCTGGTCAAATAGTGTCAGGGTGCTGATGTTGTGCATGTTGGCCCACTGGAAACACTCTGCTACACCAGTGGGTCTACAGTTGGGGTCCAGGGACCCTCATGGGCTACCAAATGGACCCTTACAGGAGAGTTATGGGGGTCGTGGAAACCACTGTCCTAAACTAAATGGAACAGAGCCTTAGTATCATTGTTAACACATGTGAAGGAACTGGAAGTGATAATATGGCTGCTGTGCATATAGCCTACTACCGGGTCAGGCGATCTGAACATTAGTGGTATTTACTATTTATTGAGTGTTGTTACCTTACTGAGGACTCTGTCGAACCCTGGACTGTCCACCATGGCCCTCATGACCTGTTTTATAGCGTTTAATGACATGGTCACCATGATGATTTCTGATCACTGAGCTTCAATGTCAACTTCTGCCAAAGTTACCTGCTGCTGCTGCTGCTCAGTGTTGCCACGTTTTGTGAGAGAAATAAGCAGCCAGGTCTAGGAACACAAGCCCGATTCTACAAGATCTGCTATTTTTTTTTTAAGATAAGGGGAAAAAACGTAGTAATTATCGAATATTTGTAAAACATTTTAACAACACAAATCTTGCATGGGGGTCCCTGGCACAAAATATTTTCAGATGGGGGTCTGCGGACGAATATACATATTAATGTGGGGGACATAAATGTTTGAGGCATTTTTTTTATATATATAAAAAAGATAAACACTGGTTTAAACAACCTTATGAAACAAGCCCCAAATAAGCAACTACCCTTTAAAAACAAGGCCTAAAAACCGCAACACGCAACTACCAATATTTACAAGCAACTTTACAGAAAAACAAGCCCAAAGTTGCTTATAATAAACGGACATGGCAACATGGGTGCTGCTGCGTTGTTTACGTTTCACACCGGAAGCTGTTGCGTTCGCTAAAACGTCCGGTCAAAACCATAGAGTGGGTAGCCTCGTTCCCAGCCTTACTCATCTGCCAAGAGAAAAAAAAACAAGTACATGTACTCAAGTACTGTACTTAAGTACAATTTTGAGGTAGGCCTGCTTTTACTTTACTGGAGTATTTCCATTTTTTTTCTCATAGAGTTATAATATAATGTATCAGCGTGCAATACACCTCACAACCGATAGGGTCGCGTAGTTGAAAGCATATGGAGAAAATACGGAGTACGGAGAAAATGGCCACTGGTTGGATTAAAAAGCTTTTTATTGAATAAGACGGAACATACGAGTACTTTTGAGGGCCCATACATAATTGTAACATCCATGGCCATGGGCTAAACACTTTATATTTGAAATCTGAATGTTTATGTAGATGTACGGGCCAAAAGGGGAGAACGTGCAAACACCAGGTTGATGTTCATCTATGACTGACTGTCATTTTATAATGTATGACAGTCATGTATCAGGGCTACACAGGCCTGGTACTTCGGGTAAAAGTTAGTGATTCCACCCGGAGGTTTTTGTCGGGTACACCTCAAACGTGTGCATCAGTAAACTTGGTGAAGACAGACAGAGCTACAATGAGCAGCCCGCCTGAAGCTCACAAACGACCTCATTCTGATGTAGAGCAGAGCAGGACTCAGCTCTGTGAGGAGTTTGCTAAGATCACAGGATCAGACAGCGCTGTGGCTCAATGTTACCTGGCTGAGAATGAATGGGAGATGGAGGTAAACAGTCACTTAAAGCTGATGTCTTCAAGCAATAATAATACTGCATGTATTCTACCCAGTGGTGGAAAGTAACTAAGTACATTTACTCAAGTACTAGTCTACCTAAGTACAATTGTGAGGTATGTCTTACTTTACCGGAGTATTTCCAATTTTCAATAATTGTACTTCTACTCCACTATAGCTCAGAGGCAAATATTGTACTTTTACTCCACTACTATTATTTGAAAACTTGCTGGTTGCTAGTTACTTTGTACATTTTGATTATTATTACAAACCCACTTAAGACCTGCACATATACTTTCGCAATTTGAAAATAGCTGATCTACAAGCTCTTTGTGACGCGTTGTGAGCTTGTAGATCAGCTATTTTCAAAAGATTTCCTTCTGCATAATGAGTACTTTTACTTCTGGTACTTTAAGAACATTCATGTCTTTGCCAATTTTGACCCATTTCAGTTAGAAACAAGTATAAACATGTTGGAACACTGTTTGAACAAATTGTAACAATATAGTACATTGATTATTCTTGGGTTGGTCCATAAACGTTGGGATAATAGATTTAAAGCCCAGAGTACAGTGCAGGAGCGTGTCCATGTTCCCGTGGCCCTATATTATCCCTGAGCCTAAAATTAACCTTAACCCTAACTAACCCTGAGGGAACAATGCGAGGTTCTTGGTGTACCTGGGGGGGATCCTAGTTTCTTGAGGCACTACTACACTGTCTCTCTGCATTCTATGTATGTGATTACCGTGCTTATTCGTAAGTCGATCTGGATAAGAGCCTCTGATAAATACCATGGCAAATTGGAAGATAGAGTTGAGGGAACATTGGGCTGATGGAACACGTAGGGCTGAGGGAACATAGGGAGGGTTCCGTCCAGTGCAGCAACTTCCCGAATAAAACAGTGTTTTTTCTTTGTTCTAATTACTAAATGATCCTGCAGAGAGCACTGAACTCGTTCTTTGAGGCTGACCTGGAGGCAGTGTTCGCAGTGGACGATTCCCCAGAGAGAGACACCAGCCACCAAAGCAAGAAGAAGAAAACTGACAAGGATGCAAAGGGGAACTGGTAAACTCAACAGGGAGGGATGCACTTGTAATAGACCAAGTCTGAATGTTTGTAAACAAGATGGGGAGGGTGGATTTACGGGTGTATGTAGCATCTAGTCTCGCTTGGCCAGACAGTTGCCTCCCACAATTTTCAAATGTTTCCGGTCATACAGTCTGGGACTCGGAAGCTCTGACCATGATTAGAATATAAACCGCATATGAAGCCTCCTCCCCACTTCCGTTTCGTCTTTACAGTTGCGCAAATTTATCTTAATATAAATACAAATCATCTAAGTTTATTTAGCTTACTGCTTAGCAGAAATAGAAATAAAATAATAAAATGTAAAGACATTTTAAAATATATTTTCGTGAACGGAAGTGCCAGCTTCCTCTCTCGGATTTCGGGAGTTGTAGTTCCAGACTCTATATAGCATTCAGAGATTGTGGAATAGTTGTCTGGCTACGCGAGACTATGTAGCATCTGGCTTGCCTTGTAAACAGGATGCAGCTTGAACAAAACCTAGACAATAACACAAAAATCTTGTCACGTTTGTGGCTGTAAGTATTGTAATTAATTAGGACTAGGCTTTTTTCAGTGTATCTGCTTTGAAGTCCAGTGTAAACACACACACACACACACACACACACACACACACACACACACACACACACACACACACACACACACACACACACACACACACACACACACACACACACACACACACACACACACACACACACACACACACACACACACACACACACAAATGAGATGCCTGTAAGTGCCCAGAGGTGCAGGTAATATTGATATAACAATAAGTGACAATTAAATGACACAGATCATACCATGGATAATATTGCCCCATGATGATTTGGTCTATAGAGTTCCTTTGGTTTGTAGAAACACAATTGCAGCACAAAGATCTAACTCGTTTCAGCACAACAAGCCTTCATCAGGGTCCACTGATTATAACAGGTGACACGTAGAGACACCAAGCTGTCACATTCCATCAATAACAGATCTCAATAGATCAATATGACATTAAAACAGGGGTGTACACATTATCAAACATAAGATGTGCCGTATTATTACAAAGTACATCTCAGAAAATACATGT
The DNA here is from genome assembly GCF_963280865.1 of Gymnoscopelus braueri. Taxonomy (NCBI): domain Eukaryota; kingdom Metazoa; phylum Chordata; class Actinopteri; order Myctophiformes; family Myctophidae; genus Gymnoscopelus; species Gymnoscopelus braueri. The sequence continues at coordinate 46,127,443 of NC_137613.1, forward strand.
GAAACATGAACAAAGATACAATGGGGTAGGCAATAAATGTAATAAGCCAATACCCATGACTGTGTCCTCTGATAAAACACTGAGTCATTACTACTACTTGTTAATCTATTTGGTTTGATTGTCCAGCATTGATCTAACGGAGGAGGAACCGGCCTGCTCCAGTGGAACCAGCAAAACAGAAGCCAAGCCGAAATCTCCAGAGAAAGAGGATGACAAACTGTCTCTGATCTCCTGGAATGTGGATGGACTTGACACGAGCAACCTACAAGAGCGCGCCAGAGGCCTGTGTTCATATTTAGCCTTGTAAGTCTTCATTTTGAACTCTCATCCTTGGTTGGAATTCCAGGATCCTGCATTATTGTTGAGGTCAATTATTATTGAGGGGCGGCCATAGCTGAATGGGTAGAGAGACCGTGATCACTTCTTTGTGTCATTACTTATAACTTCACTTGTTTATCCTGTATGAGTTCTCTCTCATGATAGGTTAAAATTGGTATAACGACCTGAACATGTATTTTCTGTTTGTGTTTACTGAAGAGCTGGAGAGATGGGGAGACCACTGTTACTGGATGAACAAACACTCTGTTGCAATAATTACTATCGTAATATAGAGCTATTTACCACTTTTTATGACAAAAGAATATCACTTACTTTACTATATTTTTTATTTACTATAACAGTACTTTGTGCAAGAGCTGGAGAGCTAAAAGCCATTTAACACTTAACACCTCCTTTAACCCATTAAAACCGGGAAAGCATCTTGTGTCATTTTTTATTTTAGCTATGCATATAGCAACATACGTTTTTCAGAAAACTCCTAGGATTTAGAACAGTGGTCCTAAAAAATTGCAGATGTACAAGCTCACAGCTTGTACATCTGGTATATGTATCTGAACTTTTTTGAAAAATCTTGAATAATTTAGTCGTTTTTTTCAACACAAATCTTTTTTGGGGGTCCCTGGCAAAAACATTTTCAGATGGGGGTCCGCGGCCAAATACATATCAATTTGCGGGTCCATGGCACGAAAAAAAGTTTGAGAACTACTCATTTAGAAGGCATTTGTAGAATCGGCCTGAGGTCTTAATGGGATACGTTTCTGAATGAAATGTGTTCTACAGTATAAAAGACGCGTAGCTTGTCGAGTTAATTCATCCGAAGGTCCGTGTTTATTGTGTGTACAGTATTGTACAACACACGATAAACATGCTGTATAATATGGTGTATTTCAAAGTCCTCGACCTCACTCACTCAGTCACGTGGTTTTTCTGCAGATATACCCCTGACGTGGTGTTCCTTCAGGAGCTCATTCCACCCTACGTCATGTACCTGAAGAAGCGAGCCGTCAGCTACCTGCTCGTTGAAGGTAACAATAGAGCAGAGTTTCTCAAACTGCAGGTCGGGGACCCTCAACTGAGTCGCCAGATGTTCACGACAGGAACCACTTTCCATTGGGGAACATTGTGTTGTTTAACCATTGAGCCCAGTATACTTGTGGTCATTATGACGAATAGTGAAAATAGCCGATCTACAAGCTTACAATGCATCGCGATCCAGCTTGTAGATTTTCGGTGACAATCTTCACCTATAATGTCATGTCCAAAATAGGGACGCCAGGCTGAAAGTGGTTAATAGGGTCCTGACTTTTACAGTAGCGCTCAATGGAGAAAATCTAGCTGTGTTGTAAATGCCATTGAGCTTATCAATTTTTGTCAGATTAAAGAAGTGATTCAAAGTTTGTGAAGTGAAATGTCGATGTACCAGACTCCATCATAACAATGTCAAACATTTATAATAAACAAGGTATACTACAAGAAAGGTACAAAATACAAGTGTGTAAAGTGTAGAAAATGTAAGTAACCTTGCATGCAAAAATAGTATCAATATACACAGACATTGGTGTGTTGAGAATGACCATAGACTAGTATCGTCAGTGTCCAGCCGGGACCAGCTAACTCCATTTTCAGTTTTTTTTTTTTTTTTCATAAATCAACGCTATTGAACCCCCTCTACATCTGTGTAATTTTTTTTTAATAATAACATATGAAAAGTATTAAAAAGCGCCTCTGACGAAAACTCCTAACTCCATTGGACCCTCAAACTGTCCGTCAAAAACAAACAACTCCCCCCTCCTCTCAGGCTCTCGAGAAGCTCTGCTCTGTATGAGGCAGACAGGGAGAAGATTTTTCAATGCTTTTGGGAGAACATAAACTGGGAAGAGAAGAGAATGTATGTGCAAGGTTTGATCGATGTCACCCCAGTAAAGAGGAGAAGGGTGTCTTCACAAAGGTCATCTGCTCGTGTTTTCTTTTTAAATGTTAATGGACAGAGAATGAGTGTGTGCAGGAGTTTGTTTCAAACATCTCCAAGAGCTCAAGGAGATCATGCCAAAAGACTTTCACAGCTTTTATGACAATCTAAAGCACTAAGAAACACCCACCACACACACGCAACACACAACACACAACAGTGTGATAATAAAATGTTGATAGGTATATGATAGGTAAATTCAACTGTGGTTGTTATTGTTAGTGCAGTAGGCTACAGATTTGACAGATTCTATTTTTCATGAATGTATTTTGTATTTATATGCCATTTATTTATTGTTGGTGTGCCATGATCGCTTTTGTTAAATACATGATTGAGTATTGAGGCAGAATTGTTTGTTGCACTCAACTGTAGAAGAACAACAGTGGTAACAGTTAGATCCATGGTTGTTTACAATGCATGTTAAAATAAAAGTTGTTTAAGTACAGAATTCAGCTTGATCTATAGTATATGAGGATGGCGCTCACCATAAATAGCTGATCTCCAAGCTCACAATGCGTTGTGATGTGTTGTGAGCTTTGAGATCCATTGCCAAGCTGTTCTTATCAATGATGGACAAAAACTCCTAACTCCACTTGCACTGGATTTGGGTAAAGTGGTGATAATATAATGACACATGCAAGTATCTGATAATATATAAAGTCACAATACCAAGTTTGATGAGGCAGTATTGCTTTGTTTTAAAAATATAAGGTTTTCTTCATTTTCTGAAAAATTGATATTTTGTTTTTCATTTCCTGAACAATTACCATTTTGGATTTAGCTGGTTCCGGCCGAACAGCAGAGATATCGTCACTGTTGGCCAGAAATGTACATCTTCAATTCTTTAAAAATTGTATATTTTTTAATATACCATTGAATTAAATATGTAAATGAAATCCCGACTTGAGTGTTGCGCAAAGGTAGCGAACATTGCAGATCTATTGGCTCACAATGCATTATCACTGCCTGTAATCTACTGCCCTCCACTGGACTTGTCGTGACATACCATTCTAGTAGCAGGAATGGTAACGCACACACCAAGGGTTTGGTGAGGTGCTGACCTTCGGGAACATGACTTACTATACTAACATGACCTGATCTGTGTCAGGTGGTGAGGAGGGCTACTTCACTGGGATGATGTTGAAGAAATCCCGCATCAAGCTGCTGGAGAGCAACATTGTCCCGCACCCTACCACTCAGATGATGAGGAACCTGCTCATTGCTCAGGTAATTATTTGTGTAATCTTATGTCAGAAGATGCAGTCATACAGTGTCTGTGAGGCACTACACCAGTGGTTCCCAAACGTTTTAGCTCAAGACCCAAAAGAGAAAGGTTTTGCCCGAGACCCAAACTAGTGTAAATCCACTACTTCTTAAACATTTTGTTTTCTAATTTAGGGATTCTCTTAGATTAATTTTTTTTTATTCATGACATTCTTTTTGAAAAATGTTTTAGGCACAAATAAGATATGCCTTGATGATCTGTATGTTCAGTTTATAGTTTTATTGATAACATACTTCACATTACAATCACATTAGCTGCCTTTATTTATCCCTGGGTCGTGGGGTTAATAAAAGGACAGAGAGTGTGATAACTGATATCAACCCTCTGGGCAGATGACTGATATTAGTCCTATGGTTGGTATGGCAGTGACTGACCATTTTGTTAGAGGCTGCCATAGCTTAATGTGCATAGAGGCCGCCTGGTAATCAGAAATTCGCTGGTTTGTTCCCCTGACCTTCCATGACGTCTATTTACGTTTCGACGTGTCCCTGAGCACGACACTTAACCCCTCACAGAAGCAGAACAAATACTTTCATTCTTATGTACCTGTAACAACAAATAAACCTTGTAGAATTCATTGTATTATATATTTCATCAGCAGTGAAAGCAGGCATAATGCATGTGAATGCGAGGGAAGGGAAAGGTGGAACAAAGTCCACTTGTCTACTTCACACTTTTCCATCTCATGAAATTCAAAAATGCTACTGTACCTATACGTTGTTATACCTTTCAATCCGGATGCCACCTCTGTGTCTCATTAGTTGTTGCTATAATATAGTAACATCATTTTTTATTTTTAGTACGAATTTAAACGTTTTCAGAAGTGTGTGTGTGTGTGTGTGTGTGTGTGTGTGTGTGTGTGTGTGTGTGTGTGTGTGTGTGTGTGTGTGTGTGTGTGTGTGTGTGTGTGTGTGTGTGTGTGTGTGTGTGTGTGTGTGTGTGTGTGTGTGTGTGTGTGTGTGTGTGTGTGTGCACTGTGCTTTCTCTGGTGACCTCAGGTGAAGTTCAGAGGGTTGGATTTCTGTCTGATGACGTCCCACTTTGAGAGCTGCAAGGGCCACGCGGAAGAGAGAATGAAACAGCTGAGGCTGGTTCTGAAGACGATGAACGAGGCGCCCGATAACGTCACAGTGCTGTTCGGAGGGGACACCAACCTCAGAGACACAGAGGTTAGGTTCAGTCTTCTCGTTCAGTAGTTATTTTTCATGTCAAGGACCCCCAAATTGATGTACATTTGGCTTGTAAATCAGCTATTTCTGCTATTTTTGGAAAATGTTTGAAAATGTATGAACATTTTTCAACATGGACACGATTATGACCATTATGCAAAATAATTGTGACATAATTGTGACTATCTCAAATAATTCCGATTATGTAATAATTGTGACAGGCCTACTCTATTCCTAATTCGCTTTTTAATACCATCTTCAGGTGGCCAAGGTGGGGGGGCTGCCGCGCAGCACGTGTGACATCTGGGAGAATCTGGGCCGGCAGGAGCACTGCCGCTACACCTGGGACACCAAGGTCAACACCAACAAGGCCGCGCCGTACGTCAGCCGATGCCGCTTCGACCGCGTTTACCTCCGGCCGGCTTCCAGGGCCGGGGTCCCCCGCCCGGCCCCCTTCAACATGGCTCTGATCGGCCTGGAGAAGCTGGACTACGGCCGTTTCACTAGCGATCACTGGGGGATATACGCTCAGTTCACCACGAGCTAGCGGGACACAGGTCGGCTCACGATAGAACACCGGAGTCTGACATCACTGCCGCTAGAGGGCGCTAATCCCCCTTGGGTCACAGTGTTATTTTTTTCTCTTGAAAATCCCATAAGGGAATCTTAGATTGTGACATATAAGAACTGTGTCCCAGAAATAAACAAATCAGCTGGGCAATTTCATTCATATGGATATGAAGCCTCAACTGACGGTGAAAAAGTACTTTAACTATCCAAAGGGTAAGAAAATATATATCTTTTCTCCAAACACAGAAGTTATCAAATATAACTCGATATCAAAAAAGTCACATATCTGACTAAATCGCCAGGTTGGTTTGTTGCAACACAGTTCTTATATGGCACAATCTAAGATTTCTCTTTAGGTAGGGGTCTTCAACAGGGGGTCGGGGACCCCTAGACGGTCCTCAGTTACTACACGGGGGCCGCCAAATCTTTGTGTGATAGGATTTTCTTTTTTTACATTAACCACTTGAACCCTAGAATCCCTATTTTGAGGGGAACATTCACCGAAAATAGCCGATCTACAAGCTCGAGCTGGTAGATCGGCTATTTCCGGCAAAGAGGTATAGGTGTAGAGGGAAAAAAGTTTTTAAAAAATAAACAATTTTATACAATATAGAGGGGGTCCCTGCTTCATCCCTCTCTCAGCTAAGGGGTCCTTGGCCTGAAAAACGTTGAAGATCCCTGCTCTATGGGATTTTCAAGAGAAAAAATTACGCCTAGACCCAGGGGTAGTGGGAGTGACGTCAGGACTTCGGTACTCTATTGACAGTTGAAACATGATTCAGAGGGGCTGCTGGCTAAGGGAGGGATTTATGGGCCCTGATGAAAAAAAGGCTTTGCAGTTATTATGTTTAAAGCAGGAGTTCTCAAACCTTTTAAATTTCAAGCACCCACCTAGCATTAGGGCCACGGAACCCCATTTGATTTGATTTGTTTTTTTAAATCTCTGGGATCCCAATGTCCACTTTAAAATTCTCAGTGGTTAGTTACAGATGAATAAGGGTCGGTTTGGACCGACGTTGAGAACCACTGGTTAAAAGGAAAGCATGTGGGCGAGGTCTGCAGTTCTGAGTGAGACCGGGCTGGGTTAGACCAGTGCAGATCATAATGGTTGCCGTTCGGGCAGAAACCTCTTATCTCCATATTCTAACTTTTTGTAATTTTTTCATAAATTAACGCCCTACTCGATCATATTACAGCGTCACACAAAAGAATCAAAAGTAGCAGATCCGCAAGCTCGCGTTTTTAGCTGGTAGATCCGATACTTCTGCTGCTTTTGAATTTGAATCCTGAAAAGTTACAGTTTTGGACATATGAGGTTTCCACCCGAAAGAGACGATATCCAACATAACTGCTTTTTTCCTGCAAACCTCCCAAAATCCATGTATGCAGTGTTTAAAAATACATGAAGTATTTTCTAAATGGCATATTGTTTATGCATGGAAAAAAATGCCACTTCGCTGTCTTCAAACGGAGAGAGAGAAAGAGAGAGAGAGGGAGAGAGAGGGTGGTATTTGACCTCTTCAGAGAGGGAGGTGTTTTGTAATGTTTCGGTCATCTTAATCATCATTATGTTAATGTTACACTGCAGTCCTGTCTAGTGCTGTACATGGACCACTGCATTCAAATGCTTTCTGTGTTGAAAGCTCAATGTGTTCTGGACTCGTCTTGAGGGTTTTCAGGTTGCCTGATTAATTTACTGATGTGATTGGTTTGTGCTCTGTCTCTAGATGGACATTCGTTAGATCCAAATGTTGTTGTTTTTTACTGCTGCACAAAAACCTCAATAAACAAACATTAATAATTGACATATTCTATAGTTACCCGCAGTGGGAAGTTTCTATTACTTCACAGACATCGTGTGGGCTGTTGGAACCATTTGGGTTTGTTGGTCTTTTTGTTTTCTGTTTAAATGTGGACCTGAAATAAAGCCCTTTGACACACAGTAACTGATTGAGGGCCATGCAAATAACATTGTCTTGAATTGGCTGCAGTAATTCTTTGTTTTAAAACCTCTTAAATGGCGGACCTGACTTGGCTAAATGAAATGACCACTTGAAGGCGCTAGAGAGTTAAGGTGTTTTTTTTCCTATGCAGTTGGAATATGGCATCCAAACGAGGTACTGTATTATTGATTGAACCTGCCCTCAGCCACTGATATGAATTCTAGAGTGACATGCAATTTAAACTATAAGGTTTCCAGAAGCCATAGCCCTTTTCGGGACCCTGTATACCTTTTTTGTATTTGGGACCTGAATACCGTCTTCCCAAATACAAAAAAGGTATACAGGGTCCCGAAAGGGGCTGCATAAGCCATTGAACATAGGATGATAGTCAGTCAGAGATGTTAACTAAGCAGTTATTGTTTATATGATAAGCTTGTTTAAAATTGATTGTTTTATTATTCTTTTAAAGAATCATTAAATAGATTATTTTGATTAACTCTTGCACCCCTTGTTTTGTTTTTAACTTAAAGGATGTTGAATATCTAGCAAAGTGAGAGAGTCTGACGTATTATTATTATTAAAGCTGTTGTTACATTAGCTTACGGTCAGCAAGTAGTTTACAATATCATTATAGCCTTAGCATTATGTTTTCAGGAATAGGCTTATTGTCAAATTGTAACACAGTGTGCTTTCAACATCTGGAGTGAACTGAGCTCCTGAACTTCTGGGTAGTGAGTATAGCATTTTTCTTATTTAGCAAGTTGCTAGCAGTTGTACTTTAAGTGCTTTGCTACTAGTGCTGTATTATTAGCTTGTGTTAGTCTGTAGTTTATATTTGTATTTGTGCTTTAAGCAGTAGCCCATTGATACTCTGTGTCTGTCTCACAGAGCACTTGAAGTAGTTTCAGGTAGAATAGCCAAATTGATTGACCTGTTAAAGTGGCTGGGAGGGCCAACACAGCTCAAAGGGATAAAAGGCAGGCTGCTAGTGTTTTCCTTCAGTGTGCTTTCAACATCTGGAGTGAACTGAGCTCCTGAACTTCTGGGTAGTGAGTATAGCATTTTTCTTATTTAGCAAGTTGCTAGCAGTTGTACTTTAAGTGCTTTGCTACTAGTGCTGTATTATTAGCTTGTGTTAGTCTGTAGTTTATATTTGTATTTGTGCTTTAAGCAGTAGCCCATTGATACTCTGTGTCTGTCTCACAGAGCACTTGAAGTAGTTTCAGGTAGAATAGCCAAATTGATTGACCTGTTAAAGTGGCTGGGAGGGCCAACACAGCTCAAAGGGATAAAAGGCAGGCTGCTAGTGTTTTCCTTCAGTGTGCTTTCAACATCTGGAGTGAACTGAGCTCCTGAACTTCTGGGTAGTGAGTATAGCATTTTTCTTATTTAGCAAGTTGCTAGCAGTTGTACTTTAAGTGCTTTGCTACTAGTGCTGTATTATTAGCTTGTGTTAGTCTGTAGTTTATATTTGTATTTGTGCTTTAAGCAGTAGCCCATTGATACTCTGTGTCTGTCTCACAGAGCACTTGAAGTAGTTTCAGGTAGAATAGCCAAATTGATTGACCTGTTAAAGTGGCTGGGAACCTAAACTGTACACAAAAATAATTGTGTAGACATTGCCCAAAAATGAATTTAACCCACTTCTTTACTCCTGTCAAGAGTGATGTGACAATAAAGTTTATTCTGATTCTGAAACACTGAATAATATTCAGTATTATTACACCTTTATATTATAAAGGTGTGGTCATATTGTTGTGTTATCACTTGACTTTTATATGACTCAGTTCAGGTCATGGGACCAGACCAGCTGTGGAACTCCTCCAATCAAGGCTATACAGTGTAGTTCACACTCTGTCTGTCCAGTGCAGCAATGTGCAACATACAGTTCAGTAGCTTGTTTATGAATCAGAATTAGCCTAATTCTTCAAGGCTGACATGGAGAAGGAGATCGAGAGCCACCAAAGCAAGAGGGACACATCTCAGGGAAAGAAGCAGGTGAAATGGTAAATAAACCTAGTATTTACTTTGTGCCATAATGGGCTACTAACAATCTGATTAGATATAAATGTATTAAAGTTAAAGTCAATGCTGGTTCTTCCCCTAAAGGCTTAGAACCGAGGTGGTGGAGGTGTGCAGAGCAAACACAATAGTTATTGTTTAGTTATTATTGCTGCCATCCATCCATCCAATGTTGTTCAGTCTGGCTCTGGCTTATCATGCTTATGTTATGTTATGGAGAAACGAAACTCAGACGCTCCTCTCAACAGCGAGGGAAGGGGTAGTAGAGGGAGGACACCACTATTTGTGGTTTCAAGTGAATGAAAGTGTTCTAAAAATATATGAAGGGGTAGTAGAGGGAGGACACCACTATTTGTGGTTTCAAGTGAATGAAAGTGTTCTAAAAATATATTTTAATTTTGTTATTTTTTAATTTGTTTAAAATTTTCAAACGAAAAGAGATTTTACTAGCATTATTTCTAGTTGTATATTTTGGCAGTATTTGTGAGTGGAACATAATGCCAAGAAAACTTGAATAAAGTGATGCACAAATTGTAATATTTGTACACCTTAGCCCGTAGCACTTGCTGTAGCACTTGCCTATAGCCTTGACGACCTTGCAGGCTATGCAAAGTTTAAAATGAAATTTAGATGTCATTTAAACGATGCCAGGTTCAGATTATTTACTTTTTGATACACTGTTTAGACTGATGATAGGTTATTGGTTTACCTATATGATCCTAGATCACTATCTCTATGTATTTGATGTATAGTCACTCTGGATTAAAAGCTAATTATAATGTGTGTGTGTGCGTGTGTGTGCGTCATTAACGATAGTCATTAACCATAGTCAGCACCATAGTCATTAACCATAGTCAGCACCAAAGTAATTAACCGTAGTTAGCACCTAGTCAGTACCATGGTCATTAAACATAGTCAGTACCATAGTCAGTACCATGGTCATTAAACATAGTCAGTTACCACAGTCATTAACCATATTCAGCACCATAGTCAGTACCGTAGTCATTAATCATAGTCAGCACCATAGTCATTAACCATAGTCAGTAGTACCATAGTAATTAACCATAGTCAGTACCATAGTCAGCGCCATAGTCATTAACCATAGTCAGCACCATAGTCAGCACCATAGTCATTAACATAGTCAGCACCATAGTCAGCCCCATAGTCAGTACCACAGTCAGCACCATAGACAATAACGTAGACAGCACCATAGCCATTAAAGGAGAAATCCGGACATTTTAAGTGTTATCTTTGATGTGTAGTTACTCACTCACCGAGTTAGGAAGTGGCGTTGAGTTTTTCCAGCGATTCCCCTGTCTGTGAGTCTGGTCGACCCCCACCATTGGCATAGTGGGAGGCGCGTGTCTTAGTGAAAATCGCCTAATTCCACAGCTCCAAACTTCTTTTTTTTCCCACAAATCCTCCTCATGGTGTCTCCTGATACTTTCACATGCACTGTTTATCACTCACGAGCTGGCGTTCATGGTCAGCGACGTGAATGTTTTCCTCTCGCGTGAAATCTCGCAGTGAGCCGAGGACGGGAAATCTCGCGAGAGGAAAACATTCACGTCGCTGACCATGAACGCCACCAAAAAAGTTTGGAGCTGTGGAATTAGGCGATTTTCACTAAGACACGTGCCTCCCACTATGCCAATGGTGGGGGTCGACCAGACTCACAGACAGGGGAATCACTGGAAAAACTCAACGCCACTTCCTAACTCGGTGAGTGAGTAACTACACATCAAAGATAACACTTAAAATGTCCGGATTTCTCCTTTAACATAGTCACTCAGCACCATAGTCAGTACCACAGTCAGTACCATAATCATTTACGTAGTCAGCACCATAGCCATTAACATGGTTAGCGCTTAGCACCATAGTCAGCACCATAGTCATTAACGTAGTCAGCACCATAGTTAGCACCATAGTCAGCATCATAGTCAGTAACCATATTATATAGTCAGAACGAAAAGATCAACAAAGAATATAGTCCCCTCCCCTAAATAGACAGTACACCATGGCAGAATATTTTACCACAGCGACTAATAAACAAAGCAAAAGCTTAACAATGTACAGACACATACAGAGCACACAGCCTGGACATGCACACAGCCTGGACATGGAGAAAGGCCAGCAAAACCTAGCTACCCAGAGAGGACAGACTCTGCTCTCACTGCAGTCAAGGAGTGGTGGATACAGAGCTTCACTTCTTGACCACATATAATTTTTAAAGACACAAGAAAAGAAAAGGGTGATACCCAGGCAATCCCCTACTTGTTGGGTGAGAAAGTTGAATGTTCAAGGTCAATAACAGTGATCAACTCTCATCAAAAAGGTCTCAAATACTAACCAATAAATGGTTAACTAATGTATGGAGGACCAACCAATGGTGGGTGAATTAGCAGAGTCCTCCATTGGCTCTGAGAGGCTGTTTACAAATGAGCTGCGATCTGACTGGACTAAACCCCAGCAAGCTTGTCTTGTCAGTTGGAGATACCAGAGCCATAAGCTTCCATGGCCATTAGCCTGATACTTCATTGTACGAAAAGATCAGATGTACAAGCTCGCAATGCGTCATGCCACCAAACTTGAAATTAAATTGTTTGAGAGGCACTCATTTACTTTGATATGTTTGATTGTCTAGCATTGATCTAACAAAGGAGGAACCAGCCTGCTCCAGTGGAACCAGCAAAAAAGAAGCTAAGCAGAAGTCTCCAGAGAAAGAAGATGACAAACTGTCTCTGATCTCCTGGAATGTGGATGGACTTGACTTGGAATGCCTGATGGAGCGCGCCAAAGGCTTCTGTTCCTACCTAGCTGAGTAAGTCTTGACTTTGAACTCTTCAAGTTTCAAGGTTTCTTTACTGTTATGTCTTGTGTGCATGTACATAAGTGTAAAATGTGTTGGTTTTGATTCCTTACCAGCATTGATAATGATAATGATAATGATAATGATAATAATAGTAATAGCAAACATTATATATATATATATATATATATATATATATATATATATATATATATATATATATATATATATATATATATATATATATATATATATATATATATATATATATTAAGTGTGATGTGGTTTCTCTGTAGATATGTTCCTGATGTGGTGTTCCTTCAGGAGCTCATTCTACCCTACGTCATGTACCTGAAGAAAAAAGCTGTCAACTACCTGCTCATCCTAGGTAACAAAAGAACACTGTTTCTCAAACAGCTGGACCGATCGGTGTGAAACTCACTGCACACACACTCCCTAGAGGCCAAGGAAAAAACTTCTAAAGTGCCACCAGAAACTTCCTACAATTTTTTTCCAAACATCACGTAAATTGGTACACATTATCTCTATAGTCATGTGATCAAGGTGGATCTGTCAGACTTTTCACATTCCATCCTGATTGGCATCTAAAGTTTGCAGGAGTGGCTAGTTTTTAGCCAAATGCCTCAAATCATGAACGCAGTGTTTGATTGGGGTGACATTTTGCTCTCACATTCCCACTAGGCCAAGGAAGACATTTTTAAAGTTGGCCTTATGGTGGCGCTATAACAGGACGATTCACATTTTGGCCTATAACTCTTGAACCGTAGGTCATACAATCAAAATTCTTTACCATTGGATTTCTTGGATTATTACAGAAGTTTTCCACCATGTTGCGTTTTCATTGCATAACACAGTTTTTGTTGCTACTCCTACCAATTTTGTCCAAACCTCACCCAAATTGGTAAACATTATCCCTGAAGTCATGTTATCAAGATGTATCTGAAAGCCAATCATTGTTAAACAAAATGGAATTGAAAACCTGACAAAGTTTTCAGGAGGGGCACGTTTGCACATAATGCCACAAGCATTGCTGGACCCATCAGTGAGAAAATTTGAACACACACTCCCAGTAGGCCATAACCTGACTCCCCCAGATGGGGGGGTATTGACTTCACAGGTTCAGAATAGCGTGTGAAACAAATGTGACGCAAGCTTGTTCCATCTGGCGGAGTCAGGTTAAGTAGGCCAAGGAAGAACCTCCATTCAAAAGTATTCAGATTGTCCTGGTACACCATGAGGTCCATTTTAGCTACCTGGCCTGGTGGAGACCTGCTCCGAGGAGCGCTTTTTCTAGTTTTATGCTAAATTCATACTGATGCATTTCTCTTGTTTTGTTTGCCAGATCCTTGCATGCTGCACCGGGATGTGGTTTGTGACGGCTGTGAGGGAGACATTTTCGGGACCAGGTATAACTGTACAGTGTGTCCTGACTATGACCTGTGCTCTGGCTGTCAGTCCACTGGGCTTCATGAGGAACATCGTCTGAGGTCCATCCCCATTCCAGGTCAGAATATAATCATTGCTGTTGGCAGAAACCTCATATCTCCATATGTCAATTCTTATGTATCCCCCCACCCCTCCCATAAATTAATGTCCTACTTCGCCACACTAGTGTCATACAAAGGTAGCACAAATAGCCAACGTGCAAGCTCACAACGCACAGCGTTGCAATGCGTTGTGAGCTTGTAGAGCTGCTATTTTAGCTTTTTTGTTTTTGTGTGAAAGTGGTTAAGTGTATCTGTGGATTTTATAAATATTCAACCAATGAGAAGTATTAATATGAGCTTGTGACAAAATAAAAACGGCATTGGATCCATTGGATCAGCTATTTTTAATACATTTTGAACTTGTGAAATGGGACATTCTGCACAATGGGTATGTTTACTTTTGGTACTTAAAGTAGGTAGGATTGATGCCGATCCTTTTGAACTTTTACTCAAGTGCATTTTGAATACTGGACTTTTACTTGTAACAGAGTATTTCCACATTGCGGTATTGATACTTTTACTTAAAGATGTGGTGCCATGGTTTTGCACTTTTTCTGTTTTTCATGTGTCTATGAGGTTGATAGAACTTCATTAAGCCCCTTGGTGGTGTTTTTATGGTGTTTTATGTCTTCTCTGACTACTTTGAGTTTCTACCTGGAGGCTGAAACCTTGAGGGTCAAACGTGCCAATAGAGAAACAGCGCTTTAGTGACATAGTAAAAACATACCCTCCCCCTCATTATCATAACACAACAGGTGTGGGCATGAGGAGGAGGAGGGCTAAGGTGGTGGAGGAGGTGCTAAGGTGAGAACTAGGTATACTTAATGAACTGGAGGCGTGTCCACATAAAAACATAATTTTAACAATTTCTGTACACTTTTTTGAAAAAAATCTTCCTTTAATAAATCATAATATTTTTTTTCTGTATTAATAGGCTTAAAAAAGAGACGAAAAATGTTTAGGCTAAATATTTTGACCTCTCTCTCTCTCTCTCTCTCTCTCTCTCTCTCTCGTCTGCATAAGATCTTTTTAGTTGCAACACGTGTCAATAATTAGCTCACAAACCATGCAGATACAAAATTACCTTTGATGTTGCTTAAAAGTTCAAAGGTTTCCGAACTTTTAGGATGTATTAAAAACAATTGAAAATAAAAAAGAAACCGATTTAAGATGAGCAGTTAATTATATGGACTTTATCCCACAGTAGGCTACTGTTGAGATAGACAGTCCCATAAACTTCAGGACCAACAGTACACGTACAATACATTACAGCATAATCTCAAATAATGTAATATAGGCTACCATAAGTGTCGAGGTTTCTTTATTGATAAATCTTTTGTACAGCCGTGGTGGAAAAAGTACTACATTTGTTTACTTGTGGTAAATGTATCAATATTGCAATGTAGAAATACTCTGTTATAAGTGAAAGTCTGGAATTCAAAATGTACTGAATAAAAGTACAAAAGTATTGGTACCAAAATGTACTTAAAGTACTCATTCTGCAGAATGTCCCATTTCACAAGTTTTCAAATGTATATAAATCTTTTGAAAATAGCAGATCTACAAGCTCACAATGCGTCGCATTGTGAGCTTGTAGATCTGCTATATCCAAATGTCCTAAATGTACTGTATTTAGGGCTGAAGTACTTACTGTATGTTTTGCAATAATAATCAAAATAATAGTAATAAATGAACACATTTATTATGTAAGCAGTCTGACAGAATTTTTTTTATACAAGCAATAAGACAATATTTATTATGTAAGCAGTCTTATGGCTGAGCAGTCTGCCAATCCCCTGTGCGCGTCAGTCATTGGCCGAACCCAACCCAGTAAAAAAAAGAGGACATGGAAAACAAAATAATACCCTGGGAGAACAGTGCCAAAATGCATATTCCTGCAGAATATGGAGATAGGAGGTTTGCCTGATAGGTCATATGCCTATCAAAACTGTTTTTTGAGATGCAAAACTTTTTTCAGAGATGCTAAACTTTTTTCAAAGCGAGTTTTCAGTCTTGGAAATAATTTGTCAAGCTTTTGAAACCTTTATTTTAAGTTAGGAGTAATGGCAGTGATCTGATTCCATAGAGGAGAACTACTTCACTGGGATTATGTTGAAGAAATCCCGGGTCAAGCTGCTGGAGAGCAACATTGTCCCGTACCCTAACAGCAAGATGATGAGGAACCTGCTGGTAGCTCAGGTGATTATGCAGTTATGAAAAATACTTTGGTAATAATTGTCTCAGTCAGTGTGTGTGTGTGTGTGTGTGTGTGTGTGTGTGTGTGTGTGTGTGTGTGTGTGTGTGTGTGTGTGTAACTCAGTCCATAATTATAGTGTATGTGTATTCAATATATTCGTTGCTGTTCGGTAGAAACCAGCTAACTCAATTCTTTTCCGCTTTTGCATTCTTTTCCATAAATCAGTGCTATTGAACACCCTTTACGTCTCTGTGTTGATAAAAAAAATGGAACCAATGAAAAGTATTAAAAAGCGCTTCTGACAAATCCAGCTAACTCCATTGGATCCTCAAACTTTCTGCTAAACCAGCTAACTCCACCAAAGGAGGGTGTATATACACATACACTATATTATAATTATGGACTGAGTCATATGCAGTGTGTCGCACGCACGCACGCACGCACGCACGCACGCACGCACGCACGCACACCCCTTTGATGTCACAGCAACTTGCAAGCAGAGTTCACCATAAATTCAGCTGTAGCCTATTCAACACACCTGCGCTTGAAAAAAAAAAGATGAAAAAAGCTGGATGGAACGCTGGCTGGTTGGTTGCAGAAAACGAATCAGGTGTCTCCAAATTCTTTATCTCCACCTCCATCTTTTCCCCAACCAATTAGAATCGAGCATTTCCATTAAATGGAAATTAGGAGGTGTGATTTGAAAACAGCAGTCAATGAGAGTGTAGCTTTCCCATCTTATGGGGGAATTAGGAAATGCTGAAACGTGATTGCACGTTAGGTATCCAGACTATCCCTCTCCCAGCACCGCACACTGCCTCCCTTCCTCAGTTCTCAGTGCTATATTGATTGATGAACACCTTTGTCTCAACCCAGACAAACAGTGATTCTTTAAAGCAGTGACTCAAAAGACTAAGATTTTAATGATAAAATAACGTGAATATTTTATGAAAATAAAAATTCATGCAATTTAAAACCTTGAAAAATATGTTTTTATTGTTATACCAATAAATAGGAACTTTGCCATTGATCCAAGCAGGAACATACGTAATCGATTGATTCATCATTAAAATAAACATGCTCAGAGAATGCATGCAGCCCACCCATCTGACCACTTGTTAAGTGGTCAGACGGGTGGGCCGCGAACACTTTCAAGACTTTCAAGAAATCAGAACACTCTTTTAAAGTCTTTGGCCTTTCGTTTTAAAACTTCAGTGTCTATCAGTAGCGCAGTTGATATGTTCGCAAGTGTGATCGCATCAGCTGAACTGACCAGCTGAGACCGATGGCCTAAAACCCACCACAACAACACTGAAGGGCAAGTCGGACATAACATTTGTCCCCCTTGTGAAATTAGAAAATAAACTCGCAAAACTTTGCAAAAAAAAAACTCCCTGACAATGGCCTTGCACTGGCTTCACCCTGTTATGAGTTTCCCAGTCTTTTGTTGTAGCTGCACTTCATTTTCTTTGTGGTAGTTTCCATCCTCCTAAAATCACATCCCTGGTGGGCGTAGCAGCGTAAGGCAATAAAGACGGTAACAGGTTAACCTACACTTGACCCACGTCACGTGTGCACAGTTTGGTTGACATCAAACACAGCCCCGCAATGACTGATTCCTTCACTGTCATTGGATAAAAGTGGTTTGACTTTTGAAAACCAGACATGCGACGAAGATGCTGTGGGATACCTGGTCAGTGTCGTCACCCTAATTCAAACAACAAATGGGACAGATACAAATTGAATACAGTTGTGTTGTGTCTCAGTGTGTGAATTCAAAGGAAGGGAGAGGTGGGTTGAAGTCCACTTGTCTGCTTGTTGGATCACTCCAATACTTCAGCTAAAGAAATGCAACTGACTTTAATCCAGTGAGTGTTTTGCTTTCTCTGGTGACCTCAGGTGAAATTCAGAGACCTGGATCTGTGTCTGATGACGTCCCACTTTGAGAGCGGCAAGCCCAGCGCGGAAGAGAGGATGAACCAGCTGAGGCTGGTTTTACAAACGATGTCCGAGGCGCCCGATAACGTCACCGTGCTGTTCGGAGGGGACACCAACCTGAGAGGCAAAGAGGTTAGGCTTCATTCAGTCTTTTAGATCAATCAGGCATTTTGTCGTTAACCCCATCGCATGGTCTGGGGGGGGCGGATGTAGACAACCAGGTGGTCTCCTCCTCCGATTGAACCCTGGTCTCTGCCTGGTCTGCCATGTGGTGGCGGGCAAATGTTTCACCTCTATGCCACCAGGACTTCACTTCCTCTTTTCAGCTTTTCACTGTTAAAGTTTAAGAGAGGAAAAAATAAGAAGGGAGAATAAAAACATAGGAAAACATTTTGGCAGCCTAAGTGTGATTTAGATTAAAAGTCCTAGAGAAAAGTGCAAAAGGAGCTTTCAGTATAATACACAATCTATAAAATGCAAAGGCGACAAGCTCAAAATGTTTGTTCACCAATCTGATAGTTGCTAGATATGAAACTGTGCCAAAGGCTGGTGTTGTAGCGTGCTACTCATACCGTTAGCTCGCCTCTAATACCACCTTGCTAAAATAATGGCATAATGGCATTTTAATTTTTTAGTTTTTCAGAAAACACTGAACCAAAACATTTCACCCAAAAGGTTTATAACAATATACTGTATGACTATTGACATACAAATACCACTGTCTGTCAGTTATGTAACATAAGAGGATTAAATTACTTGATGGCAATTGTAAACCTGACTGTCTTTGACTTAGGCAGAATAAAATGGCATAGGTCATACTCTTGACATAGGCCACGAAGAGCTGATTTAGGCAAAAATAAAGATTTCCTAAAAAAAGACGACGTAGGCCTTTATTTTAGTAAGGTGACGCTTTGTTTCCATCCCAGATGGCCATGGTTGGGCTGCCACCCGGCGTGTGTGACATATGGGAGAAACTGGGCAGTCGGGAGCACTGCCGTTACACCTGGGACACCAAGATCAACACCAACAAGGACCCGATCCACTTCACCCTCTTCCGCTTCGACCGCATATACCTCCGACCCGCTACCGGGGACGGGGTCCCGCGGCCGGCCCCCTTCAACATGGCTCTGATTGGCCGAGAGAAGCTGGACTGTGACCGCTTCACTAGTGATCACTGGGGGATATACGCTCAGTTCACCACTAGCTAGAGAAACACAGGTCAGCTCACAATTGAGTGGAGTCCCTCAGGGCTCTATTCTGTTGTCTGTTATTGTGGGAGAAAAGCTTTTGCTGAAAATAGCAGATGAAAATAGCAGATGAAAATAGCAGATTGACAAGCTGACAACGTGTCGCGCTCAGCTTGTCGATCTGCTATTCCCTGTGAAAGCTTTCCCCACAATACGGATGCTGGGGATTAAGTGGTTAATGATGATTCAGGGGGCTGCTGATTTTGGGTTTACCCATGCGGGCTACGTCTACATGAGAGTTACAGTATGGGCAGTGGTGGACAGTAACTAAGTACATTTAATTGAGTACTGCACTTAAGAATATTTTTGCAGTGTTAGTTTTTTGTTGCATGACTTTAATAGAAATATTGTACTTTTGACTCTGCTACTTTTCTAGGAAGGCACTCTTTCTACCCAAACTTACACCAAAAAAAATGTCATTAACCACTTAAGCCCTTGTCAAGGCAGAATCTGAATGGGAACTCAGTCAAACAGAATAGACAAAATAAGGCACAGACAAATTCACAGTTTTAGAAGAATTGGTGATATAATTTGATATCAAATGGAGTCACAAACTTACATCAAAGCATCAGCACAGAATCGGAATGACCAGCCAGTTTTAACTCAAAGGACACACTGAAAGCAAGTGGCTTATATTCACATCACCAAAATGACAAAACAGTGAGATCCCTCCTCCATCCCAACAGCTTCATTAACATTGAAAACACCTGAAGACAAAGAGGATTATAATTTCCTTTGTTCCAGCCAGGGGCAAACAACACCTATCCTTCAACTATTCCTACCCCCCAGCCACAAACCAAACAAATGCAAACTTGTGTCCAGGAGTCAGAATGTCTGCAGTAGGGTCACAGATGTCATAGGAAAGAGAGGAGTTTATTCGACTCAGACATCATTGCTTTAACTAGCAGTTCTTCACAAATGTTCACTACATTTCAAATTACTTTGACACCCTATTTCAAAGATAGTGAAAATAGCTGATCTACAGACTCACAAATCTCCATACTTGTATTATGTGATGCAATGGCACAATCTTCTATGTTCTATGAATTATTTAATTCAAAACCTATTTAGCTGTCATTCAAAGTGGCATTTTGTGTACTGTATATTAAAAAGTCCTCATATTTGTATTCGAGAGACGTATTACCTCTTCAATAGAGGGAGGTTTGTAAAATTTTGATTATCTAACCATCGTCATATATCTCTACCTAATGTTCCCAAGCAGTCCTATCTAATACTGTACAAGTGTACATGGACCACCAGTGTCGCCAGGTTTTGCGAGAGAAACAAGCAACCAGGTCTATGAAAACAAGCCCAAAAGAAGCGACTAGGCCACATGAGCACTTAAAACCTATATGCATTGGATATTTGAAAATAGCAAATCTACAAGCTCACAACGTGTCGTGATGCGACGCGTTGTGAGCTAGTAGATCTGCTATTTTCAAAAAGATATTTTGAACAACACAAATCTGGTACGGGGGTCCCTGGCACAAAATATTTTCAGATTGGGGTCATGTGGACAAAATACATATTCATTTGGGGGTCCTTGATTTGAAAATGATCGAGAACCACTGGGTTAAACAAGATTAGGAAACAAGCCCAAATAAGCAAAGCCAAAATATCTAGCGATAATTTACAAGCAACTTTACAGAAAAACAAGCCCTTTCGGATGCTTTCTGTGTGAAGACTTGTGCTGTGTACTAGCCTGGTTCCAGACCATAGACCCCACCCACTCTCTGAGTGAACTGCCTCTCTTGGTCTGGTGTTGTAATGTGAACCTAGCATTTATTCAGTACAAAAAGTACCGTCCAATGAGAGTCGGAGGTGGGGGTTGGTCTAACGACAAGCCAATCAGCGAATATCTGCTAAAACATGCATGCAACAATATGGCTTGTTTCCATTGGGGTCCTTTGTACAATGCTATTCAAATAAACAAGTAGAAATCGAAAATAAAAATATGTACAGTTACAGTAAACAGATAAACTAAACTTCCATTCATAGGAAAATTGTCCAGAAGAGAAAAGTGGGAAATAATAACTGTTAAAAGCACAGCAAACAGAATGGTGTTTTAAGAGGCGATCTAAAATAACTAATATTATTAAATATAATACTTGTGTCACGCGATCGCTATAGACAGATAGATATATAGCATGTTCTCATAGCAACAGTGTGGGGCATGTTTGTGTGAACGCGCTGTCACTCAAGACGGCCGTGGGGGTGTGTTTGGGTTCAAGGGGCGCGGCCTCCGGATCGAGTGCGGTGGGATTCTGAAGCACACGTCCTTGAGGGGGTTCCACGGGGTCCCCAGCAAAATTTGTCAATACAATACCATCAAAATCAGCTTAGCCACTTTAACCCTAGTACATCGGATATTTGAAAAAGTTTGCAACATTTTAACAACACATCTTGCAAGGGGGTCCCTGGCACAAAATGTTTTCAAATGGGGGTCTGCAGCTAAATGCATTATTTGAGGGTCCTTGACATGAACATTTGCATGAAAGGGGCAAATGCTACAGTATACATACCTAGATTCAGTTTTGATATGATAGACCTCACAACGTATATATGGCATTGCAATGTTTCTGAATAGATATTTAACGAATAAATAAATATACTGTGTGTGTACATACATATATATACATATATCTATAAAATAAGAAATGCCGTGCAAAATTACTTTACACTTGTGGTGAGAGCCACCAATATTCCACCAGATATAGTGTAAACTATTTGTATTCCTATTAGATTTAAAACCCTGATGGGGAAGACTTCTTTTAGGTACAGTGCAGCAACTCAATGGAACATTTACTCCAGTACTGTACTTAAGTGCAACTTTGAAGTAGTTATTTAATGTTTCCTATTCATCTTTTCTTTATACTTCTACTCCACTACATCTCAGATATTGTACTTTTTACTACAATTACAATCACAGTAAAGAATCTGAGTACTTCTTATACCACTGATACTGAATAGATAATAACCCAAAATGTGAACCCTTTGTGAGGCTTTGGGCCATGATATCTTTCATAGTTTATGTAACTTCGCTGTTTTTAAAAGTAGGCCAATACATAAAATAAGAGATGGCCCTAAACAGTTCTCTGAGTATCAGTTCAAATGTTCAATTCATAAACTCCCAAGACAAACTTTTTTGTATTTTATTTTTAAATTCAGACTGTACAAAAGTATGCATTATGAGAAGTACAGACATTTCACAATAACCCAAAACACCTTCCCTCCAACCCATCCCATCCCTGTACCTCCAGGCCCCTACAATCAGTCCAAACACATGCCGTACACACAAGCATAATATATTTTCAATGAGAAAATAATAATAAGCATTAAACAAAAATTAACAAAAATAGTTGAAACGTTCTTTTTTTATGACATGCCACTATAGCACTGTCTCCCCAGGCGTCTTAGTCCTTTGGTCCATTCAGGTTTTGTTGGAGGCTGTGGCCACTGGCAAGGCTTTTGGGCAGTGTTGCCATATTGTGCGAGAGAAACAACCAGATCTACTAAATTAAACAAGCCCAAAAGATGCGACTAGGCCACATGAGCACTCACATACAGTACACGTGTGCTATTTGAAAAAATAATCTTGAAAAAAATGTGGAATGTTTTTTAAACATTTTAAGTACACAAATCTTGTATGCGGGTCCCTGACAAAAATATTTTCAACTGGGGGTCGACAGACAAATAATAATTTGGGGTCCTTGACATGAAATCACTTGAGAACGACGGTTTAAACAACATTAGACAGCAAGCCCAGATAACCAGCTATACTTTAGAAACAAGCCCAAAAACACAAAGTTGCTTACAAAGCGAACATGGCAACACTACCTTTGGGATCTTGTCTGTCATATAAAGAGGCCTTTTTGGAGGGTGTTATAACACCTTTTTCCCTGCAGATGTCAAAGAGGAAGATGAATTCCTCACATCCAAGTATTCTAATCGGTACTGCACTACGTTCTCTGACAGCTGGTACTGCACCTGTGAATTTCAAGCCTCAATGTGCAGGTGGAGATCAGATATCAGATCCCTTCCCATAAGTGCAGTAGTGCCTGAGTCCACAACATAGAAGTTGGCTGGGACTTGAACGCCATTCCTATGAACAGTGGCTTGCATGCAGCCCAGCACCTTCATAGGGCTCTGTGAACATGTCACCAGCGATGCAGTGGAGTGATGGAGAGGAGCCTCCTTGAAATGCTCCTCGTAGACGCATCGGGGTAAGACCGAGACCGCAACACCAGGATCCACAGTCAGCTCCACTGTCTTTAGTGCCTTTTCTGCTGCCTGAATGTCCACCGGTGTTGTGTACAACTGTGTCTTAACAGGAGCAACATGGAGTGTGTATCTGGGCGTTTCATCCTCTGTCTCTGAACTGAGTGTGTGTTCAGGTATGTCATCCTCCGTCTCCTCCTCTTCCATTGTTTGTAAAAGTCCTTCCATTGTTTGTAAAAGTCCTTCCATCGCCACAACCTCGCCACATTCTCGCCACATTCTCGTACATACAACGCAATCACATTCGCGGTGGTGGTTCTTTTTACTGGGATTTGGTTTAGGCTGTGGTCTTCTTCTCCTGCTGCCTGCTGTCTTCTGAGTACACACGGCATCATGTACAGAGACCTGCTGGTCATCACCTCGGCCTGCCATTGTAGAGACCGTAGCTTACTTCAGCAGCTGAGCAGGATACAATCTGTGTGTCACAAGCAGTGGTACTCAGATTATTTACTAGTGTGTATCTATATGACAATATAAACAATACTCTGTTGCAAGTAAAAGGCCTGTATTCAAAGTTTTACAAATGTATTGGCATCAAAAATTGAAGTAAAAGTACTCACAAGCTCACAGGGCTTGTAGTTCGGCTATTTTCGAACAGCCAAATTATAAAATAGGACTTAAGTAGATATAATGTAGCCTATATTTTATTAATCCAAATCTGCAAAGTAACTAGTAACTAATGCTGAAAATATATTGTAGGAGTAAAAGGTACATGCATTCAGTGGTGGAAAAAGTACTCAAATATTTTACTTAAGTAAAAGTATCAATACTGCTATATAGAAATACTCTGTTTCATGTAAAAGTCCGGAATTCAAAATATACTTGAGTAAAAGTACAAACGTATTGGTATCAAAATGTACAAAGTACCAAAAGTAATAGTACTCATTAAGCAGAATGTCCCATCTCAAGTTTTCAAATGCATAAAAATCTTTTGAAAATAGCCAATCTCCAAGCACACAATGTGTTGCATTGTGAGCTTGTAGATCGGCTATTTTCAAATGGCCGAAATGTTTGTATTAGGGCTGAAGTGGGTATAATGTATGTTTTGTAATAATAATCAAGTAACTAGTAACTAAAGTTTTCAAATTATTGCAGTGGAATAAAAGTATAATATTTTCCACTGAAATGTACTGGAGTAGAAGTAAAAGTACAGACATTTTACTTAAGTACAGTACTTGAGTAAATGTACTTAGTTACTTTACACCATAGCATGAATTTGCCTCTGAGATGTAGTGGAGTAGAAATATAACATATAAAGTAGCTTCAAAATTGCCACAACATTGGGATCCCCCTGTATTTGTCAAAATACTTCCAAAATGTTAATGAAGTCCATGATCATAACACCAGAGGCAGCTCCACAAATCATGTTCAACCCAGATTTGGCTCAACTAAGGGAATGAACTCGTTCTCATGCTATTCATCAAAAATGTGGAATGCCCTACCAAAAGGAGTAAAGGAGTGTAAAACCCTACTCACTTTCAAAACTGCCCTAAAGATACACCTTCAGGAGGCTGCAATTCGAAAATGGCCCCTGTCTAAGTCTTAACCTACCCCCCCCCCCTTTCATTTTCTTCTTTTGTATATATTAGTAGTAGTATATATTTTGTAGTAACCTGAAAGCTGATTGTAATTGTATGACATTCTGTATAGTAGTGTGTATATCTGTCTGTCTCTTATATGTCATCATGATTTGTGTGCATGGGGTTCTCATCTTAAACAAGCCAAGTGCTTAATGAGTCTTCCAGTTTAGTAGACCTTGTATTGTGAATTTGTACTTCCATGTACTGTGATTCTCATGTCTTACTAAATAAAAGTACATCAAGTAAATCAATCAATTGTCCTTACCAGTTTACACTTGGTCACACGTTGTCAAGTAGGATTGAAGCAAATGCAGGCAACAAGTAGTTTAATGAAGATGAATGGGTCTTAAACGTTGTTAAGTGCAGGACGTGCGTGGTAGGTCAACTGAACTGAACATTTAACCAAAGATGTATTTGACCGACCGGTGGTATTGTAGCCTGGTAACCATATTTAGCCAATCATTGTGCAGCTGACCACCCAGACAATGGGATCTATCTAGTCTAAGGTCCGAGTACCTGGAATCCATATAGCCAATCACAGCGCGGCTGACCGCCCAGACTATGGGGCTCTAGTGTCTAGCGTTAAGTCTGTGGTGTGTGTGCTCGTTTTGTGTCCAGAGGGCCTCCCGTTTGGTCCGGAGAGGCGGAGTCGGCGGGCTTTTCTCAACGAAAACAAAACGCCACACGCTCACGTGGTGGATGAAAACGAGTGCTCCCTCTTTCTAAGTGAGCCATGTGACCTGAGGGGGCGTAGTGTTTTCTGAATAGATTTTTAATAAATAAATAAATAGGCCTATAGCCTACTGTAAAAAATATCTATACATAATTTGCGTGTTCTGTATTATTTCTTGTATTATTTTTTCATATTATATTTTTATACGTTTTGGTCATATAATCAAAGATTGGCTCATTTTTGCATTTTTTGTTCAGAATTGCAAGTGCTCCAAGACTGTTTTGAGCACACTGAATGGCACATCTTCAGAGAAGCAGCGATGCCACTCTGGTGGTATGGACCTGGAGGAGTATATGTCAGCTGTCTTATAGGCTACATTAGCAAGTGTGTCGACGATGTCGCCATCACCAAGGTTATCCATCCTTACCAGAAACCTTCGCTGAACACTGAGGTCTTTAACACCTGTCCATGGCTGCAGTGCCTATGTTACAGTATGATTGGAGAACCAGTACGATTGAAGAAAGCGTGCTAGTTTTTACCACCCACCCAGCAATTCTGTAGAAGCAACACTAGAGGGAGCCACAAGCCAGGCTTGTGCACA
Source organism: Gymnoscopelus braueri (assembly GCF_963280865.1). Taxonomy (NCBI): domain Eukaryota; kingdom Metazoa; phylum Chordata; class Actinopteri; order Myctophiformes; family Myctophidae; genus Gymnoscopelus; species Gymnoscopelus braueri. The sequence continues at coordinate 46,153,571 of NC_137613.1, forward strand.
AACATATATGGCCACGACCACACACACACAGTCACACACACACACACACACACACAAGCGCACACACACGCGCACGCGCTCATGCTTTTTTTGGTTTATTGAAAGCAGGACTGTTAAGATACTTTTATTGTGTTCTGGCTTTTTTTTTACTTTCTCCCTGACACACACACACACGCACACACACACACACACACACACACACACACACAGTGATCCATGAAAAGAACTATTCTGTCCCTATCGGTTTACAACTCGAACGGCGCTGTGTCGACTATCAGAGCATCGGCCGGTCAGCGCGGGCACTCGCGCCTGGAGGCGCGAGGGCGCACCTCCTCGGCCTCAAGCTCTGCTGAGTCGGCGCGCCTCCGTCATGGACAAGCGTGTGCGTGTGAACGCGTGTTCAGCGTTCCCCTATAGCGTAGCTTCCTGGTTGCTATGTGGGGGGGAACAACAAAAGACAGGTCCGAGTCGGCGTCGCATCAAAGCCCTGCCTCGTGGCGCCACGTTCTCAGGAGGACGGTTTATTACGCGAGGCTCGCGAGGAGGAGGAGGCTCCTCCTCCTTCTCCTCCTCCTCGCGAGCCTCGCGTAATAAACCCCCGCCTCGCAGCGCCGCGTCCTCCTTCTCCTCCTCCTCCTCACGAGCCTCGCTAATAAACCCTGTCTCGAAAAGCCCTGCCTCGCCCCGAAGCCCCGTGCCTACAAACGAGCGCTCTGTCTTCAATCGTACTGGTTCTCCAATCGTACTGTGACACCTACATGCCTCTCAAGACTGCCACCATCATCCCTGTCCCTAAGTCCGCAACAGTGTCATGCCTGAATGACTACCGTCCAATAGCACTGACTTCGATAGTCATGAAGTGCTTTGAACGGCTGGTCATGGCTCTCATGAAGGCCAGCCTTGATGACAACGTGGATCCTCACCAGTTTGCACATAGGTAGAACTGCATGGTCCATCTGGCTCTGATCCATCTGGAGACAGAGAATGCCTATGTCAGACTCCTTTTCCTTGACTTTAGTTCAGCCTATAACACCATTATTCCACAGACTTTAGTGAACAGACTTGAGTTCTTGGCATACGCCCATCCCTGTGTAACTGGGTCTTGGACTTTTTTTTTTTATCCCACAATTTTGTAACCCATATATTTTCACCCAGTGCCAATTGCCTATGTAATCCTGGGCGCCGCTACTCTCCCTCTGCCAGCCTATAGACGAATCCACAGACGCGCTGCCTGTAGCTGCCTGCAGGCGGCCATTGCTGCGGTGTCGCGTCCGTGGAGCGTTGACACCGCAGCAATGGCTGCGCGCAGGGCAGCTCTCCGTGGATTCGTGTATAGGGAGAGCCCAAGCTGAAGCTCATGCCTCCTTCAATGCATGAGGAGCAAGCAGGCCACTTCTTATCACCCGACAGGGGGGAGTTTCCCCGGTAGGACGTAGCGCGTGGAAGGAACACGTTATTCCAACCAGTTCCTTTCCCCTCCATCAGGCGCCCCGGCTGACCAGGGGGAGGCAGTATAGTAACCAGGATTACTGCATGTTTTTGCGAGGGTACCTACCCTAGGAGACACGGGGAGGTCTTGGACTTCTTAACCAACAGGCCACAGACTGTAAAAATCCACAACATCTCTCCCATCATCCTCTACACCGGCTCCCCCTGCAGGGATGTGTCCTGAGTCCCCTGCTGTACACCCTGCTGACACATGACAGTAAGATTGCGGATGACACAGCAGTGGTGGGACTAATCTCCGACAGTAGCAAGGTGGAGTACAGACGAGAGGTGGAACACCTGGAGTCTTGGTGCAGAGCTATTAACCTTTGCATCAAAGGAGATGATAGTGGACTTAGAGTGGCCACAGCGCCACCCCGCTCTACATCGGTGGAGATGATGGTGGTCACTCGTTTAAACTAAAGTACCTAGGAGTGCACATTGACAACAACCTGACCTGGGGATACAACTCAGCCACCTTAATAAAGAAGGCTCACCAGCGAGTGTACTTCCTGAGCATCATGAACGATGCCGTCGCAGCCGCACACCCAGCACACGGTCGTTTGACCCCCTCCCTTCGGGCAGGAGGCTGCGTAGTATTAAGGCCACCACCAGGCTAAAGAATAGCTTCTTCCCTGTAGCTGTGAGCAGTAATAGTAGTAGGCCTAGTAACAATAGCAATAGCTGCAAAACCTGTAGTAGTGGGAGAGATGATGGGAGGATGAATGGAGAGGGATGGACTTAGGGGGAGAGGTCATTCCACAGCTTGGGAGCTAGGACGGATAACAGTCTAGGACACTCAAGTACTGCACTTAAAGGTAGGGTAAGTGATATTTTTGGGTATTTTTCTTTTTTTTGTAAAAAAGGTTAAAGTACTATATTCTGATAGTAATAATTGCTACCGAGCATTTGTTCGGTCACAGGGGTCTCTCCAGCTCTTTAGTAAACAGAATATAGTTCATTTTCAGGTAGGTGACAAATTCTAAGCCAATCAGGAGAGAGAACTGAAAATGCATTTTCTGTTTAATAAAGAGCTGGAGAGACATGGGAGACTCCTTATATGGACAGGACACTCTATAGTAACGAGCTACATATCTCGGCTACATTGAAAATGAGGGCCTGCCCCTCAACTGTACTCCGAGCTGAAATAAAGGTTATGATGATGAGCACTATCACAACATAGACCCATTTTGCAATTATTTGAATAATTGCAAATCACTTACCCTACCTTTAAGTACAACTTTGAGGTAGTTTTTTTTTTTCTTTCTTTTTTTTCTTTATACTTCTACTCCACTACATCTCAGAGGCAAAGGAGATGATAGTGGACTTTAGAAAGAGCCACCCCCTCTATATTGGTGGAGATGAATTGTACTTTTTACTCCACTACAATTACAATCACAGTAAAGAGTCTGAGTACTTCTTATACCACTGATAACGAATAAATAAGAACCCAAAATGTGAACCCTGGCTTTGTGAGCTTTGGGCCATGATATCTTTCATAATTTACGTAACTGAGCTGTTTCTAAAAGTACATACAATAAGAGATCTCCTGGCCTGAACAGTCCTTCAATTACCAGTTCAAACGATCAATTCATGAACTCACAAAACAAATGACACTTTACTGGTACATTTTAAAATCAGATTGTACAAAAGTATGCATTATGAGAAGTACAGACATTCCACAATAACTCAAGCCCCTTCCCTCCAACCCATTTCATCCCCGTACCTCCAGTCTCCCTACAATCACTCCGAACACATGCAGTAAACACAAGCATAATATATGTTCAATGAGAAACAATAGTTGCTTTTTTTTGTTGATGACATGCCAAATAGCACTGTCTCCCCAGGCATCTTAGTCCTTTGGTCCATTCAGATTTTGTTGGAGGCTGTGGCCACTGGCAAGGCTTTTGGGCAGTGTTGCCATATTTTGCGAGAGAAACAACAACCAGATCTACTATAACAGAATCTTGAAAAAAAAATTGGAATGTTTTTATAACATTTTATAACAAAAAGAAGCGACTAGGCCACATGGGCAGTCACATACAGACGTGCTATTTAAAAAAAATCTTGAAAAAAATGTGGAATGTTTTTATAACATTTTAGGTACACAAATCTGGGGGTCACTGACAAAAATATTTTCAGCTGTGGGTCGGTCCTTGACATGAAAATATTTGATAACGACTGGTTTAAACAACAGCAAGCCTAAATTAACAACTAAACTTTAGAATCAAGCCTAAAAACAAACTACCAATATTTACAAGCAACTTAACAGAAAAACAAGCCCAAAGTCACTTAAAAGCGGACATGGCAACGCTGCTTTTAGGATCTTGTCTGTCATATAAAGAGGCCTTTTTGGAGGGTGTTGACGCCTTTTTCCCTGCAGATGGATTCCTCACATCCAAGTATGCTAATCGCTACTGCACCACGTTCTCTGACAGCTGGTACTGCACCTGTGAATTTCAAGCCTCAATGTGCAGGTGGAGATCAGATATCAGATCCCTTCCCATAAGTGCAGTAGTGCCTGAGTCCACAACATAGAAGTTGGCTGGGACTTGAACGCCATTCCTGTGAACAGTGGCTTGCATGCAGCCCAGCACCTTCATAGGGCTCTGTGAACATGTCACCAGCGATGCAGTGGAGTGATGGAGAGGAGCCTCCTTGAAATGCTCCTCGTAGACGCATCGGGGTAAGACCGAGACCGCAACACCAGGATCCACAGTCAGCTCCACTGTCTTTAGTGCCTTTTCTGCTGCCTGAATGTCCACCGGTGTTGTGTACAACTGTGTCTTAACAGGAGCAACATGGAGTGTGTATCTGGGCGTTTCATCCTCTGTCTCTGAACTGAGTGTGTGTTCAGGTATGGCATCCTCTGTCTCCTCTGAATGGGGCCTAGCAGGTGGGTCTAAATGCATAAGACAATTCTCTCTCCACTCTTTCACTCTTTGTATGTATTCACCTTGCTCTTTTATCATCTGTGCATTCTGAAAGGATGCATCCTCTTCCACTGTTTGTAAAAGTCCTTCCATTCTCGCCACAACCTCGCCACATTCTCGCCACATTCTCGTACATACAACGCAATCACATCCGCGGTGGTGGTTCTTTTTACTGGGATTTGGTTTAGGCTGTGGTCTTCTTCTCCTGCTGCCTGCTGTCTTCTGAGTACACACGGCATCATGTACAGAGAACTGCTGGTCATCACCTCGGCCTGCCATTGTAGAGACCGTAGCTTACTTCACCGGCTGAGCAGGATACAATCTGTGTGTCAACAGCAGTGGTACTCAGATTATAGAAAGGCCTGTATTACATTTTTTGGAAATGTATTGGCATCAAAATATACTTTGAGTTAGAGTACCCAAGTAATGTACTCACAGAGTGTAAAACCCTACTCTCTTTCAAAACTGCCCTAAACTGCCCCTGCAAAGTAGTGTGTATCTGTCTGTCATTTATTGTCTTATGAATTGAGGACCCCTATTGAATCAAGCCAAAAGGCTTCTTTGGGTTTTTCATCCTTTTTAGTTGACCTTGTATTTTGAACTGTACTTCCGTGTACTTTTCTCTCTGCAAACTTCTAAATAAAGTATTCAATCAATCAACCAATCAATCAATCAATCAATCAATCAATCAATCAATATTCAAGAGCTTGTAGATTGGCTATTTTCGAACAGCAAACTATAAAATAGGACTTAAGTGGATAGAATGTATGTTTTATTATTTCAAAGCTGCAAACTAACTAGTAACTAATGCTTGTATAATTGTAATAATTGTAGAGGAGTAAAAGGTACATTATTTGCCTCTGAGAATAGTGGAGTATGGAGTAGAAGTATAGCAAACGGAAATACTCAAGTAAAGTAATAGCTTAATACCTCAAAAGTGTCCTCAAGTACCACTTGGTCACACGTTGTCAAGGGGGGTTGAAGCCAAATGCAGGCAACACGCTGGAAAAGCTAGTTAAATGAAGATTAATCGGTCAATGTTGATAAGTGCAGGTGGTCAATCTCATAGGGTCAATCTGAACATTTAACATTGTGAAGCCTGTTAACCATTTAGCCAATCACTGCGCGGCCGACCGCCCAGACGATGTGATCTAGTCTGGTGCCTGGTAACCGTGTAGCCAATCACAGCGCGACTGGCCGCCGGCGTTGCCATATTTTTTGAGGGAAATAAGCAACTATAAGAAAACATGCCCAAAATAAGCACTTTAAACCCAGACCCTCGGCTTTTTGAAAATAGTTTTAGAAAATAGCTGATCTACAAGCTCACAACGCGTCGCGATGTGACGCGTTGTGAGCTTGTAGATCTGCTATTTTCAAAAACTAATGCAATACATTTGGAATATTTGGAATATGTTTGACACATTCTAACAACACAAATGCTCCCCTGGGCATAAAACGTTTTCATGAAAATATTTGAGAACCACTGGTTTAATGAATAACAATGCAAAGGAAGTATTCGCACATCCACTTCATTCGGATGCAGGCGCGTTAACAGTGAAAACTGAAGCAAACATGAAACCAATATTTTCATGAAAATAAAATCCCGCACACTGCTCTTGCTAAGCAGCCATATAATAACAAAAGAAATGGAATCAAGCCTAAATAATCGAGTACACTTTAGAAACAAGCCCCCAATAAACGTATTAGTAAGGTATATTATACAAATATTTACAAGCAACTTTACAGAAAAAGAAGCCCAAAGTCGCTTATAATAAGCCGACATGGCAACACTAATGGCCGCCCAGACTATGGGGCTCCAGTGTCCTAGTGTAAACTAAAGGTGTGTGCTCGTTTTATAACAACGGGCCTCCCGTTGGATCCGGGGAGGCGGAGTCAGCGGGCTTTTCTCAACGAATACAAAACCCGTGCGGTCACGTGATGGATCAAAACGAGCGCTTCCCAGTGTTGCCATGTCCGCTTATTATAAGTGACTTTGGGCTTCTTTTTCTGTGAAGTTGCTTGTAAATATTGGTTGTAGTTGCGTTGTTTTGGGCTTGTTTCTAAAGTGCAGTTGCTTATTTGGGCTTGTTTCACAATTTTAAAATTATTCTAACCAGTGGTTCTCAAATATTTTCATGTCAAGGACGGACCCCGAAATGAATATGTATCTAATATCCCCATCTGAAAAGGTTTGTGCCAGGGAGCCCAGCATACCAGATAATGTGTTGTTAGAATGTTTAAAAGTCTTCCAAAAATTCCACATTTTATTTCAAGAGTTTTTGAAAATGGCAAATCTACTTGTAGATCAGCTATTTTCAAATAGCCAAAATGTAGGTTTTAAGTGCTCATGTAATTGCTTCTTTTGGGCTTGTTTTCCTAGACGTGGTTGCTTATTTCTCTCACAAAATCTGGCAACACTGCTTTCTTGGTGAGCCACGTGACCTGTGGGGCGTACTTAAATGGCTGGTGGCGCGAGATCTAGTAGAGAACTAACAGGAAGGAACGCGGCTTGAAAACAAAGAACAAGAAACAGTAAGTAATCTGCTATTTACTATTCATTATGTGCCTCATAGTGATTGTTTTATGAGATCATGTAACGTTGTGCGGACGCACACACAGCTGGTACTAGAGCTATAAAACAAACGAGCGTTGTTTTGTGTGTCCACCGACTATAACGTCTCATTTTATAATTCCTGGTTTGTTTTCGTTGTAGTTCTATGGATCCGAGTCTGTTAAAGTGATTAACTGATCAATGCTGAAGGTGCGTTTGATCACTGACGTGTTCGAATGGTATCAATGCAATGCCAGTTACATTTGATTAGAACGGTGAATTCGTTCGACATCTAAGTTTGAGACCATGGACACCCGTTTTGATACGATTTACTATTGTCTGTAGTGTTTAACTCTTGAGTGTACAAATGGATCCTAAGGGGTCCATTTGTACACTCTCAGAGTTCCAGACAATGGTGTAGAGTTCCAGACAATGGTGTAAAAAGTAGCAAAGTACATTTACTCAAGTACTGTACTTAAGGACCACATTTAAATTTACTGGTGTATTTCCAATACTTTACTTGTACTCTACTACATCTAGAGGCAAATGTCCTTTTGACTATTTGAAAACTTAAGCTACTTTGTGGCTATACATTATTATATTATAAAACATGCATGAACCACTTTAGCCCTATTTTATACATGGGCTATTTTCAAATATTTGAGTACTTTTACTTTTGGTACTTAAGTATATTTTGATGCCAATACACTTGTACTTTTACTCAAGTATTTTTTATTATTATTTTTTTAACACTGGCCTTTTACTTAAACGGTATTTTTGCATTGTGGTATTGCTACTTTTACTTAAGTAAAATACCTGAGTACTACTTCCACCACTGGTTACAGACCCATACACGTCCCTTTTGGACCCAACGTTGAAAGACTGTGGCTTAGAAAACTGCCTGAACTTCTATGTTGTCTATCTAGTCTTCTCAGCTACTCAAGTAATGTTACCGTTTGCTTTTCTCTTTAGGCTACTACTGAAAGAAAATGAGTGCCAACAAAACAACCAAACAGGGGGCCAGGTCCTCAGAGAATATCAAGGTAAAGATTGTCCCCCCCCTCCCTTCCCCCTACACCTGATTCGAAAGCCGGTGCCCCCTAACATGTAGAGGGAAAGGCACATTAACCCTGGCACCTCTGTTTTATGAAACATTTTCAAGACTGGCAGATCTACAAGCTAACGTGTTGCGTTGCAACATGTCGTGAGCTTGTAGATTCCCTGTTTTCAAATGGGTTAAGTGTAAAACAAGGTTTATGTGGTTAACTATCTGATCACTCTTCTGGGTCTGGTGTTATACTATGAAGTTATTACCTCTCTGGTCAGTTAGAATCTTGGCGTCTTCCCTGGCCTGGAGCCCACTTTTAGAACCTCCAGATAAGGGGTGTAATCAGCCAAGTAACTGAAATCATGTGTGTGTGTTCATGGTCCAGCACTTCTTATTTCACTGTCTATGGTACAAATCACGCACTACCACTTTTCAATAGAGCTGACCTATACAGTATCGCTTTGGCCAGTTTATGGGCCGTTGTTTGTTTTTGGACAATGTCATCTTTTGAATAGTCGTAAAATGTTCAGTTTTTTAATCAAAAAGTATTGGAGCTTTATTTTGTGCGCAAGTTAAATGTTCACTAAATCCAGTCTTAAGTTGAACTTGTTTGTTCAAAACATTCATGGTAATGGGTGGTGTAGGACTCCAAATCTGAGTCGTCTGGAACCCAAAAATCTGGCATCGGTCTGCCTCGTACTGTTCTTACAGTTGACCTGTGTCACTGTCTTGTTTGCTCTGGCTCGACCCCAGATTTTCCACATGAAATGGCCTGTCTGGGGATAAAATGGCTTAATTCTTGAATATTGAGAAGGGTCAATCTTTGTATTTTGATAGCAAGTTTATCTTGCGTTACATTCCAAGTAGCATTATGTAAAAAAATGTACTTCCTGAGGCATGCGGACACCTTCTTGTTTTGTTTATCGTAGGTGGCTCCTGTGTGCTCATAATGGGCTAAATCAACATTTATCATAGAATTCCTTTAGGTCTGGTTCAGACAGAGCCACAGGTCTGTAATGATCACCGAATGTGACACCACCAGTGTTCATTTAAACGCGCAGGTTGTGTTTTGACCGCCGCCAAACATTAACTAACCTGACCGTTGTCTGTAATGGGCTGTGGGGGAGAGCACTTTCCCACGATCATTACCAACGTGCACGCGAGGTAGGTGCAAGGTCCCGACGCGGCCGCGCACCGTGGGAATCGACACGGCCTGCTTGTTGTCATGCATTCAGCCCAGCCCCTTTCCCCCCTGTCAACAGAGTTCCCCCCCCACCCCCTCATTGTACTTTAGTTGCGTGGTGGTTTCTTGCACTGAAACTAGGCAATCTACAAGCTCGCATTGTGTCTCAGCGCGATACCGATGTGAGCTTGTAGATCACCTATTTTCAGTGAGCGACACTGGCGCACAGCTAAGTACAAATCGGGCTTCACTCCCAGGAGTGACAGTGTAACTAGAGTAAGGGCTGTAAAGTGGTACTAAGCCGCGGTGAATGAGCTGTGAAGGCGCGCTGCTGATTGTCCTGCGCGTTTTTCCCACGGGACTGAACCGTAATAGCTTCTCAAGACCCAGACGAGGAGGGTGGGGGCGAGGGTCACACACAGCTTGTGTTTTTTTTGGCAAGCTCTTGTGTTTTAGTTCACACTGGGAGGAACCAAATGTACTTTACCACTGACCTGTGGAGGCAATCGACTTCAAGTCGAGATGTGCAGTAGCGCACATTTTTAACTGGAGCTTTTTTGCCTCGTCTTCCAGAGCTTTTTCTCACCATCTAGCCAGGCGATGGGAGCCGCAAGGAAAACCCTGCAGGTCCTGCAGCCCTCAGCCTCCGGCCCAAACGTGGGCAAGTCACACCAGGTACTGTATGCTCAAGGCCTTTGGCTTTGCTGTTGTAATGATGTCTTATCTGGTGTTTTAATAGATCTATATTCTGAGGAGAATTCAGTTGGTTTATTAACGGGGGGTCTCCCCATTCCTCCAGCACTTTACATTCTCAGGTCAGGAATTGGAAGTGTCAAAACAAAATGAGGGTTGATAAATGAGTTCTCTCCTGATGGGACAAAATTGGTAACCTGAAATGTTTTCTGTTGGAGACTATTGTACAGAACAAACGCACTGTAGCAATTATTACTATCAGAATATAGAGCTTTAACTTTTTAACGAGACTCCGCTCAAGAACTTTAACTTTTTAACAACTTTGTTAACCAAAATATCATAGCGCCTAAAAAAAAAAAAAAACAACTTGCTAGCCTATAATTGAAAGCACTTCAAATGTATCTGGATTGCAATGTTGTGCGTGGATTGCAATGTTGTGCGTTCTCTCTCGCCTCAGAAGGACAAAGTCATCCCCAAAAGGAAACAGTGGGGTTCTGACCTGGCGACTGGCTCCAAAAGGACGAAGGCTGAAGTCAAATCCACCCAGACGGAGAGCGAGTGTCTGCCAGACGGCGTCTCAGCCGAGGCTTACATGCTCATGGTCAAAGGTGGGTTTCAGTTCTGGTAGCCACCAACTCCCTATTGAATTGATGATCACATCAGCCCCAGTCAAAGCTTATTGTGACTTATCTTATCTCCCTTAATCATTGAACCCAAGCATTGCTATTTTGGCACGAACATTCAGTAAAAATGGCAGATCTACAAGCTTGTAGATCTGCAGTTTTTGTTTTGGGACACACACAAAGTATAGAACCCTGGAGGACCCCAGTCAAAGTATATAGGTTGTTAAACCCCTTGTTCATTGAGTGACTACTATCTTTCAGAGACCCCTCCCTCCGCTTACTGGAAAGAGGTAGCCGAGGAGAGACGCAAGGCCCTGTACAACGTTCTGCAGGAGAACGAGAAGGTGGGTTAATCGCTGAGAGCTCTGAACTAATGTTTAGCCGTCAGTCCAGCCTGTTCCCACGCTGACTGAATCATCCATTTGAGTGGATTTCACTTTCTTGAGTGAGAAAACGCTGAATCTGTAGCCTTCATCACAAACTGCTTTTTCAGCTTCACTATCGTGTGTGTGTGTATATATATAAAAAACACACGATCGGCTAAAACCCGTTAATTTTGATATCTGTTCATTCCGATATTGCATTCTTATTGCTGATACCGATTTTAAATGTTTATTATGAACTGTGCATACCCAATTCCGCAGTAACTGTATTTCAGTACATGACTTTTGTATCTGTCGGCCACTTCGCATCAGTCACCATGCTTCTCCTTGTCTCCTAAAACAGTTGCACAAAGACATCGAGGCCAAGGATGAGCGTATCACCCAGCTGCAGAGCGAGAACGAGGAGCTGCATGAACTGGCCCAGCATGTCCAGTACATGTCTGATATGATCGAGGTATAAATGTTCAGTCATGTTTCTTTTATTGATTGAGGGCTTTCAATGACCACTGGCATCACTGAATTTTGATACCAGACGGCCATATTCCCATATTCTTTAAAAAAAATTTTATCTCTTGTAGGTTACTAAAACATTTTTGGAAAAGTGTAGGGGAAAAATGATTAATTCACCTCCTAGATCACTTATACTGTAAACCCTGAGTATCTCTGGGAGTTAATGAGTGGACCAGAAACTGCTTCTAGCATGGAAAGCGGAAGAGATTTGATATTAAAGGACATGAATAGCCTTTAGTAAGGTGCAAAGTTAACGCATTAGAGGGAAAAACTCAAAGCTATTTATAGAGTAATGTGGTCAGTGCTGTAAATCGTCTGTAACCTCATGTGTCCAAAACGTCTACTTTTCAGGATTCACACACACAAATCAACACAAAAATGGCAAAAGTAGCAGATCTACAAGCTCAAAACACGTTGCTTTGTGCCTTGTTTCGAGCTTGTCCATCTGCTACTTATGCTTTAGTGTGACGTGTGACGCTGTATGAGTAACTTGGGCATTAATGTACAAAAACACAAAGTTAAAATATGGAGAGAAGAGGTTTCTATCCGACGGTAACAAAATGTAAAATGACATATAGTGACACCAATATGGTCCTTAAGTGGATTTATGTAGGTGTAACCATGATGTGCTGTAAACTCCATCTTAGGTGTTTTGCTTTATTTATGCTTAGTTGCGCGTTGTGCCGCGCACTGAAAATGGCCGATCTACAAGCTCAAAACGCGATCGGCAACTTTCGCTGTGTGGCACTACGTACGACACAGAATAATATCACGCTTTAGAGTATGCGCTTGCTAACGTGTGACTGTCTTTTTAGAGGCTGACCGGGTCAGGTCCAGACAACCTGGAGCAGCTGAGAGACATGGCCCTGGACATCGAGTGTGACGATGACGAGGCTGAATCTAGTCTCAGTGACGACGGGGAGGGTGATGCTGACTCTAGCCTGGCTAGGGATTATGACGCTGAAATTAGCCTTGATGGGGAGGACGCTGAATCTAGCCTTGATGGGGAGGACGCTGAATCTAGCCTTGTTGGGGATGATGATGCTGAATCTAGCCTTGATGGAGAGGAGGATGAGACTGAATGTGGTTCCAGCGACGATGAAGAGGCCTCGGACCAGGACCCAGCTGAACCGTCAGGACAGTAAAAACCACCCGGCCACCGTCATTTGTTTTGTGAGACTTAATGCTGTTTTAAGATCCCGGCTGCAAGTTCCCTCTTGCCTTTTTTCCCCTTTTTTTTGGAAGACACTTTAACAGCTTTAAGTTTTAACTCTCAATGACACTTTGGTGTGTGTAGAGTTTTGGTTGTGTAGTTGCCTTGCCACGATGTTTACTCCAAATGTGGTGAGAGGTCATTAGTTGGTCATCATCCTTCAACATTGTTGCTCTGATAATCCTAAATCTAGTCTATAATTGACATTGCATAGTGAAACGGCTCTCAAAATCATTCTTTTAGCATAAACGAAGACGTTTCTGCCAATATAACATCAGAAAGCGATGGCTTTTCTTCTTAACCCATTTAGAACTGGGGCTGATTCTAAAAACGCCTTCTAAATCCTGACTTAAGTTTTCTGCAACAACTACACACATGGGTGTAGTTTTTATTTGTATATATAATATTACGGCGTAGGTTTCTTGATGTCTACTGGCAGAATCTGCTTGTTTGTGTTGAGAGTGACTTAGAGAGCTGTTTCACTCACTGCTGTCCCAGGTCAATGGTGAGACTTATTTTTGGATTATTGGTTTCTAATCAACCAACTATTGAAGATGCTAAACCAAAATGTGCACCATGGCAAGGTAACGACACAACACCAAACGTCAATGTGCCTTTAAGGGGAAAGGGAGCGGTTCTAGAATAAAGTCCTGTATGTTGTTTGAAGAGCAGTTTACTCTCTCCATGATTGGTCCCATGTTCTCTCTGAACCTCCATTGTCACACGCTGTAGCTCATCTTTCCCTTGCGAGGACTTGACTCGCCATTCCTCCTCGGCGGAGACGCTTGAGCCTCCGTCCCTGACGCTGCAGGTTTGGAAATTTATGGTCCATATATGGACTGTTAATCTTCAGGTCCTGAATCTGTTGCACGTCTCGAATATCTTGTTCTCTAGCCTGGAACAGGGGAGCTCTCCATCTTCTGCCAGCACATGGACTTTGTCCTCCGTATGGTTCTGAATCTGCCTGCCCTTTTGAACTGAGCAGGTGGATTCAGGAGCATGTGTGAGTGTACACGTAATTTCTTTGTTTCCAGCGCTTGTAGTGGCTTCTCCAGCTGAGGGTGCACTCTTCATTAAAGCAGGAAACCAGCCCTGTCCAAAACCTCTCTCTCTCGCAGCTGGTAACCAGCTCTCTCTCTCTCTCAGCTGGTAACCAGCTCTCTCTCCAGGCCATCCCGAGGACAATCAAATTTGAGATCTGTCAACTATTTCTGTTCCCCACCCCCCGGCCACACTTCTCTTTTTTTAATTTTTATTTATTACCGTATATAAACAGTTTAGCCAGTTTTGTGGACATTTCCAAAATGTACAGCCTGATTCATACAAAGATTCTATGTAAAACCTGAGCCATACATTGTCTGTCACAACGTCGTGGAATTCTTTAGATGTAAATTTAGTTAAGGGTGGCTTCTTTAAAGTTGGCTTGTTCTCCTCGACTTAGTCCGCTCATCGAACACAGCCGACCTACAATCACACACAGCGTGTCGTCGTAACGCATTGTGGGCTGGGCTTGTAGGTCGCGTTTCGCCGTCGTGCAGACGGGGCATAAATCAGGCTTAAGACTGAACGAGTTTATTTTGTTGCCATGTGGTGTTTTAATAACTACTGCAGTGCAGTTTTATTGCACTCTTATGTACATATGATTTGAAGTTGTGTACAATAAACATTTTCAAACTTGCATTGTTCATTTTCTTGGTTTGTGTAGGAAATGCTTTTTTCCCACTGCCTCTGGTGTTGGTTCACTTCAGATTCACACTTATGTCTTTTGTAAAATATCTACATTTCAATACAGCAATCCATTATTAAAAAGTACATTTACTTAAAGCATGCACTTTTGAATACTATAGAGCACTGTATCCCTACAGTGAGTTGGGACCCATGTTTTGTGTTGCCGACTAATATTTGTGTCACAAGTAAATTTCCCCTTATTTCGTTTCCTACATTTAATAAAAAATATGTATATTATTCAATTAAACACTTTCACAATTGACTTTCCATTTAAAAACAAGTGAGAATGGCTCTGCTAGCTCACAACGTGGTGCGCCACTTGTACGTCTGCTATTTTTCACTAGTTTCGGTCCCAGGCAAACGTCTAATTTCTCGAGTCTTGAGCTAAAAACTTTTGGGAACCACTGCTTGGAGCATAAAGGCAAGTATGTGAGTACAGATTTGACTGAGCAACTTTAACTTGGGAGTAATATTTGACCAGGAGTATTTATACAGCTGCTGGGGTTGAGTAATTTGACCACAAATGGGTGCATGAGATGCAGTTGTGTTGCACTGACTAGCCTTATAGTGGATGTTGGTGCAGACATGTCTGGAAACTAGCACATAGACAACTTACATGAAGTTCTGTTTTCATCCAGTAGAGTGTACCAGTGAGCCAATAATACAATTGCATCCAGCCAGACCCCATTTTACAGTCTAAAGTGCATTTTTTTTATTTTCAGGTGGTCCCAAGTAAATTATTTGATATTTAATCTTTATTTTAATCTTTATTACATGTACAAGTATATAGCAGTACACTATGTACAAGAGTTATCTCTATAAAGTACAGACTGTAAAGGAATTTTGGCCCAAATAACAGACTATATCAGATCAATCTAAAGTATGCAGTGTGAAAACGTTTTTTACTTACAAGTATTAATACTGCAATGTAGAAACACTGTTACAAGTAAAAGTCTGGTATTCAAAATGGACTTGCGTAAAAGTACAAAAGTAGTTTTCAAAATAAACATCTTTTGAAAATGGCAACTACAAGCTGCACTCGAGAGCTTGTAGATTGGCTATTTTCCACAAGTTTCCTAGGGGTTGTGGGCATCACTTCCTGTTGGTGTCATTGGATTTCATTGGATTTGATTGGATGAAATTGACAGGAAGTGATGCCCACAACACCCTAGGAAACTTGTGGATAGGGCTGAAGTGGTTAATATATGTTTTGTAATCAAAATCTACAAAAGCAACTAGTGACTAAGGTTATCAAATAATTGAAGTGGAGTATCTGTGGATAGTGGAGTAGAAGTAAAAGTACAGACGTTTTTAAATACTCAAGTAAAGTAAAAAATACCTCAATTGTACTGAAGTACAGTACAATAAAAAATTGAAATAAAATGTTTTACATAATTAAGCCCATCCTCGCAGTATAATCTCTTGAGGGAGGGGAGTTGACACAGATAAATCACACAGGGGAAGGACCAATGAGGGGATAATGTAAAAGTATATTGTTTATATTCAAATGTGTATTAGTAAATTGTTTCAAATGTAGAGGGCTTGTTTCTAAAGTGTAGTTGCTTATTTGGGCTTGCTTCCAAATGTTGTTTAAACCAGTGGTTCTCAAACATTTTCAAGGACCTCCAAATTAATATATATTTGAAGACCCAACCTTCTGAAAATATTTTGTGCCAGAGACCCCCACACAAGATTTTGTTTATTTGAAAATATTCCTGATTTTTCTTTGAAAATAGCAGATCTTCAAGCTCACAACGCGTCGCATCACCACGCATTGTGAGCTTGTAGATCGGCTATTTTCAAATAGCCAATGAATATATCGGTTATACAACTATATCCTAATTAATAAATGATAATTACAGTATATGATGTGTATGTATTTACACTGGGCCTGAAATACTTACAAATGTAACAATCCTTGTTATTTTTCTTCTTTTTGGGCGGTGTAGCCGCCCCTATAAGTGGGGTTGGGACACCTCATTAATCACCCTTCGCTCATTAGTACACCCCTAGCTGTACTGTGATTGGCTGACTCTATTGGCTGACTCTATTCAGCACTGTGATTGGCTAGCGAGACACATGATGACATTAATAACCTATAAATAGGACTATGCACTTCAAAAAATCATTTAAAAAAAAAGTGAGCTTCCATCACTATGATGACCACTGTGATGACCACACCGCCCACTTCACACTGGGTGTGATTTATTTTAAATATAATTACATTAATTGTAAGAAATTAGATTTATTTATTACATAGAATTTTGTGAAGCAATAATCAACAATGCAAATATATAAATATACGCTGCACATCCTATCGATATAATGTACGAGTGTATTATAGTATTTTAAAGGAAATTAAGTGAAACGTGACAAAGGCCGGTTGCTTCATGGAGTTGGTCCATGGGGTCAAAGTTGAAGCCAATTGAGTTCACCATACCAGCTGCAATCAACCATCTCGGCAGAAGTTCGACAGCAAAATGGACGAGCTAAAGTTGATAGCGGTTTAGCGGAGGTATCAAAATGATATGATCTGAGTCATCCTTTCTATTATGACAACATGAAAAAAAAGAAGATATCTGGAGCAGTGGTTCTCAAATTTTTTCATGTCAAGGACCCCCAACTTGACACTTATTAGCCCGTGGCCCCCATTTAAAAAATATGCCAGGCCCCATAAGAGAAGACTTTTACGGCTCTAGCAGTGATTCTCAACCATTTTAAATTCAAGGACCCCCAGACATGCAGTAGACTGACAGTGCAATTTATATTGTAAAATCAATGTAGATGTAACTCTGAGAGTGTACAAATGGAACCAAATGGACCCATTAGGGTCCATTTCGTTCCATTTGTACACTCTCAGAGTTAAAGACCCTTAAGGGTCCATTTGGTTCCTAAATATCCATCATTTAGCTGGGGACCCCCTGGAACTCCCTTAAGGATCCCTGGGGGTCCCCGGACTCCACTTTGAGAACCACTGATCTGGAGAAAGATCTCAGCAGCAGTTGGAGCTTCAGATGAGTGTTTTTTTTACAGAACATAATATGATGATGGAGACAAAAAACAACAGGCATACTAGTTTAAGCTAGGCCTAAAATTCAGATTTGGAAACCATATGATTAACCATAGTCTATAATGTATATCTATTCGATTCTGCATTTGAAATTTGTTATTAAGGACAGATTAGGGAGGCAAGGTTGAAAATATCTGTCAGGCGGGGTTTTCTGTTGGTTCACTAGAGTGAAACAGTGTTGGGAGCAACATAGTTTTCTGACCACACTCACAAGAAAATAAGTTGTACTGTTAAGTAAAGGACCTTTGTCAGCTGTCTGAAGACTTATTTTGTGCATCAAGCTGATTGCCAGGAACTGCTACACAGAAGTGTGTAAATCTAACAGGGAAAATTTAAGATTGCCACTTCAACCATGATGAATACTGGTTGTCCTAAACATACTAAATATACCTACATGAAGTAGTGATGCTTTGCACGTGTTTTCAATTAGTCATTTTGTCATACCGAACGGTATAGTGTTTACAACAAACTACTTTTGGTCACGTTGTTAATTCTGTTGTAGACATGCTGAGGCTTGGGTGTTACACCACAATAAGTGACTGACCAGAGAGTTGACTGTATTCTCACCAGGTACATATTGTATTATGTAATTGTATTTGTATTGTGTAGTATTTTATTGTATGTAGTCCAATGATTGTTAGAATAGGCCAGTCTAAATGAGATTTGCCCAAGACGTGCTGATCGGGTATTACACCAGAATAAACTGTCAACAAAGAGAGAAGTGGTCTGGAACTTCATTAATCCACAACACAACGCAGATCAAATGTTACATATTTGTAGATCTGCTATTTTTGGCGAAGACATTTTGTTGTAGTTGGAAAAAGAACCCCCCAAAAGTACAGTGCAACTCAGGTCCATTTGAGTAAGTACAGAGGGACTAAGTGGTTTAACTGAAGTGATATTGATCAATTCCAAAATCACTAGCCATTAGGCCTACAGACTGATTAGCCCCCTCAGAAAGGGTTGCTCCGACATGTCATTGTTCCGACATTACTAACCCTATCCCTAATCCTAACCCTAACCGCATGCGGAATCCACGTAGTCGGAGTAGTGGATGTCGGACTTATGAGCAGTCACCCTCAGAAAGAACTGCTCCAGCTCTTGCTCTACAGAGCCAATACCAAGGATCCCTAAATTGATATACATTTTGCAGCGGACCCCCATCTGAAAATGTTTTGTGCCAGGGACCCCCAGAAGCAAAGATTTGAGTTAAAAATGTTCGCTTTAAAAATATTTATATATTCAAAGATATGCACACATATTCAAGATTTTTCAAAAATAGCAGATCTACAAGCTCATACCGTGGCACTCGGTGCGACACAAATGATTGTGACGCTACGTTAACTAATTTTGCTGGGGACCTCCTGGTAACCCCCCAAGGACCACTGGTGGTTCCCGGACAACTAGTTGAGAACCACTGCTGTAGAGGGCATCAGAGTTGTTAGACCAGTCCAGTAACTTGTTCAGGGGCACTCTCAGTTTTTGATTGATTGATTGAATACTTTATTAGACAGAAATGTAAACAGCACGAGGTACAGTCAGACATTTAGGCTAAAAGGATAACACAAGAAAGTACTAGGGACTTGTTTCCATTGTGGTCCTATGTATTCAATTCATCAACATGGCATAAAAATAACACAAAAAAATACATATCAACACATATAATTGTCGCTCCCTCTAGTATTGTGGTTGTGGGTGTCACTCACTTTGGAGAAGTAGTAACTTGTAGTTGTCCACAATCTCCCCCACCTCCCTGTATGTGATGCTTGTGACCGGCAGTGGTGTAAGGTAACTAAGTACATTTACTCAAGCTTACACTAAATTAAATTGAATTAAAACACTGTAGGCCCCAAGGGAACCACGTATCTGCCTTATTTTCCTATTCATACCAAGGGCTTGGAGAATACATGCTTTCATTCTATGACTGTTGATTCATTTTCACTGCATGCATACTCTTTTATTTTAATCCCAGCATGTGACATTTTGTGTGAAATAATCATCTGTTGACATTAAGAAGTGATATGTCCATCATCAGTGAAACAGAACGGCTGGGGTGTTCCTACCATAGATATAGAAACCTAGATACCTCATTGGCCTCTGCAGTTCATTGGAGCGACCTGTATTGCTCTGGCGGCCGCCATAGGAGGCAATTAAGCTGCCACTCAAAGTGACTACTGGCCAGTGGCCAATCACAGTGCGTTGACTACTGGCCAATCACAGCGCGTCTAACTGACTAGTTGCTGCGCGGCTGCCTCTTAAAGGGTTAAAGGGGAATTTTGGACCACGGTTTTCTTACCTTTTCTATGATGTTATATCTTAGGATGAATGGTACAGTAGAAATATTTCATAACTCCATCTCGGGTCCCCAATTGGGGAGAGAAAGCGGGCCCAAAGAACACCTGGCGAAGGAAAGTGATGATGGAGCTGAAGGAGATGGGTCTTTCCTGGGACGAAGCGCAGGCCAAAGCACGAGACAGGGTTCAGTGGCAGTGTATGATTGCGGCCTTATGCCCCAACCGGGACGAAGAGGATAAGTAATCCCGGGTCCGCCACAGCTTCAAACGCGCGCCAATAGGCCTTGCGCTTGATCACGTATTTTAATAGCTTTTTTTGTATTATTATTTTTAGATCTGACGTTCATAGTGACAGAACAGTTTTGAATGCGCCCCACCGGAAGTCTCGCTAGACAAGATTGAAATCTCGAGATTTCAATCTCTTCTAGCGAGAAAAATTATGGGGCGCATTCAAGACAATCACGTGCATAGTGTTCTGTCACTATGAACGTCAGATCTCACAAAAAAATGTAAAGCTATTCAAATACGTGATCTAGCGCAAGGCCTATTGGCGCACGTTTTAAGCTGTGGCGGACCCGGGATGGAGTTATGAATTGTTTCTACTGTACCATTCATCCTAAGATATCATAGAAAAGGTAAGAAAACCGTGATCCAAAATTCCCCTTTAAGGGCTGGGTTACAAAAAGACCCGCCCCCACCTCCCTCTGATTGGCGCACGCGGAAGTTTGCCTTCTCTAAAATGGCACACGAAATACAGATGCCTCAGGGCCGGAAGAGTCGTCTACCTTTATATGTCTATGGTTGAGTGCTTGTAGATCTGTTGTTTTTGACAAATGTTGACACATTTTAGGAATAGGCACATAGTAGTGATGCGCCACGGAACCGAACCCGCCCCAACCCACCCCGCAAAACGATATATAAATCAACGACTCTGCCCGCCCTGTGACCCGCGGTGAAAAAAAAAAAAGATACTCACACTACTGAGTGAGTGTGAGTGAACTGCTGCGCGACACCGTAGGCTACATCGCACATCAGTATAAACAAATTAATATATATTTTGGCCTTTACATCTCATTCAACCTTAATATGCAAAAACAGCTTGTGTTTAGTTGTCTCCGCCAGGCTGAAAGGCATGGCGAGAGAGTATGTTTTACCCCCTGTCCGTCCGTCCGTGTCTCCATCCGTCTGGGAAAAGCTAATATCCGGCACCGTTGGCCCGGTCGCTCCGAAACTGTGCACACACACTGGATGCCAATTCAGAACCTCTGCCCCATATTTTTCACATGGGCCTGTTATAGCTCCACCAGGAGGCCGATTTGTGCAAAACCCACTATTTGATATTACTCCTACAGATTTTACCTAAACATCACGCGAATTGGTACACAGTATCTCTATAGTCCTGTGATCAAGACGGATCTATCTATATATTTCATATTCCATCCTGATTGGCTAAGGTTGGCTTCCAAAGTTTGCAGGATTGATCCGTTTTGAACAAAATGTCTCAAATCATCAACGCAGCGTGCGTTTTCCGTGAAAATTTGCGCGCACATTCCCACTAGGCCGAGGAAGAAATGCCACCCTTTTCACAGTGACCTGTTATAGCGCCACCACCAGGTCTAATTTAGCAAAACACATTTTTGCAACAAAATGCCTCAAATCATGAATGCATGCACATTCCCACTAGGCAGAGGAAGACATGCCACCCTTTTCACATTGGCCTATTATAGCGCCACCAGGAGGCCATAATAACCTACCTGACCTGGCGGAGACCTGTGTTCCGAGGAGCACTTTTTCTAGTTTTGTTAATGTTAAACATGAATGATGGCGCAAGGGAGGTTGATTACTTGCCTTAGAGGTTGGGGGAGGTTGATTGCTTGCTTGTATAATATCCACGACCCATACAAGTTCTGGTTTTGACGGGCTTTATTATCATCAAGTGGGTCCGGCTTGGTTCAGATTCTATCACTTTGGGACCCCGGTTCTGTTTATCATTACACCCGAGTGAACCACCCGTACGCAGCGCTGATTAGGTGACGCAGCTGTGTAAAGCTTCATTTGTGCTTTGCCGTATGGTGATGTTGTTGCGTATCGGAAATAGCAGAAAAGCCCACAACGCGGCGCGTTGCGACATGTTGTGAGCTTGTAGGTCTTATATTTTCAACGTGCAACACCATGGTATGAAGAATGGGCTGATCTATCGGATAACTGCAGCACTGAGACACAGCAGCACCATCAGGCTGTCGGGAATTAACCCACACTGACATTGTCAGATCATGATAAAAACTTTAAATAATTATGATGTTTTTTTGTTTTTTTAAAGATATTTTTGGGGGCTTTTCTGCCTTTTATTTGAGGGGAAAGTAGGCAGGAGATGGGGAGAGACATGCAGTAAAGATCGTCGGGATCGGGACTTGAACCCACAATGCACTGTCAGTCTACTTTAAAGCCTAGGTGCCCGGACCGCCAAACCACGGTCAAGGCCATTTTCACTACTTCTTAAAAGCATTTGTCTCCCTCTAAGCAATTTCTTTTCTTTAATGGGATTCTTTTGAAAAACATTATAATTTGTTTTCAACCACCTCTTCACCACACTAACATGTCAATATGGTGACAGAACAACCACCTCTTCACCACACTAACATGTCAATATGGTGAAAGAACAACCACCTCTTCACCACACTAACATGTCAATATGGTGACACAACAACCACCTCTTCACCACACTAAGATGGCAGCAGGGTTGTCAATATCATGACATCTTAATTGTCACACAAATAATCGCGATTAACAAATTAATTGTGTTTTTTCCCCCACTTTTTTTGTCATTGAACATTGTAACATAAATGTGCTATTTCCGTTATTTTTTTTAAATGTTTGAATACGTATGAACATATTCCGACAGATATATCCAGATGAATAGAAACGATTCTGTCGACCATGCAAAATGAATGCAATTATGCGATTATGTAATAATGGTGACAGGCCTACATGTCAGAGGAAGAACAGGATCAGATCCTTCATCATGATAATGATATTTCATTGGTAACTTTAATCTGCCGCTGTCGCTGAAAGTTATATACTGTATTAAAGAAAGGCTAATTTAGTGACTACTTTATAATGGGGCCAAAAGGCCTGTCTTGAATTTTCAAGGAATTCCAAGAGATTGTCTTTCTTCGGGGGAAAGACATTGAGGGCCGTGCCCGTGTGTGTGCCTGTGTGTGTGTGTGTGTGTGTGTGTGTGTGTGTGTGTGTGTGTGTGTGTGTGTGTGTGTGTGTGTGTGTGTGTGTGTGTGTGTGTGTGTGTGTGTGTGTGTGTGTGTGTGCGTGCGTGCGTGCGTGCGTGCGTGCGTGCGTGCGTGCGTGCGTTCATAACTATTCATGTTTTATTTGTAATAGAGGTGTATAATCCACATTGACATAATTTTATCCTACAATTTTGCAAACAATCCCGGAGAATGCCACTTCTCAAGCCCCTGGAGGGTTTTAAAAAATTCTCATTCACATTTTACTGATCCTTTGTGTATAATTTTTAAATTCAGTTGTAAGTGAAAATAAACAAACAAACAAACAAACAAACAAACAAAGGTGTTTATGTGTTGCATTGGTAAGAGTGTGTCACTACATTGTCCAATTAAGTAGCTCACAGTGTGGTGTTGCTCAGTGGTAGGTGTTCTTCTCTCTTGTATGAATTCTATGGTGAAGTTTGAGATTACTGCTCCGGCTGAACCGTTTCCCACACTGGTCACAGTTGTAGGGCTTTTCTCCTGTATGAATTCTCTGGTGAAGCTTGAGATTAGCGTTTGTGGTGAACCCTTTACCACACTGGTCACAGTTGTAGGGCTTTTCTCCTGTATGAATTCTCTGGTGAAGCTTGAGATTAGCGTTTGTGGTGAACCCTTTACCACACTGGTCACAATGGTAGGGCTTCAACCCTGTGTGAATTCTCTGGTGTACTTTGAGATGACTGCTCTGGCTGAACTGTTTCCCACATTGGTCGCAGTGGTAGGGCTTATCTCCTGTATGAATTCTCTGGTGATATTTGAGACTATTGCTATGGCTGAAGCTTATCCCACACTGGTCACAGTGGTAGGGCTTCTCTGCTGCATGAATTCTCTGGTGTTCTTTGAGATGACCTCTCTGGCTGAACCGTTTCCCACACTGGTCACAGTAGTAGGGCTTCTCTCCTGTATGAATTATCTGGTGACATTTGAGATGAATGCTCTGGATGAATCGTTTCCCACACTGGTCACAGTAGTAGGGCTTCTCTCCTGTATGAATTCTCTGGTGACATTTGAGATGAATGCTCTGGATGAATCGTTTCCCACACTGGTCACAGTGGTAGGACTTCTTTCCTGTGTGAATTCTCTGGTGATGTTCTAGATGACTGTTTTTGCTGTAGACTGGTTTCGTCAGTGGTAGTTGGGCAGGAAAGACATCTTAGATGGAGAATGAGGAGAGGAAAGATCATAAAATGTTTTTAAATATCATGCAAGCTGTATTGTATTACCAACTGATAATGTTCTAAATTTAAAAGCATCTCACTACTTCTTTCTTAAGAGTTTCATAGTCTCTAACATGCACCATTTAATCAGTTAATACAGCACATTCTTTTATGCAGGGCATTTGGACAGCATATAGGGTTGCTATTATTTATTTAATATTTACTATCATATAAAATACCCCTACCACTTCACCAAATGACTTCAAGGAGAGGCGAGGTCTGGTACTCGTCTCAAACTTTTCAAGCTGCGACCCTACAAAATAATCATATTTGAACTGGGACCCCCCACCCTGACTTGGAATTGCAGGAGTTGAACCATTACATTTTGTTTTACTAGGTTCCACAGATGATATTGTGAAAATATTTTCACAATTCTCTTTCTTAGGTAACATTTCACAATTTGGCCAATGTTTGACCATGTTTTATAGTATAGTTTGCTGATTACTTTTGCCACAGTAATGTTCTTTAAAAAGTCCTTAAATTGTCACTTTCGAAATGTGCAGATACCCATTATATACACTTATTGCGAACGCGGAAGGAGGCGCGGCTTCGACCAAGTGGAGCTTACTATGTAACCGTGCTCGGGTTGTGTGTGTGTGTGTGTGTGTGTGTGTCTGCGTCTCTGTGTGCATGCACTGCCTGTGTGCAGCCGCCAGAGTGCGCCAGAGTGCAGGAATTTAGACAATGCTCTGATTAAAATGCACAACAGCCTGCAAAACACACACACACACACACACACACACACACACACACACACACACACACACACACACACACACACACACACACACAATGTCAATGTTCTCTCCCCATCACGGTGAAATAACACGGATTACAAGTCCGTAAATACACAATATTTTCGAGCTGCGTTCGCTTCCAGCGTTCGCGCGTCTTACTTGTACTGTACAGTATGTTGGTTTGTTTACTGTTGAGTGAGAAAACAATGTTGCGCTTTAGGCAAATCATCTGGGGAGGATGGTGGAGGATTTAGTTGAAGTGGCCCTTCAAGAAACGATGCCCTAGCACAGTGGTTCTCAACCTCTGGGTCATCAAAGTAATCAACAAAAAACTGGTCAAACATTGGCCAAATTGTCAAATAATATAAGAAAGAGGCAAAACTATTTAAAATAACCGATCTACAGTTGTGAGCTTGTAGATCTGCTATTTTCACAATATTTATCTGTGGAACCGAGTCAAACGAAATGTAATGCCTAAATTCCTACAGTACATTCCAAGTGCTTGTCAGGGTGTTTGGGTCCCCAGTTCAAATATGATTATTTTAGGGGTCACAGCCTGAAAAGGTGGAGAACCACTGCCCTAGCAGAAAATCACGGGCACCATCCATCCACCAACAACATCCATAAGCACAGAATTCCCTTCATGGGTCGAGTTGTCAAGGTTGTCAAGCACTCTAGATCATCTTCTGCTCCAGGGGCCCGTTTCACGAAACCTAGATAGCAGATTAAGCCGGGATTTATCGACTATCCTGGATGAATTTATCTTAAGAATCTAATAAGAATCAGTTTCATGAATCGGTTTCATGAAAGCTGAGTTATCTCGCCCGATAGATTTAGCCAGTTAACCTAGATATGTTTATCCATGACTCGGTTTCATGAAAGCAATGCCACACTAGTTATCATGGAAATGTGGCTGTGAAGTTAGCCTGCCAGGTTGAAATAATACTATTGCCTTTACTGTTCATTAAGCAGTCAATCTGAACACAAACCAATCAGTTTTTCCACACTTATTCAATTCTTATGTTTATGCTGCCTTATTTTTATTAGTCTGCATTAAAACATCATATAGGTGCACATTGGCATTAAAAGACTACTTAAGCCCTCTATACTATACTTCATTATAGAACGTCAAATAACGGAAATATATAGGCTGCACAACCTCATCATGACAGTTTGTGAGCTTGTAGATTGGCTATTAAAAATGTTTTGAAGAATTCAAAAAAATGCTATTAAACATTGTGACCATTATAATTTTTTATACTCATTATTTTTGAAGTCAGACTATGATAGACCATAGTTTACTGCTTATGGGTGATCTATTTTGCTAGGCCTAGGCTTATTTGTGGAATATATAACTTCATGCCACAATCACTGGAGTTAGGCTACGCACAGGAATCTATCTATCTATCAATGTCATTATACCAGTGAGATTTTTATTTTCACTGCTGAGTTGTGGATTAGCTTCTGTCAGATTATTTCCTGGACTATGGATTATTAATCTATCCTGAGGAGTTATTGGAACATCTTTTGTTTGTTTGGATTGATTTATGAACATGTGGAGTGGGGACACAAATGGATGCATAGGTGTACAGTAAGTACAATATTATGCGTTGTGGAGATGTCACTTGAATTTAATTACTGAGCATGTCGGAGTGATCTATTCAAATTTATACAAAACTAGGCTTGATCTTCAGAGCTTGATCGTTTGTCCTTTTATTTTTTAAATAACTTAAATCAATTTAATTTAGAAAACATTTAACATAATAGTTTAATCTGAACCACTTAAACCCTCTATTAGTCAAACACACCACTGTACTACGCTCTTTTTTTCACTTTTAGGCCTACCGTATGCCTACAGCCAATCTAGCCGATCTACAAGCTCACAACGCGTCGCATAAGCTTGTAGATCGGCTATTTTTGGTGAATGTTCCCCCAAAATAGGTTTCCTGTGGTTCAAGTGGTTAAGGTGAATCAAATAGGCCTGCATCCCATTTATTTTAATGTTTTTGTAAAAATGAATTTAATTCTGCCTTTGTGAAACGGTCCCCAGGCCCCCAGCAGTGTACCATACAAAGTATGCAAGAAAGGCCCCAAGCACCTCCAAATGCTTTGGAAGCTTACAGTACATGCAGGTAATCTGGTCTCACACACACACATACAAACACGCACGCACACACGCACGCACGCACGCACGCACGCACACACACACACACACACACACACACACACACACACACACACACACACACTCGACATTGGTAAACAAACATTTTGTGGGCACGGGTTGAAGGGAGAACAGTTGGGGAGTTCCCAGATGATTATAGCTTAATGTGCAACATTGTCAACATTGTCAGTGGTTGAAGAAGTACTCATATTTGTTACTTAAGTAAAAGTATCAATACCACAATGTAGAAATACTTATAATTACTATATAAGTAAAAGTCTGATATTCAAAATTTACTTTAAGTATATGTTGATTGGCATCAACATATACTTAAAGCACCAAAAGTAAAAGTACTCATTATGCAGAATATACCATTTCACAAATGGTATATTGGTGATATTCACAAGATATTCACAAGCTCACAACGCATTGTGTGCTTGTAGATTGGCTATTTTCAAATAGCCAAAGTATATAGGGCTGAAGTGGTTAATCTACACTACCATATGTGATTATTTAAATAACTCCAACCCGAACACCTCTAAATGTCAAATCAAATATTAATAAAGAAATACGCAAATATTGTAAAAATAGCCGATACAAGTCTAATCACATTTTTAAAATAATCATAAAAAAGGAACGGTTTTGGATAACAAGGTTTCCACCTGACAGCAACGATATAGCAACACATTTTTGTTATTGGACAAATTCATGCGCTCATTTCATATAAATGATTCCCCTTCTGTCTCTATAGCCAAATGAAGCATTCCTGTGAGCTGTAAGTATAGGATTGACATGTTGTGTAAGCATTTTAAATAGCCTACAATGGTCTCTGAATACCAGAGTATTTACTTGAGTGCATAGGCTACTTTATCAACCACTGGAAAAGTGTACAGTGACATAAAAACATGTACACACCTATTCTGTGTAACTTAATCACAGGCTGCTTCAGCATCACTTCTTCTGACGCCGTTAAAAAGCTCTCGGACGACATCTCTCTTTAAAAAAAAACGAAATACTTCATCTCCTTCGGTCCACTTTGATAGTTGACATTTGAGGCCCGGTATATCGTCTTGAGTTCAATAGGACAGAACAGTGCTTAGTTATAGGTTAACCTGAACCCACCCACTCTCCACCCCTGCTGCACAGTCGCGTGCACACGCACGCACGCACGCACGCACGCACGCACGCACGCACGCACGCACGCACACACGCATGCACACACAAGCGCACACACAGCACACCTACACGTGTGAAGAAGCAAGTTAAATAGCATGTGCACCATGTGCTCCACTTGATAACACGATGTACCGTAGGCCTATATGTAAATAACTAGATTTTGGCCTTCAAACCTAGTCCTATGCTGATAAGAGCAATGGTCATCGAAGTATGGCCATTTGAAGTGTTAAACACTGCTATAACACTGGTGCCGAGCAGTGATACACTTGCAGCACCCAGGTCCACTGTCATACCTGTGTGACCTTGTGTTCGGGAGGGAGGGCCAGGGGCACTTCCAGGTTGCACCATTGAACACTAAGGAAAGGACGCTTTCAACATCTTAAAACTGTCTTTGTTTTGGTGAGTAGCGAAAGTGTATTTTTCTTCAAACTAGCGACGAGAGGCTTATGCGGGGTTGTGCGGGCATGCTGGACAACGGCTGAAAAGTAACATAACGTTAAGGAGAACTTCTAACGCAGTGGACCAGAGCTAACGTCATGGACCAGAGCTAACGTCCATGCCGTAGGTTGACCCACTAGGCAATTTTAATATAGGATAAGCTCTTTAGTGAACAGAAAATACATTTTCAGGGGGGGTTGCAATTTTTCTGCCAATCAGAGAGAGTAGGCCTACCCATTTGTCAGCTTAAATGTTCTAGTGCTCGCAATCTGTTCTGACTGCTCATTTCCTTGTGTCACCACTTCCAATTTCACTTGTTTAGACGTTGTAGTCATTGCTGAGTGTTTCATAAGTGACAGAGGTCTCCCCAGTTCTTTAATAAACATAAAATACATTTTCAGGTGGGTTGCCAAATTCAGCCAATCAGCAGAGATTTCAGTTTCCATATCAGCTTCAATTTGATAGTGTTCCAGTTCCAATTCTGTCTGCTCATATCTTTGCATCATCACGTCCAATTTCACTTGTTTATCCTGTATCCTGTGTGAGTTCTCTCTCCTGAATGGATACAATTGGTATTCCGACATGAAAATGCATTTTCTGTTTAGAGCTGAAGAGACATGGACACTCCTGTTACTGAACAAACACTATAGCAATGATTACTATCAGAATATAGAGCTATTTATCACTTATATATAAAAAATCACACCCAGTGTGAAGTGGGCGGTGTGGTCACAGTGGTCATCACAGCGATGGAAGTTCACTTAAAGAAAAGTAATATTGTGGACCAACCATTGTACACCTAACTTTAAAAAAACCATAAATGTGTTTTTTTTAAAGTGCATAGTCCTATTTATAGGGCTATGCACATGTGTCATGTTTCACTAGCCAATCACAGTCGTGAATAGACTGTGATTGGCCAATCACGGTGCAGGGTTAGGGGGGTACACTGGTGGCCAATCACAGCGCAGGATTGGGGGGTGCAAATATCCAAACCTTACATATAGGGGGCGGTTTCCCCGCCCAAAAATCTATATTCAATATTTCTACTTCCCCTCCAGAGGGCACCATCAACCTGCGAGAAGGGACAAACCAAATCCTTGCTCTACATTTTGAAAAGTATATCATTGATCATACTATCGCATATAGGAGGGGGGGGAGGAGGTCCCTTATATTATGTAGTTTATATATTTGTATTGGCTGCCCTTTTATCCTGTTACAATGTTTATACATTTCTTTGCTGGTATCTCTGACTCAATATCTTGGCCAACTCCAGGCCGGCCCTTACTTTTCCCCCTTTTTTCCCCCTATGGTTAATGGTTAATGTTACTCAGAGGTAGTTGTTTCCATGTATCAGATCTATTTCTAAGCTTTTGAATCATAATGAGTTATGTCTTCTTTTTTTTTACATCCATCTGACACGGCTTAACTTAGCCATTAACCCCCTTGTAATGTAATCCTCTTCCCCTTTTTGAAATTTGAAAGTAAAAAAAAAAAAAAAAAGAAGTGTACGCCTATTTTTTTTACATAGGCGGCAGGCCTCCTTTATCATACTGTATATATTTTGTATCTTTGGCAAATGTTTTAATGATATGTAAATTCTAATTCTCAGTTATTTGAACCACTATTGTGATTTTGATTACAAATTGAATATCTTCTGCTTTATTGTGAGATTGCCTCGTGCAGAGCTGCACTCATTTATAGGTTGTCGTCAAACATTGGCTGATTAAGGGACTGAAGATTATTATTATGAAGCTACTGGTGACAGTGTTGTGTCAGCAATGCATTTATATTGTTGCTGTCAAGTGGAAACCTTGTACGTCCAAAGCCCTTTTTTATTATAATTTTTTAAAAATGGTGAGAATAGCCGATCTACAAGCTCCCAAAGTGTTCCGTGGTGACGTGTTGTGAGCTTGTACATCTGCTATTTTCCACTACTTCTGTGCGACTCTCATGTATGATGAAGTAAAGGGCATACATTTTTGAAAATCCATAGTTGAAATATGGAGATAAAAGTTTTCCACCCGACAGCGACGCTATCATAGAATGTAAATGTTTTAAACAATAGCGCTGCTCCTGCATAAACATGTCTCCTTTTGAGACAAAGCCACACTGATATCGTCATTGTCGGGCAGAAACCTCTTATCTCCATATTATAACTTTCTGTGTTTTTTTTCTCGTAAATGAATGTCCTACTTTATCATACTACAGCGTCACACAAAAGCATCAAAAGTAGCAGATCCACAAGCTCGATGCTCGTTTTGAGCTTGTAGATCTGCTACTTTTGCTGCTTTTGAATTTGAATCCTGAAAAAGTTACAGTTTTGGACATATGAGGTTTCCACCCGACAGAGACGATATGATACCATGCAGAAAGACCATATATGGCGTACAATCCATGTGGTTGCCACGGGTTATACGCTGTCCCTTGTGTCGTCAGCGCAGTGGTTCTCAAAGTGGTCCAGGGTTCCCCAGGGGTTACATTTGTGTCATATTATGGTTACGCAAATATGTCAATCTTTCCCCCTAAGATACAGTATGTCACGAGGAAAATTTGAGAGAATATCTATTTCCATCAGGTCAGATTGAAAATAACTTTATACTTTGGACGTTTAACCACTTGAACCCCAGCATCCCTATTCTGGGGGTTAAATAAGCCAAAAATAGCCGATCTACAAGCTTACAACGTGTGACGTTGCGATGTGTTGTGAGCTTGTAGATAGGCTATTTTTTAAGACATTTGGTGTAGATTGAAAAAGAACGCAAGAAGTGCAGTGCAACTCAGGTCCGCTTCCCTAAGGTATACCTTTATATTTTATTTATATGATATTTTTAGATTCCAAATATTATCAAAGTATTCTGCGGCACGCCTGGCACCGCCAGTGCCACGGCGCCCACTTTGAGAAACCCTGGTGTAGACCCAGCGGCGACCCTAAAGGGCAAGACCACTTTGGTTTGGGTTGTGTAGTTACCTTGCCATGATGTAACTCCAAAAGGACAAGAAATCAAAAATAATTGCCCCACTGATTTGAAATTGATAATTCAAAATATGCTCCTCATTGACTTACATTGTACGGCGAAACGGCTCTCAAAGTCACTCTTTTAGCACGTAGGCTAAACGGAGACAAACTAAGCTGATTCAGACAATAAGGAACATCACCAAACCCAGTACTATTTACTTTTTTAATAAAAACTTTAACTTCCTGTTGATTTTACTATTAGAAGATCCGGATCCGCGGATCCAGTCCGGGTTTTCTTCCAGAAAAAACATGGACAGACGGCTAAAACAACTCACTCACATTAAATTAACAAAAGTAATATTGTTTTGCCATTATCATTACATGATTCACTTTCTTTCAAAAATAGTCCTGTTTACTCCATATGATATTAGACTGTTTCTGACAAATGACAAATAAACCAACAGTTTTATAGAATATGATAGCTACTCGCGGCACTTCTGTTATTAAATAAATGGGCAAAGAGAGGAATCCATGAACACACCAAAACACATCACCGCCCGAGATTCACAGAAGGTCTGACTCTGCGACGGAGCCTGCTGTTCCAACAACAAGCTAAACTCTAAAGTTACATTCTATCATTTAGAATGGAAAATAATCATCACAGCACATCCCCTTGTCTATGACATTATTCTGTTGATTCAGGCTTTGAGCTGAGGGATAGAGATAGGCTAGAGAAGAGTAGCCTAATCAGTTAGGCTTTGTGAATAATGATGATGTGTTTTTAATACTTACTCCAATCTCAGAGGATTTTTTTTTTACTTTTTACCCCACTGCAATGATTTGAATACTTTAATTACAAGTTAGGCTACTAGGCTGTGAAAGACTGACACATTCTGAAAACTGTTTGAGGGGAAAAAACATGTATAATGAGGACTTTATAATATTTTTTGTGTACTTTTTTAAAACTTTTACTCAAGTCAAATGTTTAACATAGGACTCTTACTTGTAACAGAGTATTTCTACATTGTGGTATTGCTACTTTGACTTAAGCAACAAAAAAAGTATTTCTAGAGTATTTCAGTCAGTATTTCATGCACTCGGTGGAGCTGTACATCTAGAACTGAGGGTGATTGTTAGAGCATGGGTGACTAAACCCAAGTGAACACAAATGTGAACAAGACATGTAAAAAACACTCAGACATTTATTTCATGTAGGGAGATCTAGGATCTCAGTTTATTACCAGATAGGATTAAAGATTAGGATTAATAATCGTCACCCACTGGGTTAATCCATTGGTTCTCAAAGTGGGGTCCGGGGGCACCCAGGGGTCTTTGGGAAATACCAGGGGGTCCCCAGCAAAATCATTTTAACCACTTTAACCATATTTACACTTTGGCTATTCACAAATAGCAGATATAGCAGCTCACAGCGCATCACTTCGTGCGCTATGAGC
The DNA here is from genome assembly GCF_963280865.1 of Gymnoscopelus braueri. Taxonomy (NCBI): domain Eukaryota; kingdom Metazoa; phylum Chordata; class Actinopteri; order Myctophiformes; family Myctophidae; genus Gymnoscopelus; species Gymnoscopelus braueri. The sequence goes on from NC_137613.1 coordinate 46,186,711, forward strand.
TTGTAGATCTAAAAATGTGGAAACATCTTGAAAATATGTGCAAATCTTTGAATATATATATTTTTAAAGTGATTTTTTTAACACAAATCTTCTCTTCTGGGGGTCCCTGGCACAAAACGTTTTAAGATGGGGGTCCGCGGCCAAGTACATATCAATTTGGGGGTCCTTGGCACGAAGAAAGTTAAGAACCAGTGGGTTAGCCCATATGTACTATATGGGTACTATCTATTTTATGGATCCACGCTATGAATGGACAGACATCCTTGGCTATACCCGGTGAATGACACAACAGAGTCTTGTCGGCGATGTGCACACCATGGAGGATGCTGTTGTACTCCACTCCTCCGCCAGAATCGCCCTGTGACACAGAGAGAGAGAAGTGGGGAAAATAAGAGCGAGAATGAAAAGAGAGAGGGAACAAAAGAGAAGGGAAGATGAGAAGAAGGAAAATCCAATGGACATTTTGTAAAATCACACTGATTCTTTCAAAAAGAAAAAACTCCATTTATGTTGAAGTCTATAGCAGTGGTTCTCAAAGGGGTGGGAGGGGGTTCCAGGGGTTCCCCAGGAAAAGTTGTTAATAGTGTCACAATCGTTTGAACCACTTAAACCACTTAAACACTTAAACCATACTTTGTCTTTTCAAAAATATCAAGCTCACCACAACGCGCCGCAACGAGTTTGTCTGATCTGCCATTTTCGGCCAAAACCTTCCCCACAATAACAGAAAACAGAAAATACACTAGTATAGTCTATATACACAGTATATATAGAGCCCTGAGGGACTCCGTTAGGGGTTTAAGAGGTTAAATGCTAACGCTATAGGGGTGGCAACTGCCATCACCTGTGACCCCAAATAACACCCCTGACCTGTAATCCGACACACAAACATTTAAACATCCAGAAACATTATTGTATTAATTGCTCCATCTATAAATGTAACACACTCACAGCACAGGTATCGGTACGGCTTCCAAGGAGTTGGTCATAGCAGAGGGTGTTCGCCTCATAATTCTCTGTGCATGCTGCTATCTTCATGTCGCCACACTGCAGGTCAGCATGTACTCCGCCTATTTGAGAGGGACACATTGCATTCTGTATCATTTGCCTCCGTTTCTGTTATAAGATCTGTTATATGCTTCCATTCACAAAATTTGTACAGAAACACTTTTCCGTATAGCTTCCGTTTAGACACAAATTCAGCAGGAATCACAGTGTTGTGCATGCATTTTCTAATAAATATTCCTATTTAAGCCTTAAAGGGATAGTTCACCCAAAAAATTACACATTTTCTATCAATTACAGTTCTTTTTTGAGTTCTTTTTTGTTTTTGTCGCATTCCTACGCCAATAATTTGATGACCGGTGGTCTCTCCGGTAGGATCGAGACTCAATGAGTCTCCTTTGAGTCTCCTACCGGGTACATTAGCATCTTTTCGCCGGTAATCAAATGATTGGCTTGCGACTGAAACAAAAAATCTCCATGAATTCAATGCTTCATGCAACAAATAAGCCATTATACACTACTCCTTTAATGTATGTGTGGGATGGAGGATGGCTGATTTCAGCAGTCATACCTGGCCTGAGTCAAACTTTAATTGGACTCAGAGCTGGGTGTGGCTGTGCATGGAGGTATTGATGCACAACAGGATAAATCAGTCATCCTCCATCACACAGTATGCTTTATTTTAAAATATGCTTTTATTTCCACTTTGACATTGCATTATGAATCAAGTGTGGGGTTCGTTGAAAACATTTTCCCCATAAAAATGGGCTCCTCCTGGTATTAAAAAAAATTGAGAACCCCTGGCCTATATCTCAGTAGGCCTGTCACAATTATTACATAATCTTCTAATAGTTACTATTTGAGATAATGGCAATTATTTTGTGTAATCATCTTACTCGTTTCACGAGAAAAATTGTCATATATTTTCAAACGCAAGAAAACTAATAGACATTTTTTACTTTTAAGTTTAAAGAACCTAAATATGTCAGTCATTGCTTTGTATATTTAGGTTATTTGTCATATCTGCCCTGTGTAACTTCAAAGCCTAAAAGCCAAGCAGAAATGCTATTTATATTCATATATTCCATTCCATTCATACATTCCATGTTCAAACGACAAAAACACAATTAAATCGTTTAATTATTTAAGTGACAATTAATCATCAGGTAAAATTTCCTAATCGTGACAGCACTAGATCTCAGGACAATCTGAATACTAGCTCACCTTTAACAAGCCAATTAAGTTTGGGATCATAGGTGATTTGAGATCCCCCGTAACCTGCTACTGTAATGCTGTCGCCGATGGGAGGCGTCTGACAATTAGCGGCTCCTGGCAGGCTGGCGGTGGGGAAGTTCGGGACGTCATGATTCAGCCGCACCACCATGATGTCGTGGCCGGTTTGTTCAAACTGTTGGGTTACAGGAATGTCTTGCTGTTCCCACGGATACAAGGGGTTGGTGGTGTGTGTGCCGAGTAGCAAAGTCATCGGCCTGAGTGAGAAGGATACAAATGTCAGTGAGAGAATTATTATTGTTGGTGTTTTTTTGTTTGGATTATGAATTAATCATTACGGGATTGGGAACCCATCGGAAAAAAGTAGTCGAATGACATTTTTTGTAATAGTTTTAGTCAACTAAATGACCACTGACACAGAGAAAGGTGACAGGCTTTGGCTGTGTCACCCACTGTCTGATTTTGAATACATTGGGCCTAAGTAGCCTACGTTTACTCAAGTATTGTACTTAACTCTTTCAATGCCATGCTTATTTATGGAATTTTGGTTCTCAGTGCCACAACCAAAATTAATTATAAAAAAAAAAGTGCTTAGGAGCCGAGATACAGCCTTTTTCAGTAAAAAGTTAAACAAGAAGTGAATGGAGCAGCAAATCTTCAAATCATCATATCTTGGGTTCTGAACATTTTTTTCAAAAAAAAAAAAAAAAAATTCAAGTTTTTTTTTTTTTCATGACGTATTTGACATAGTGTGGCACACGGGGCGTCAGGCCTCATGACGTATTTGACGTATTGTGGCACTGAGGGCAATGTTTGAGGTACATTTAGCCATCTAACTTGATTAACTGTTCTTTTTTTTCTTCCTACTCCGGCTACATCTCAGAGATAAATCTTATACTTTTTACTCTACTACAATTATTTGAAAACTTTGAATAGGCTATTTCTAACATTGTACTATATTCGGATGCCAATACTTTTGTACTTTTGCCCAAGTCAGATTTTGAATACAGAACTTTTACTTGTAAGGGCGCGCTCCCACCGCACTTTTTATTTTACCTCTGGGGCGGAATCTGCCAATGCTTTGTCTGCCCCAGAGGTAAAATAAAAGTGCGGTGGGAGCGCGCCCTATCAGAGTATTTCTAAATTGTGGTATTGCTACTTTTACTTAAAGGGATAGTTCATCCCCCAAAAAACTTTTTTTCAATCGATTAGTCACCCCATGGAGAGAATTCATGGATATTTTTTTGTTTTTGTTGCATTCCTAAGACAATAATTTGATGACCAGCGGCCCGGTAGACAGTGGTTCAGGTAGGAGACACAATGGAGACTCTTTGTGTCTCCTACCAGAACCGCTGCCAATCATCAAATATTAGCTAAACAAAATAAATATCCATGAATTCAAGTCTCCATGGGGTAACCAATCAATAGAAAAAAAGTTATTTTGGGGGTGAACTACCCCTTTAGGGCGCGCTCCCACCAAGAGTTGGCTGGCCGCTGTTTGCAGAATCTGCCAATGCATTGTCAATGCAAATGCGTTGATTCACGCAAGAGCAGATTTTTCCGCTAGTCGCGCAGACCTTGCGTTTATCTGCTCTCCGCGACTAAGCATAAAACTGCTGGAGGCAGGCGCTGATTTTCTCCCTCTGTCCAATCGGGTGAGTCGAAGGCGGACCGTCTCAAGACTCAGGAAGCAACATGGTGCTCAAGGCAGCAGGCACAGGCGGTGCGAGGCTCCTGAAAGTGAGTGACAGGCGCGACACTCCCGTTTTTTAGAATCCGCTGGCTGCAAAAAACTGTGGCCGCGCACAACCTGCGTTTAACAGCGGCCAGCCAACTCTTGGTGGGAGCGCGCCCTTAAGTAAAAAATCTGAGCAGTTTTTCCGCCGCTGCAATTCACTTGAGGCAGATGGGAACTCTTCTAACTTTTTGTGTTGGAATAAAGATCTGTCAGAGTTGTCAATGGATTACAAGATTAGGTTAGGACTCTGATGTGGCTCACACACACACACACACACACACACACGCACGTGTGCATGCACGCACGCATGCACATGCAGATTAAGCACGCAATTCATGTGTACTCAGACATACGATTTGAGTAATCTATTCCAGTGGTTTTCAAACAGTTTCATGTCCTGGACTCACAAATTCATATGTATTTGGTCACGGAACCCCAGACTTTCGTGCCAGGGACCCCCATATAAGATTTGTGTTATGGTTAAAAGTGAGCTTGTTGATTGCCATTTTCAAATAGCCATTGTATATATCGTCTCTGTCGGGTGGAAACCTCATATGTCCAAAACTGTAACTTTTTATGATTCAAATTCAAAAGTAGCAAAAGTAGCAGATCCACAAGCTCAAAACGAGTCGCTTCACACCACATTTTAAGTTTGTGGATCTGCTACTTTTTATGCTTTTGTGTGACGCTGTAGTGTGATCAAGTAGGGATTTATTTACCAAAAAGCACAACAAATTTAAATATGGAGATAAAAGGTTTCTGCCCGACAGCAACGATATAAGGTTAAAATGGGAGAACAGATCTTACTGCCATATCAACACATTTTGATGGGGACCCCCTGGAACCCCCTCAAGGACCCCCAGCAGAACCACTGTTGTATTTCTTACCCTCCACCACAGTGGGCAGCGGTCAGGACAGAGTGTGCGCTGATGAGTGAACCTCCACATAATGTAGTACTAGTAGCACGTTTAGTTAATATCTTCACGTGATACTGTCTTTCATTGTTGTCACAATTACGACCATTGACAATTCTCTTTTCAATGTTCTTTGCTGCTGCACCTGAAATCAAAACAAGATAAAATATCTTTCATTAAAAAGAAGAAAAATAAAGAAATAAATCACAGTTCCTGGGAGGTTTCAAGTTTCTGATGCACATCACACATTCTAGAACTGTTCCTAATTTATACTTAATTATAGCAACCAAGCATACCATATCGTCGGGCAGAAACCTCTTATCTCCATTTTTAACTTTTGTGTTTTTCATAAATTAACTCCCTGCTTGATCATATCACAGTGTCACACAAAAGTAGCAGCGTGTTTTGAGCTTGTAGATCTGTATACTTTTGCTATTTTTTTAGGTTTCCTGTGGAAACCTAAAATCTCCTGGGGGGCGGAATCTGCCAATGCTTTGTCAATGCAAATGCGTGGATTCCTGGTCTTGCGGATTTTTTTCCAATAATCCACTTATTTGCATTGACAAAGCATTGGCAGATTCCGCCCCAGAGGTAAAATAAAAGTGCGGTGGGACAGTGCCCTAACTCATATTACAATAAAAAAAAATACTAACACAAAAACGAATTTAAAAAAAAAACATTTAAACAAAGATGATAATTTCCCCCACAAAATTAAGACTAAATTGAAGTAGCAAACTGGCTTTACAAAAATAATGAAAACTAAACTGAAATTGAAAACAAAAAGTCAAAATGAACTAGAAATGAAAACAAATGAAAAATTCATAATAATAACCTTGATGCACATTAGGTGGAACACTTACATGGCAGCATCAAGAGAAGAAGAAGTGTGAGAGTCTTCATCGTGGCGTCTCTTCCCTGGATGACAGGACTGACTGCATGGACAATATTTAAACTGTGTACTATCTAACTCTAACGCAAATACTACCAGTAGCCTACCAATCCAACACAAGAGATACATCAGCATGTCATTTCACATTTGCATACGCATATTTGTATATTGTTGCCGTCAGGCAGAAACTTCATATTCTAACTTTTTGTGTTTTGTCGTAAATTAAGGCCCTACTTGATCACACTACAGCATCAAAAGAAGCAGATCCACAAGCTCGAAACGCGACGCAAAGCGATGTTTTGAGGTTCTTTTGCTATTTTTTTAATTTGAATTCTGAAAAGTAACAGTTTGGACATATGAGGTTTCTACCCGACAGAGACAATATAGTCTTCCATGACGGAACTGAAGGATAGACCTCTGCTCATTATTAAAAACATAGCAAAATATTTCATTGACCATTTCTTTACTTTGTCACCAATTAATGATGTGACCTGCAAAATTATTCCAAGTATGAATAATAGCAACTAATTTCTGTTGTCTGTCCATATGACCTGGTCAGTATCAGCAATAGACAGTAATGAAGGACAATAAATAATTTTATTTTGTACTTTGTGTATTTGCATCTTAGGACTTTCACTCCATTTCAACGACAAATATTCTACTTTTGACTCCACTACATTTCTAGGAGGGGAAAAAAGTGCGTTATTTATATTTCTGGAAAGCAAGTATTCCAGTACAGTAATATAAATTTGACCAAGCAACTTTCACTTGTAGTTTAGTAATAATTGACCAGTAGTATATACTCATAAATACTCTAGTACTCTGGGGTTGAGGACTGTCCACCACAGGTCAGTATAGTAGCAGATTATTAAAGATATAAAAGTAGAGATATACACTAATGATACAAATAAGAATACACATACAAATAGTTAGACTCAAGGTCTAGATCTAGTCATCTGCACTTAGACTGACTGAGTTAGCATGATGAATCGATTATGAATAGATATAAGTATAATACAATATAGGCATAAGTATAATATACAATGTGTGTGTGTGTGTGTGTGTGTGTGTGTGTGTGTGTGCGTGCGTGCGTGCGTGCGTGCGTGCGTGCGTGCGTGCGTGCGTGCGTGCATGTGCGGTACACGTGCGTGCGTGCGTGCGTGCGTGCGTGCGTGCGTGCGTGCGTGCGTGCGTGCGTGCGTGCATGCGTGTGTGTAAAAACAAGCTGACCCTTACTGTGGAAAGCAGGTGTTGTGTCACACCCTGAAAATGCAAGGAACATAGGCAGAGCACGAAATTGTGGCTCCCCAGAGATTTACACATGGTGTTGATGTCGTAAAATCTGTATCTGTATCGCAACTAAATCATGGAACAAGCCTGCAAGGCTTTTTTTTTTAGCTAATTGCCTAGTAGCTTTGTTTGACCTGACACTTTCCTGCGAACACCTTGTCCTCTCTTTTCCCGGGTGGACTCCTTCAAACTATCTGGGATATATGTGTCCCATACGCCATACGCATACAACATCCAACCGCTTGGTTTCCTGCAGCTCCTTCAGCAGATATAAGGGATGAAAACGTCATCTGCATACTCATCAAATGTTTTTTCTTTGAAGCCAATTACAGGCAAACAGTATTGAATATCAAAAAGCCTGTTGGACGGTCATTGTCACATGACCCAAAAGACCATTTGTACAATAACACAAAAACTGACATAGAATTTGTTGTGCCCCCTATGGGTGGAAGTGAAATCGTATTGGCTCTGCGTTTATAGTGGCCCCTCAATGATGCTGTGTTCATGATTTGTGCCATTTTTTGCGAAACGGACCCTCCTCAGAAGCCAATCGTAGCCAATCCGAAGGGAATATGAAAGATCTGACTGATACTGAGATGTTGATCACATGACCAAAGACAGAGTGTGTGCCGATTTGTGTGAATTTCGGACAAAATTTGTAGGAGTAGTAGCAAAATATGTGTTTTGAAGATAACGCAAAATGATCAAGAAATCTTGAAATCGGGAAAGGGGCGGGACCAATATGCGTCATGATCCAAGGAGTCCAGGAAAAAAAGATTTTTGTACTATGACCTACGGTTCAAGAGTTATGGGCCAAAAAGTGAATCGGCCTGTTTTTTTATGGATGTTGATATGGCTAATTGTATGGAAAATATTCAAAATAAAGTTGGGATCCCAAGGCTAGAACCCATCAGTAGGTCCTAAAGAAGCCTCATGCAAGATTTGGTGCTTTTATCCGCTTCGTATCGGTAATGTAAAAAAATAGGGTTAAGGTAATGGACGATACACTCCAACTGGCAGACCTCTTGAACTTTAAACATAAACATGTAGCAGAGCAATGGTTATTTCTACATTGTTCTCATCATCCATATTTTTGCCGTTTAAAGCACTGCTGTTAAGACAAACAAGACAAACCTACTGTATTATTTTTCACAATCAAATGACTGCAGCAAGCACTTGATTTAACATGTGGTTTGTTTTTTATTCATTTATTCATTTTCCTCCATTTATAACACATGGTGCAACAGGGGTATTGGAGATCCATGCAATTTTCCTCTTCTAACTTTGCATATTCAACAAAGGGCCTCTGGAAATATTTCAGTTACATTTCTTTATTATCCCACTGTTTGATCATAAGTTACACAGAGCCTGCTGTCCACCTGGGCGGTAGAGGCAAATGACAGAATGTTTGATATGACCCTCCCTGCAAAGCTAGAAGAATGGAGCCATAAAATATGTGATAAACTATTGTACTGCAACTATTCCTCTGACAAACTGCCCATACAAGGTCCAGCCATTGGTTATAGGTCAGTGGTTCTCAAAGTGGGGTCTGGGGACCCCCAGGGGTCCTTGAGGAAGTTCCAGGAGGTCCCCAGTTAAATGTGTTAATACAGCATCCCAATCATTTTAACCCCTTTATCCATACTTTATGCAGCTTTATGTAGCCTTGTTGGTTCCCTTCCCTCCTTCACCTCCTCTGGTCCTCTGCAGTGGTGGAAAAAGTACTCAAATGTTTTACTCAGGTAAAAGTATCACTACTGCACTGTAGGAATACTCTGTTACAAGTAAAAGTCCAGAATTCAAAATTTACTTGAGTAAAAGTACAAAAGTATTGGTATCAAAATGTACTTAAAGTACCAAAAGTAAAAGTACTCATTATGCAGAATGTCCAATTTTACAAGTTTTCAAAGTATAAAGTCTTTTGAAAATAGCAGATCTACAAGCTCACAATGCATCGCGATTGTGAGCTTGTAGATCGGCTATTTTCAAATAGACAAAGTTTAAAAAGGGTTAATGTATGTTTTGTAATGATAATCCAAATCTAAGTAACTAGTAACTAGTAAAAAAAGTTTTCAAATAATTGCAGTGGAGTAAAAGTGCAATATTTGACTCTAAGATGTAGTGGAGTAAGGGCGCGCTCCCACCGCACTTTTATTTTACCTCTGGGGCAGAATCTGCCAATGCTTTGTCAATGCAAATGCGTGGATTCTTGGGAAGACCGTGAATCCACACATTTGCATTGACAAAGCATTGGCAGATTCCGCCCCAGAGGTAAAAGAAAAGTGTGGTGGGAGCGCGCCCTAAAAGTATAAAACATTTGAAATACTTCAGTAAAGTAAAAGAACCTCAACATTTTACTTAAGTACAATACTTGAGTACTTGTACTTAGTTACTTTACACTGTCCCGTATCAGTTCATTACGGAACGCGTCTTTTAGTTTCCAAAAACGGGACGAATCCGTATTTTACGGGGCGGTTGGTAACCCTACCTCTGGTCCTCCGTCACCTTGTCTTGATAGATGCTACTTGTTTTCTATGCAGTTTTATATGCAGTTACTTGTCCACATGTTTTCATTATTTGGATATCGTGGCTTTCGGGGCAGAAACCTCCCATCTCCATATTCTAACTTTTGGTGTCTTTTCCGTAACTGCCAGAGTTATACACAATCTACCCCCTTCCCTGCCAGAGACAATACATTGCAAAAATAGGTAAAATGTGAATTTTGTCTTTATTTTTTAACATTGAAGTGAATGGAGCAGAAAATCTTTGCATCGCGTTATCTCCTGCTTCCTTTGTGATAAACGAAAAATGAAAATGACCAAAAAATGACGGCGGGATGAGCCATGCAGAGAAAAACGAGAAATCTCGTCAATGGCAGGTAAAGAGTTAACGCCCTACTTAATCATACTACAGCGTACTACATGAGTCTGACTCAACTGCCAGTGAGGAGCCCCCACCGGGAGGACGTAGAGCCTTCATCCTACTCTTCCCGCCCAACACTCCCTGCTTACTGATGCCGCCCCAGCCTGCAGTAGTACCTGCAGTGACAAATATCACCCGCCTCACCCGGCTTTAAAACCCGGCTTTTAAAAAGTTTAGTTACATTTCATTACAAAAATAGAAATACATTTGTAAAATAGATAAAGTACTAAAAAAGGGCAGGCTAGGTGGCCTACCAAAGACTGTATTAGTCCCGGCCACAAATCTTTGAAGCCAATTACAGGCAAACAGTGGAAAATCAAAACCCTTTTTGACGGTCATTGTCACATGACAAGACTATTTGTACTTAATTTTGTATAAAAACAGTGACATTTGTAGAATTTGTTGCGCCCCTTATGGGTGGAAGTGTATCGCTTTGGCTCTGCGTTGATAGTGGCCCCTAAATGTGTGTCAGTTTAGGACAGATATGACCATAGACATATAAAGGTAGACGGCTCTGAAGCGCCTGTCTCTCGGGCGTGCTTCCGCAGGGCTAGCGGGAAAATTCCGCGTGCGTCACAGAAGGGGGCGTTCGGTAGGCCAATCAAAGGCATGTGGGGGCGGGACAACTAGATTCTGACAAGTCCTGGGAAAGACGCGCTGTGATTGGCCAATAACAAACGCACTGTGATTGGCCAGTAGTCACTTTGAGTGCCAGCTTCCCCTGCGGAAGAGCATTGTATTCGATACAGGTCGCTCCAATGAACTGCAGAGGCCAATGAGGTATCTAGGTTACTATATCTATGGATAGGACGCTGTGTTCATGACTTCTGCCATTTTCTTCGGAGCCAATCGGAATGGAATAGGAATCTGACTGATAAGTCTTGATCACACAACCAAAGACAGAGTGTGTGCTGAGTTTTGGACAAAAAAAGTAGTATAGCAAAATATGTGTTTTGAAGATAACGCAAAATGGCGGACAATCTTGAAAGCAGAAATGGGCGGGGCCTCTGTGGGAAGTTGCGTCATTATCCAAAGAATCCAGAGATTTTTTTGGGTGGTATGACCTACGGTTCAAAAGTTATAGGAACTTTTTTTATAACGCAGATTATTGTGCGCTATATGGAGAATTTAGATATGTTTGTTTTGGGCCCCTAGGCTAGAATCCATCAGTATGTCATAAAGAAGCTTCATGAAAAATATGTCTCATAGAAGAATATGACCGTTCAAGGACGGCATCTTTGTTAGAGTAAACAACTGCAGTATAAGAAGGGTATGAGCTTGGTGCTCTGGGTGTTTTTGCCCTGCTGGGGCTAGTGGGGTGTGGGGCTGTTGCTGTAATGCGCTGTTTTATGCTCGAATCATCTTCAATAAAATGTCTACATTTCACCCTGAGTGGAATATTAATATTTCACATAATACTATTCACCTTGTTTGCTGTGTAGGGTTTATACCACTTACTTTGATCTCACACTCGTCAGTCGCTCAAACGTCAGCGAGATTGTAAATTATAATGGTTCATGTTCTCTTGAACTTTAAGAGGCATCTTTACGGAACTATGAAGAAGTTTGTTTCTGTCTCAACAGTAGAAACAGACGTGGCATCTGTCTATCTCACTCTATTTGCCTATCACTCCCATCCACTCTAAAGGCAGTGAAGCACACCATAGGCACTGTTAATCTGACTCACTAGTGTACAATTTGGTTACATTTGTATACTCCCCAGTGTTAAATGAACACCGACGGTTTTAGTGAAATAATGTGAGTGGTTGAAATGGTTCTGTTTTTCTACATTGATTGTTTAGTTAAGCAGAATATTTCTGGGAAATTCTTATTCTAATCCTCTATAAAAAGACAGTTTAAAGCATGATTTACACTTTGACGTACATGTATTTTCACGCATTTCACAATTTCTTTCCATGGATGTATTAAGAGAAACAAGAAAAAAGCTCCCTTTCCGCCTTTAGGATCCTCCTACATGAAAGCCCTTGTACCCTGACACTGCCTCCTCCCAACTGTGTCCACCTTTGAGTGTAACTGATCATACTGTAGTATGTTGTATAGCCTATGTAGGCAGCAATGTAGTGTTGTTCCTGAAAAGCAGAAGTGCTTATATAAGTTTTTATGAATGCAGAATGTTATTTAAAGCAGCATTATGTAACTTTCTTTTAATGAATAAAATGTAATTGTGTCCAATCTGTATGGTAGAGGTATCCCTGGCCTGCTCTTCTATTGAGACATTTAGATCCTGTCAAAGGTCATGTCTCACCTAGACACAGGATCTGACACAAATTTTGACCTGAAGGTCAATATTGCATTTATCCCCCGAGTAAACAGGCAGGCTCTATTAGCTCAATGGTAAAAATGTCAGCACTTGTGCAGGAAACCGGGTTCAAATCCAGGGTAGAGGAGGAAAGTATAGTGCCACTTTAATTATCAAAACAAAGTTATTGTTAACATGTGAATTATGACAGATGTTGGTGCTCCATAATAACGGTGCCCTAGATTACAGGGGAAGGGGTCGCACTTTCTTTTGCAAAAATGGTCATGACCACAGTCATTCTATATAGCTTTTGACGAATGTCTGCTAACAAGTATGATATTACGTCAAGACATAAACAGAGTTAGGTGCTTTTATTATTTTGCCTAATTCTGTACGTGTGTGTGTGTGTGTGTGTGTGTGTGTGTGTGTGTGTGTGTGTGTGTGTGTGTGTGTGTGTGTGTGTGTGTGTGTGTGTGTGTGTGTGTGTGTGTGTGTGTGTGTGTGTGTGTGTGTATCTAATCATCTAATCATGATACATCAATTATAAGATCATTGTTTGACTATATACAGCGGTTCTACATCTCCATTTGATAAGAGTTTTATCAGGGTACATAAGACATATTTGATCTGATATGGTCTGTCTTTTGGATCCAAATTTCTTAACTGTCTGTACTTTAAGTACTGTATAGAGATAACAGTGAAACTATGATCAAAATACACATACATTTTTGTACATAGTGTACTTCTACTTACTTGTACATGTATTAATAAAGATAAATCATTTACTTGGGGACCACCTGGAACCCCCTCAAGGACCCCTGGACCCCACATTATGAACCACTGCTGTAGAGTATGTCATTCTGGGTTTTATCAAGTGAATCTTTTGTGAGAACCAAGCTGTCACATTTTTTAGCACTGATTCTCAATGTCAGGTCCGGGGACCAAATGGACCCTTACTGGTCTGTAACTCTGAGAGGGTCCATTTGTAAACACTTGAGTTTAACACAGAGGATTTTACAGTATGTAGATTGGAATCCCAGAGATAAAACATGGTGTCAAATGGGGGTCCATGGCCTAATGCATATCACACTGGGGGTCCTTGAAACTCAAAGGGTTGAGATTCAAATCACTGAACTAAACTATATTCTAGAACCCCAATCGACATGAGATTGGCAATGCTTATTTACCTCAGAGTGTACAAATGGAACCAAATAATGGACCTGTAATTGGCTCACTGGTACACTCTACTGGATGAAAACAGAACTACATCAATCTATGGGCCAGTTTCCTGACATGTCTGCACTCTGCACCAACATCCACTAAGACATATGCCCTCCTACATCCCCCATAGTCCACTGCTCCTGTTTGTATTACAATTTTCAATTCAAAGGGCTTTATTGGCATGAGAAAACATACGTTTACATTGCCAAAGCAGAAAGCACCATACAACAATAAAGCAATACAATCAAAACAAAAAATATGTACATTTGAAAGTCAGAATCTTCAATAGATCAATTTCTATGTACCAAGATCACTGGGTGCAGGTATAGTGCAGGAATATACACAATGATTAGTCTTTAGGGTGGTTGTGTTCCGTTTGATATCCTTCTCCTATCACAGCAACTCACAAATCTTGCTGCTGTGTTTGCACATTGTTGTACTTCGCCCAGCAGATATGGGAGTTTTTTGTCATTGGTCATTAATTCAAAATCTCCGTGTGTGGTTGTAATCTGTGGGAAGTCTGTGTCTCTGATGTCTTGGTACAATGGACAGACGGTTAGGAAGTGTAGCTCTGTTTCCACTTCATTTTGTGTGCAGTGGGTGCGCATTACATTGACTTTGGATTTCCTTGCCTCCTGGTTGGTTTGTGTGTGGTGTCTCCCAACCATGGTCACTTAACTAGAACTGGAGCCTGTGTTACTTTACTTACTGCTATGGCCATATTCTGCTATAATGATTGCACAGATGGCATATAGTATGTCATCTGTTGTATCCTTTTTTTGACAATAGTGACCAAATGTATTCCTTAGCATCTAAACAAGAAGAACATGATTACTGTCAATTCAATCCTGTAGGTTCCTCCTTGGGTTGCCAACCGTCCCTTGAAATAAGGAATTGTCCCTTATTTGGAAACTAAAAGACGTGTCCCTTACTGAACTGATAGGGGACTTATTTTAGGGGAATCAACCAATGACACACATCTTACAAGTTCAAACATTTCATACATACTACAGTATAATACAGGTTGTTAACCACTTAAACCCTCTAGACTTCGTCAACTGGAGCCGAGTTGTCTCTGTAGGCTACTTGGACCGCCATACCAAATATCTTTGCCAAAACAGTTACAATCTACAAGCTCACAAAAGGTCGAATCGTGACCCGTTGTGGGCTTATAGATTAGCTATTTTTGTCTTTTGTTCCACCAAGAATATGGATGCTGCATGGGTTCCAAGTGGTTAATATACAATAATATACAAAAACTGTGAATAAAGTATATTCAGTGTATCTTTCTCTGGGCATCCCTTATTTTCCTTGGAAATAAGGGATGCTCAAACGGGTGTCAATCATATGAATTTCAGGTAGTTGCCAACCCTAGTTCCTCCTTCTTCTGGAAATTGTTGTCTGGTGGCAGAGACTAAACAGGCGGGCACTGCTGTCCTGTTGTGCTGCCCTAAATTAAAACACTGTAGGCCCAGGGAACCACGTATATCTGCCTGATTTTCCTATTCACTCCAAGTGAATGGAGAATACATGCTTTCATTCTATGACTGTTGATTCATTTTCACTGCATGCATAGTCTTTTATTTTAATCCCAGCATGTTGACATTAAGAAGACAGATGACAGATATATATTTATCCAGATGAATAGAAATGATTCTGTCGATCATGCGAAATCATTGCAATTATCTAAAAAAAAAATGCGATTAGGCTATTACAGTATGTAATAATTGTGACAGGCCTACATGTCAGAGGAAGAACAGGATCAGATCCTTCACCGCTCAGCCTGCACGCCACCAACGCAACTTCTTCTCCACAACTAGGCCTACACCTTAACCACCGACCAGAAGAAATTATTTTAAAAGTTTCATCATCACTGTCATCATTATTATGATCATGATAATGATATTTCATTGGTAACTTTAATCTGCCGCTGTCGCTGAAAGTTATATACTGTAGAAAGAAGAAAAGCTAATTTAGTGACTACTAAAAGCACCGGTGAAATGCTAATGTTGTTTTTATAGCAACTTAAACGCACCCGTCGTAACTATCGCCGTTAATAGAATAGTTTTTTCCTTATCAGCCACATAAAGTACCAGACACTTTCATAAAGGCGACAAGAAAATTCAGCCGGAGACAGGCAGTCATTGGGTATAATGATTATATTATATTTTAGTCAGACATGAGAGACATGGGAAGGTTACAGTATCACAGGTATTACACGCTTCATCGGTCGTCGTCTCTCACCAATGAGAACAGAGAAAGCACTGCGTTTTAACAGCACGCGTTAACATAAACCTATGACATCATGGAAGATACATCGAGCGTCCAGCCATCGGAGGGGTAAACCTGCCATTGGTGGAGAGTGATGATGAAGATGAGGATGGTAGATGATGAAGATGATGATGATGGTGTGACAGTTTATCTTAGGACAAACAGCGACCAAATGTCTCAAACAACACGTTGACCTCGGCTCTGACCGGTCACTGGTCAGTGGTCACTCCTGTTGCACTGAAAGAATGGTTAGGTATCGGAGAAGAACACCGAGATGTAGTGTTCTCAAAACATTCCGAGATTAACTCACGTATCTACTTATTGTTATTACATTCCAGGAGCCGACATTTCAAAACAACGTTAGTGGCAGAGATGAAGCCGCAGTGGCCTTGCACAAAGGGAGAAGTAGAATAGGAGACTAGAGTACATGACTGATTTAGGCCAATATGACGCCATTTATATTAATTTGACATTTAAAGCAGTTTATGACACTAGACAAATTATAATCAACAAGATTAACTCTATCAGTCGTTAATGTAGTAATGTGCACAATGATTTTGTGGTAAACTGTTGGGACAATGTGCCTGGTTTCGGCAATCTGAGTTGCTTACAAACAAGCACTCCAAAGCGGGAGC